>NC_088642.1:2357348-2680473 GCF_036013475.1 Columba livia | reverse complement strand
ATACCCCAAACACGCTTATGTTTTGTTTTGTTTTTTTCTGCAGACCAGTTTCATGCTGGGGTATCAGCCATCACCAGGGGCTGCTCCTCAACCCAAACACCCTCACGGTCATAGAACAGTTTGGGTTGTAATGGATCTTCCCAGCTCCCCCATTCCCACCCCTGCCATGAGCAGGGACATCTTCACCAGCTCAGGTTGCTCAGAGCCCCGTCCAGCCTGGCCTGGGATGTCTCCAGGGATGGTTCATCCACCACCTCTCTGGCCAACCTGGGACAGGCTCTCACCACCCTCAGGGCCAACAGTTTCTTCCTCATGTCCAGCCTGAATCTCCCTCCTTTAGTTTAAACCCATCACCCCTTGTCCTATCACAACAGGCCCTGCTCAAAAGTCTGGCCCCATCTTTCTCACAGGCCCTTTTTAGGTCCAGAAAGGTGCAATAAGGTCTCCCCAAGCTTCTCTTCTCCAGCTGAACACCCCAGCTCTCTCAGCCTGTCCTCCCAGCAGAGCTGTTCCAGCCTCGGATCATTCCTGTGGCTCCTCTGGCCCCTCTCCAGCAGGTCCATGTCTTTGCAGATGCCACGTGAAGGGTCACCTTGGAAGGCCTCCACGAGTGGTCCATCACCCATCTCGCCATCATTTGATGCCGCAACTTCTCCATCCCCCAGTCCCACAGCAGCGTTAAGGACACACGAGGCACTCACAGCTTCAGGTAATAGTTTATTTTCTCCAGGGGAGTAAAATGTGCAGCAGGTACGTGTAGAGGACGTTTACTCAGCCAAGAGGAGTCGCAACCAAACAAGAGACCGAAACAAAGAAACCCAACAGTATCCTGCCCTACAGCAATTAGTGCAAGTCATGTAAAACATCGATTCAACACAGGAAAACAAAGGAAAACATTTTTAAAAAGGCATTTCCAAGCCATAGGTATTTTCTCTCCTGCTGTCAAGGTGGTGGGGATCCAGCAGATGGGGCTGGGAGGTGGGATGGGGCTGCGTTCACTTGGGCTACACAGGGCGAGTCAATGTATTTTTTACAATAAAGTTGTTTTTTCTTTTTCTGATTTCTTCCCTTTTTTTGTTTGGCTTGGAAATAAACTCCTGTGTGGCCCAAGGAGGTGCAGGCTGTCCGAGGTGCCAAAAGGCAACAGCAGACCCTAAAAACCCAGTCATGGGTGACCCGCTCCAAAACACAACATTTTCTTAAAATGAGATGCTTGGGGTCTCACATCGTTTTCTCGCTTACCTCAAAACTTCCCTCTGCAATCACACCATCTTCCAGCGCTCAGGCTGTAAATAAAGCACTAATCCCCTCCAAAGTGGCTGTGAAAATGGGGAACACAGCGGGTCCCACGAGCCTGTGGGGAGCAGCATAACTGAGGACCAAACACTCATGTCTGAAGCGTTTTAGGGTGTATTTTAAGAAATTATTCACTTTATGTTTTTTTTTAACCTGCAGGTAACTGCCAGATAGAAAACCCTCTCCCTTCCCAAAGTGCAGGATCTTTCCTTTTGCTTTAACTCTTCTTTTTTGGTATTCCATTCCTCCCGCGCAGCAAGGGGAAGAGGCTCTCGCAACTGCTCGCCAAAGGCTTTCGAGCCAAGGGCAACGAGTTCCCCATCCAGTTCCACACCGGTTGTACACAGGAGATGCTCCTTTTCTGCAGCAACACCTGGTGCAAGCAAACACTGCATGCACAGCATCGCCCCAGCACCACGTCCCCCACCGGGGTCTGGATGATCCAGCAGATAACAGCAGCTGTTCGGGAGCAAGAGTGGAGCCATATGTTGCTGCTAACAAGCATTTACCGAAAGCTGGTTTCTTTCTGCGATTCCCATGTGTCTGATTAGTGCACAGCTCCTCCGAGCAATTTTCAGATTTTCCACCCTTCCCTTACTAATTTTTTTTTTTTCTTTTTTTTGGCATTATAAGCAAACCAGAATATGAGCATAAAATGGGGTTAAAAGCCACAAGATCAAAAAACAACCAACCAACCAACTAAAAATGCATTTAAATAGCTAAAAGGTAACTAGCCTTATTTTTGTTTCGTGTTTTCTGTGCTCAAAAGCGCACTGTTCACGTGCTGACCGTGCCGTGGTCCTGCAGGCTCTGAGCACAGGTGAGATCCCCAACAACCGACTGCCCACCCTGGGAGGGGGATTGATATTTTTATCTTCTCAAGCCACATTTCTGGTCTGTGCCTGCGGGTGCAGACCCCTGCCTGAGCCCCTGATGCTATGGTGTGCACCTCATCAGCATGGAGAAAGGAAAATAACTGTGGGCTGTGAGAGCTTGGGATGTTTTGTTGGGATTGCAGGGGGATGTATGACCAACAAGCCCAAATCCCTGATCCCCACGCTTGGGAGGATGGATTTAGACCCTTATGTCCCATTGCATTCCCAGTGAAAACAGACTGGGAAGAAGTCGAGCCTACTGGGAAAGGTCCCTGGCCTGTGCCAGCATCCCATCCGTGATGAGGAGGGGGTTGCAGTGACGGGAACGTCCCTCCCCATGGTTGAACTTGTCTTGCTGCAGCTATGGAAAAGGAAAGCAGTTTAGTCCAAGCTATTTTTGCCAAACCACACTGGTAGGTAGGAGACAGACAGGTGCCATCGAAGGTGATTCATCCCGCCCTTGGGAGGTCCAGCGTAGGTGGGGTGAATCACCTGAGAGCAGCACCTGCCATGTTCCAGAGCCAGGACGGCTTCAGAGGGAGGCTGGAAATCACGTTGCAGGTTAGGACACCCAAAATTAGAGTGTCAACATGTGCAGGAGGTGTCTGCTACTACACTTCTAAATGGCTGAACGATGTGGGATGAGTCCCACCGTTCATACCGGGGATGTATTTTCCAGGGGTTTGCACTTCTTTCAAAAATAACAAGGAAATCCTGCAACTTTAGCAGCAACACAAGTTACAGGGCTTGTGTTCATGTCAGTTGTGTTCAGAGAATCACAGAGTGGTTTGGGTTGCAGGAACATTTAAAGCTCCCCCAGTGACCCCCTGCCATGAGCAGGGACATCTTCACCAGCTCAGGTTGCTCAGAGCCCCGTCCAGCCTGGCCTGGGATGTCTCCAGGGATGGTTCATCCACCACCTCTCTGGCCAACCTGGGACAGGCTCTCACCACCCTCAGGGCCAACAATTTCTTCCTCATGTCCAGACTGAATCTCCCTTCTTTAGTTTAAAACCATCAGCCCTTGTCCTGTCACAACAGGCCCTGCTCAAAGGTCTGTCCCCATCTTTCTCACAGGCCCCTTTTAAGTCCAGAAAGGTGCAATAAGGTCTCCCCAGAGCTTCTGTTCTCCAGGTTGACCAATAAGCCACCACACCATCAGCTGGGAGACAGCCCCGTGTCCTTCCAGCCCAAGGTTTGGTGCTCATCACACCCATCCTGGCTGGGGATGAGGATCGAAGCCCTGGGAAGGCCCCTCTATGCTCAGCCAGGCTCCCACGTGGATACCTGTGGCCTGGAGTCACCATACAACATCAAAATGGGAAGAAATATAGTTTGATGTAGTCCTCCCTCCCCACCCCAGAATGTGATTGCTGCCAGCACCCAGCTCCGTCCAATCCAACTCAACCCAACCCAGAGCAATGCGGGAAAATCAACCTTAACTTGTTAATCATCATCAGCATCATGACAACAGCCCTAGTTGGGCCAGAGCCCATACCAGCTAGATGCTTAATTAATGCGTGGTTATTTGGGCTTTCCAAAAGGTGTCTTTGGAAAGCACCAAAATTGTGTGTCTGGCAAACATCCGTAGACCTGAGGCCATGGAGGTGGCCAAGCCGGCCCAAGAAGGGAGGCCACTCAGCACCTGCAGTGGCTTAGCCCTCTCCTCATGGTCACAGGCAAGAGAACCAAGTCCTGCTAATAATTTAAGAGCATCAATTCATACACTTTAATAAATACATCCACTTTCTAGTGTTAATGAAAGTTAAGGGTGATTGTCCCGTGAGTAACTAAGGCAAATTTGTCTCTGTATGTGTGTTTCTCTCCTTTTTCGTTTTGTTTTTTTTTTTTTCCATTGTTTTGTACATAAAGCAATCACGTAAAAATAGTTATAAATAGAAAAAATTGCAAAGGTTTTTTTTTTTTTCCCCCGTTGACAAATAGGAAAAAAATAAACAAACAAACAAACCCAACGAACCCAACAAACAGATTGAGACAGAAAAAACACCTTGCTTCAAGTCCTTGTAGATTATACAGTACTCAGCATCTTTGGATACTTTACAATGACTCCAAATCGTAGACAAAAAAAAAAAAACACCTGAAGTAACCAGTCACCTGCAAAATGTTGCTTGTGTAAGAAGTTGATACGGATTAAAAACAAAAAGAGTTTGATGCAGTTTTAAGAAGTTTTCTCTTTTCTTTATTTTTCTCCATTGACTTGTTGCAGGCGGAGTCCTTCTGGGTTTATTTTTGGAGGAGGAAGAGAGCATTGGGCAGTTCCTTGGTATCGCTCTGCTATGGGTGGTTTCAGAGCTGAAGTCCATCGTGCCCTCATGATGGGGCTGTATCCCCTTGTGTCCCCCACGCTTCGGTGGGGAGACCTTTATCCAGCCGCCACTTCAGGGCTCCATTATCGATGGGCAAACCAAAAAATGACTGAACCCATGGTCCTCTCGTTCCCTTTAATTCTGCTGACGTTGAAAAAAAAAAAGCCCTAATTTTGTAGCATTTAAATTTTTGAGAGCTGGTTTCCTGTAAAACCAGCTTCCCAGGGCACCCACCACAAGACACCTCAGCCAGCGGTGAAACTGGGGTCCCACCATGTCTAAGAGGAGCCATCAGAAGCAGGTGGCCATCAAAAGCCTTCATCCTTGAGGGCAGCTCACGTTCTTAGAGGATGAAGGAAGCCAATGGGGTAATTCCAGCAAATCTACCACTTTTTTTGGCCTCAAAAGAAATATTAGATACGGGTGGCCAAACCAAGATCTGCAGGGACCATGGGGAGGACCCCTGACCTGGTGGCCACCATGGGCAACCTTCAGATTGGAGCAGCCCGTCATGTTACTGCCTCATATTTTCAACCAACCAACGGTGAGGAAATAGCATTTTACTTGCTTGCAAGTAGACAAAATCATCTGCAAGAAGCCTTTTGGGGTCTCCTTATCCACATAGATCCCTTGAGATGAGCAGCACAGAAATTTGCACACCTGATTTTTCCCCATCAACACTCAAGGGACACTCAAGTGTTTTGTAAATTTTTATCATCAATATATTAGGGGGAATTAAGGACAAAAACCCAGAATGGTCAGCAGCGGTGAATTCTGAATCTTTGGTTTGAAATGACTTATTCATTTCAAAATCCCCATGTGTTCTATTTTCACAAAGCGAGGGTTTAAAAACACCTCAGGATTGAAACATTTCTGATGCTTCCATGAATTTGCATTCACATTTTCAAGCAACTGAAGTTAAAATACTCGAAGCAGACTTTGGTTCTCCTTCTGAAATTTGGAAATGGCCAAAGAAACAAAATAAGTAAGATCCTGTTTTTCCAGCCCGGTCTGCTCCTGGGTGATTTTTTACGGCTTTCACCAGCACTACAAATCTGATATACCACTGAGAAAGGCAATGGTCGGGATCTTCTCCCGCCCAACGTGGCTGCTTGACCCTCCCATTTATCCCTTGTAGAAAGAATTTTGTTGCAAGACATGGGAATTAATTGGAAAAAAATCCCCAAAAACTAAAAACCAAACAAACAAAAAAACAGAAAACAAAACAAAAGTCCTTTTGATCAAAAGGGCCAAGGAATGTAACACATCAAAACCATGTCTAGACAGCTTGGTGGTGTCCAGATGGCCTCGTGGATGGAAAATGGGGAATGTCTCCCCACGAAGAGCCACCGCATGGTGATGGCCATGGCCTGGACTAAGGCAAATGACATTTTCGGGAGTGTTGAAGAGAGCAGCAGTCCTGGTCTGGCCTTCCCGGATGTAACAAGTAGGAGTGGGTGGTTGGACAGGGCACCAAGTGCCCCACGGCCCCAAAGTCAAGTGCATCGTAGAGTCTAAAGTGCTGGTGGCCATGGGGTGCAGCACCCACCCACCTGCTCACCGTGGGGATGTCCCCGTGCCCCAAGCCATGGGGACAAAGAGCTTCTTGGGAGCCAGATGATGCAAAAGGGCAGAAGGGGACCCCCAAGGGAGCCCATTGCCCTGTTGGGAAGGGAGCCGACCCATGGCGGGACCAGACATGGGTTTAGTTGCTCGCCTCTGAGATAGGAGCCATGTGGCCGAGCCCCGCCAAGCCGCTGAAGCCCGTGCTCCAAGGGTCGGGGAGAGGGAAGAAGGGTTGGGCGGTGAGGTTCTCATTATGGCCCAGGGCGAAGGCGAAGATGCCCGCGTTCCTCTCCATGTCCAGCTGGGCTCGCCTCAAGAGCTTCATCTGGGTTTCTTCAAACTGGCTCTCCAGCTCCTGTAGGCTGAAGGGGGTCTTGGCCCCGCTCAAAAAGTGCTTGGGGCTGGGGCCGGGAAGGCACATGGCCGCGCCGCCGAGGTGGCCGCTCACCTCCTCCAACGTTGGCGGCATCACGAAGCTCTTCTCCACCGGCGGGCCACCGGGAGCGAAGAGCAAGCCAGCCGCCCTCCAGGCTGCTGGTTTGCGTCCTCGCCGGGGCCGCGCGATGCGGCAGCTCTGGCGTTTGATGTGGCGGTGGAGGTGGTCGGAACGGGTGAAGCTCTTGTAGCAGAACTCGCACTGGTAGGGCCGGACGCCCGTGTGGATGCGCATGTGGTTCTTCAGGTCGTAGTTGTGCACGAACTTGGCGTTGCAGTGGATGCAGAGGTACGGCCGCTCGCCCGTGTGCTTCCGCATGTGGATCTTCAGCTTGTCCTGCCTGCAAAAGAATCATAGAATTGTTTTAGTTGGAAAAGATGCTCAAGATCATCAAGTCCAACAGTTAACCCACCCTTGGCACTACCTCATGTCCCTGAGAACCTAATCTCTGTCTGTTCAACCCCTCCAGGGATGGTGACTCCAGCACTGCCCTGGGCAGCCTGTTCCAATGCTCCACAGCCCTTTGGGGAAGAAATTGTTCCCCACATCCAACCTCAACCTCCCCTGGTGCAACTTGAGGCCGTTTCTGTGTGTCCCTGTGTCCCCTCAGCTCCTGTTCTCCAGCTGAACCCCCCAGGTCCCTCAGCCGCTCCCATCACACTTGTGCTCCAGCCCCTCACCAGCTCCGTTCCCTTCTCTCAACTCGCTCCAGCACCTCAAGGCCTTTCTTGGTGTGAGGGGCCCAAAACTGCCCCCAGGATTGGAGGTTTGGCCTCCCCAGTGCCCAGCACAGAGGGAAAATAATCTTAATTCAACTCTTCCTTTCCCAGGTTGACAACGCCTGAACATCACACAGATCCAGCCCTTCATGTCAAGAGCTTGCAGACCATCCCCAAAAGTCCAGAACAGCCTAAATTTGAGGAAAAATATATAAAAAGTAAAGCCAAAACACATACAGGAATATCTAAATAAGCAGAGCTACATTCCCACCTGCAGATAAGGAAATTATCTGAACTTGTGTGGCAATGCTGCTGAAACAAAAATCTCTCTTGGAGAGGACTTTTTCTTCTCCTTTTATCCTGGAACTGACCACACGGTGTCTCAGGAGCTTTGGTTTGGAGCGGGAACACGGCACAGGGGAGGTGCAGGCAGAGGTGCAGCCATGGGAGAGCACCATATCCACCCCAATAGCACGTATTTACAAATATAGCATTTATCTTTATTTTAAGCATAATATCTAAAAACATCAGTAGTATTTTCCCAAGCTGGCAGTCCAGTCTCTGTGGTTTTTTTCCCAATAAACATTTCCTTCTGCAGTCCACAAAAAGCCCCAGTGAAGGCAGATTATTATAAAAAGCAAAGCTGAACTAAGCAGAGTGCTATCTAGATTGCACAAGCAGAGTTGAAATAAGTAAACAGCAAAGTGGGAGAATCCATAGCTTTCCAAAATATTTTCAGCCTGGTCCCTCTAAGACATTAGTAATGTGGCTACGAATATGTAGAATATATGGAATCATGTCATTATTATACATAAAAACATGCGAGCATGCAAAAAAAAAAAGCAAAAAACACCGAAAAAAGTCTATTTATGGTCAAGCCCTCCAAACTTGCAAGGTGCTGCCTTTGCACCAATTTCTGCACCTTGAAATAGTTTTGGGTGATGTGCGCTGCAGCACGTCGGTGCCCACAATGTGCAGGGTCAGAATCCAAATTCCAGCCCTGAAATGTCCAAAGATGCTGTTTTTCCAATACTTTTAACAAGGGCACATTTCCCCTGCGAGTGCCCAAGACGAAGCAGCGTGGAAGATTTCGTTCCAAATGGATAGCGAGCAGCGCAGGCGTTCGTAACGCGAAATGTTGGGAAATCTTAATAAAAAGCAGAGCTACCAGCCCCACCTATAATATAATTTAAACCTATATATGTGATGTTTAACATAGCTGGATCACTCTGCCTAATAAACACGCAGTGTGCCAGGACTGTATAATGTAAATACAGGCAAAGCTGGGGTTTTTTGAGGCTATTACCCATCTCCGGCAGCAGATGGGGAGAAACTCAAACCTTCCTACACCGGTAGCATCTTTGTGGGATGGAAAAGAGGTTTTATGGCTTTACCTGGAGAAGCCCAGAGGGTTTTTTGGGGGGTGAGAAGCTCTGGTCAGGCACCCAGGGGAGGATGTGACACGGGATTTGTGAAACCGCACTCTGCGTGTGTGAATAACCTTAATGCAATTGCATTAGGAGAGCGATCGGGGCTCTGCGAGCTGTCACAACACAAATAATCGGAACAAATAATGTTAACCTTTCGGGCTGGAACAGTTTCTCCTTGAGCACTCGGGGGCTGCCTTGGTGGAAAAGCTGAAATATTTGCAGTTTGCTCCAGCGTTTTCACAGGGTAAACCAGCAGATTAGACGCTGAGCAGCCTTTGTTTAAGGGAAAAAATTAATGAGCTGTTAAATGAAGTCCGATGGGATGTCCCTGGGAGTCAGATCCAGGTCCTTGCCGTGGGATGCGGGAAAGGGATGTGATGGGGAGGCTGGAGCACCCTCATGCAGGAAAATAGATATTGTATCTATTTCCCCCAGTGAATTTTCTCTTCCACAGTTCCTCAAGTGCAAAAATAATATAGATTCATCCAGAAATACTATTTGGGAACCTCTGCACCCTCATTCCTTGGGGATCCCCAGTGAACCCTCTATCACTGCCATGGGTGTGAACACGATGCTTTTGGTAAGCACGAGATTCCCCCTGAGAGCAAAACACATTAATGCAAACAGTGGTGTTTAGGAAATCCCGGCAGAAATCTCTTTCTACATTTTAATCACTTTCCTTTGCTTAAATACACTCTCTCCTAAAGGAGAGCTCTCACATTAGAGTAACGCTGACAATGGCTAAAAAAAAAAACAAAACCAAAACAGCTGCTTCCAAATACACTTAAAAATAAACCAATGTTTTGAAATTTCTACTTTGCTGGGGATGTTAATGTATGAAAGAACCCTCCAGCCTTCAGCTCTGCGCAGGGTGACCCAAACGAGTGGCTTCATTTTGGTGAGCAATGATGGGAAATCGCACTTTTGGGTTAGTCCCAGTTTTCTCTGTGATTAGTTTCTCGGGCTGAAGTCCTCCTACCTCTTTGATTTATATTTAAGAGCTGTTGGGCATATGGGGGGTGTAGAAGCCGTGGGTTTAACCCTGCTTTAATAATGGGTCATGCTAGACCATCTCTGCATGGAGCTTTTAACCTCCACGATGCTGATTTAACCTGTCTGGATACCTGAATTCCCACCCAAATCCACCTTCGCAGTGACTGTGAGTCAACACCGACATCTCTCCATGCCTCAGTTTCCCCAAATGAGCCAACGATGCTTGCAAAGGACTTTGGGAGCCCTCTGGGAGAGCTCATCTCTACTATTCCCATCATGGGGAAGGTGTCGGTGATGGGTCAAGCCCAATTATTTCCTCGTTAGCAATTAGCAGAGTGATGGGGACCATAGGGATGCAGCCAGACTCCTCCCAGAAGATCCTGCCTGTCCGGAGGTGAAGACCCAGCTCTAAATTGGGAATGCAACACCAGCAGGAGCCAAATCCAAACTCCTGCGGGTGGGAATTAGCACTGGGCAGTGGCTTTTCCCCTGGCAAACACCCGGGTGAAGCCGGCGCACGTCGCGGCACGATGCTCCCCCACATTTATAACAAAGTGTCTGCTGTGTTAATGGGAGTGGAGCATGGAAATTTACTTTCAGGTCAAATCCTCATCATCTGCATAACTTCCACTCGAATATTATCACAGGGACAGGAAAAGAAAAGACGAGCTGAATGCGGGAGCACTCCAGGTGTCTGGCCATTGTCAGGAGCTCGCCGTTGCCTACTGTGAATATTATTTTCCTCCGGATTGCTCGCCCCAGCCTAATAGGGTTCTCTCTCTCACAAGCAGCCAGGAGCTTAAATACCCTGCTCTTGTCAGAAAGCTTTATTATTATGGTAAAGATTGTACTCATTAGATATTAATTATACCCAGCAAGTGCAGGTCCAGGAATCTATTTGTCTCTGCTCAGCGATTAAGTTGGCCCGGCTTTTCAGAGGAGGGTTGAAAGCTGGAGCATCGCATTTGCGTAACCTGCTCCAATTTATTACTGTCGGGGGCTTGGCTGGGGTGCAGAGAGGTGCAAAAGCTGGGAACAGAAGAATATTTGATCTGATAGTTCAGATCTGTCTTGGGCTGGTCTCCCCTAAGTTGAGATGCTCAAAAGTCCGGTGCCTGAGTCAAAGCCCCATGGATTGTTTTTGTCATCAGGCATGATGCCCTCTGCTTGCCCCCTTTGCTCAACTACTGCTATTAAGGTGCTGAGCTCTTTCCACTGACCATGGAGGGAGTCGAGGTGCTGGACTCCTGGGCGGTCAACGCTCGGGGTGATAAATCACAGAATCATTTCGGTTGGAAAAGATCATTAAGATCATCGAGTCCAACTGTTAACCGAACACTGCCAAGTCCACCTCTAAACCATGTCTCTAAGGACCTCATTTACGCACCTTTTCAATCCCTCCAGGGATGGTGACTCCACCACTGCCCTGGGCAGCCTGTTCCAATGCCCGACAACCCTCTTGGTGAAGAAATTGTTCCCAAGATTCAATATAAACGTCCCCTGGTGCAACTTGGGGCCATTTCCTCTTATCCTATCACTTGTTACTTAGGAAAAGAGACCGACATCCTCCTTGCTACTAACAAATAATAATTAGGATGGCTCCAGCCTCAGAAAGCCCAGACACTGTCATGTCCAAACATGTGGAACTTGGTTGTGGTCTACACTGATGCCAAAATGTGCAAGCCCAAACTAATTACATCCCGTAGCTAAATGACCCTCCTAACTCAACGCATCTCTCAGCACATCAAAGATGAAGCCTCCTCAGCTGTTTGAACGCCTCTTTTCCAGCTCTCTCTGGCCCAACTGTGGTGAACTATGGTGGGGTTGAAAATATCCTGTTACTTATTTAAGCTTTTGTCCAGCGAGCAGATGGATCCACAACCCAACAAAATCAGTAGGTTTGTTTTCTTCCTCCACCCTCTTTTTCTAAACAGATGGAAATCATGCCCTGCTTTCTTGACTTATTTTTTGGGGGAAAAAGGGATGTGTAGCTCAAGGATCAGCCATGATGTCATGATGTGGCTCCTCCAACCACCACCACCCCCCCATAGACAGCCACACGTGGCAGAGGTAATCAACACACACCTGGTAAAGCGGACTTCACAGATATTGCACATATACGGCTTCTCTCCTGTGTGGGTCCTCATGTGTCTGGGCAACTTGCCGGCCCCCATGATGACTTTGTTACAAATGGGACATTGCTGGGATGCCTTGGGCTTTATTCTCCTCTCTTCCTCCAAGGGCCATGGGGGAAAAACTCCTCCAAACTGGGTAGCGCTTAGGAAATTGAGATAAGCGCTATAGTCAGTCTCTGCCTTAATATGCCCTAAGGGAGCTGCTGGGGTGTTGGTAAACATGTCCTTGAAGAAGTCATTAGGGAAAGGAGGCGGAGGCAGTTCTTCCTTCTCCTCCTCTTCCTTGATCTTCCTCTTTTTGATGACCAGATCCAAGGGGCCATTGTCTACTTGTGGCTCCTCGAGTTGGGAGAAGGAGCTGAAATCGCCATTCCACAGATGAGGGAAGAAGCTAGGAGTGAAAGGAGAGAGAGCAGGTCTCCTTTCCGGGTTGTTTGACTTAGGGTACAAGTTTTCCCTTAGCAAGGACTCAATGGAGAAGTCTCGTATCACACCCAACTGTCCAGAGGAGTTATTGGCTGGGTAGTGATTTGGAAAGTCTTTAGGTGCTTCTGTATATGCTTCTTCGGTAAGATCAGACTTCGAAGGGCTTTGGTGACAGCTTACTTCTTGGACATCGGTTAGGTTCTCCTGATTGACAAAATCTTCTACTTCTTCCTCCTCTTCCTCTTCCTCCTCCTCATCATCTTCATCTTCATCATCATCTTCATCCTCTTTGTCTTCTTCCTCTTCTACCTCCCTGTCCGGCTCCATGATTTCAAGGCATACGTTGATAATGCACTGGATCTCCAGCATCTTGGCAGCACTGAGGATGTGCTTGACATTTGAGGTGGTGATGGTGAGGGTTGAGGTGTAGGCAAACTCCAGGATGGCAGAAAGTGCTTCAGGCTTGACAAAGTCAATCTCGTAAACATAGGGCTGGTCAGTTAAAGTGCCGGTAGTGAAGAGTTTTTTGAAGTACTTGCTGCAGGCAGCAAGGACGGACCGATGGGTTCGGTACTCCTGGTCCTGTACGATGAGGATGACATCGCAGAGGAGCCCGTCATGCCGCTGCTCATTTAAACCACATAAGACTTCACTGCTATGGTTCGGGAATGGGATCCCGATAAGATCTTCAATGCCATTTGCCATATTCTCATTTAGTGCCCTAGGAAAAAACACAGACACAGGAGAGAATTAACAGGGGGTTCCCAATCAGTAGCACCCAAAGGACGCTGCCTTCTCTCACAGTCCTTCTCTCCCCTATCTCACTTGGGTCTCCGTCATCACCTCCTGTTTGCATTGCTCCAATGCATCTCCATGTCACCTTCAGCTCTTTCCAGGTCCTCTGTGATTTAGCCTCCGCTCCCCTCCACATCTCTTTGTCTCCATCCTCAGTTCCCACAGTATGCACCTTTTCATAACCACCACAAGCTCCCTCTTGTCTTTCACATACCTCCCCCAGGAACCTTGTGCAATGACTCCCTCCCCATCATGTTTCTTCCACATCCTCCCAGTGCCAACATCTTTCCAGGCACATGTTGGATTTGCTCTGCCAGGAGGTATGTGAGGAAAGGGTGATGCTCTGTTGCTTCACACAGCCAAGTGCCAGCACCTACACCACTCAACCAAGATGATCCAGGGAATTCCCATCTCATCTACTCAATTATTTTGGGGACTGGTAAAACTGGACATCCCAAATAGGAGGGACTGCCGGTCATGGCGGTTGCCTGCAGCAGGAGAACAGTGCTCAGGGATCAGCAGGTCTCTATATCTGTGTCCTCCTGCTACTTCATGCCTGGAAACCATCCCATGTCACCTCAGCATGTGGATAAACCACATAGAGGGCCATAAAAATGATCTGAGGCTGGAACAGCTCTGCTGGGAGGACAGGCTGAGAGAGTTGGGGTGTTCAGCTGCAGAAGAGAAGCTCCGGGGAGACCTTATTGCATCTTTCTGGACTTAAAAGGGTCCGAGAATAAACATGGGGACAGATTTTGAGCAGGGCCTGTTGCGATAGGACAAGGGGTGGTGGATTTAAACTAAAGGAGGGAGATTCAGGCTGAACATGAGGAAGAAATTGTTGGCCCTGAGGGTGGTGAGAGCCTGTCCCAGGTTGGCCAGAGTGGTGGTAGATGAACCATCCCTGGAGACATCCCAGGCCAGGCTGGACGGGGCTCTGAGCAACCTGAGCTGGTGAAGATGTCCCTGCTCATGGCAGGGGTGGCACTGGATGGACTTTCAAGGTCCCTTCAACCCAAACTATTCTGTGGTTCTATGATCCTATGACCATGAGACAGACCAGGTCCGCACAGCTGGTGGGAAGCAGGTTTGGAGTTAGCATGGACAGACACCGAGCAGGGAAGAATACCCAGGACATGGCGATGGATCTTAGGAGAGATGCAGAAGTGGCACAGGATGGGATTGAGAACCTGCCTGATGCTTCCAACGTTGCAGAAGGGGCCAGAATGGGACGGCAGTTTTATTTACGTGCCGTCTCCTGTCTCGGAGATTAACTGCTCGGCTGTGAACTGTGTACCTGCAGCAGGGCCATGAGCTGGGACTCGTGGAGGTGACACTGCTCTGTGTCCTGTGGGTTTCCAAAGGGTTGGTGTATTCAGAGTTGTTCTGGCTGTTTGATGTGCTCTGTGTGTGAGGGGATTAATGTGTTCATGGCCTGCTGGAGGAAGTCTCTCTCCTTTCCTGGGATTTCTCATGTGGAAGGGCTGCAGCAGCCATGTGAAAGAGGAAACATCTTACAGATAAAAAAATGACCAAAAAAAATGAAAAAAAAAATAAAAATGAGGTTTTCCTTTTGGGTGTGAGCTTTTTGCTTCCGAATTTCCCTTTGAAGCTGGAGCTGCTTTAGCAGAGGAAGCTGTCTGCCAGATGCACAGGGCACTTGATACCATGCTGACAAGTCCAAACAGGACAGCGAATGGAGTGAGCTCAGCTCAGGAGTGACGATGGCAGACAGCCATCTGCCTCTGGCCAGGCCCGTGCTCCCTGGTTGTCTTTCTGTGAGCATTTAGGTATGTAGTGACACACAACACCTCACTTGTCTCCCCCACTCCCAGATCCCTTGGGAAAACATCCCTATAGAACCATAGAATAGTTTGGGTTGAAGGGACCTTCCCAGCTCCCCCAGTGCCCCCCCTGCCATGAGCAGGGACATCTTCACCAGCTCAGGTTGCTCAGAGCCCCGTCCAGCCTGGCCTGGGATGTCTCCAGGGATGGTTCATCCCACCACCTCTCTGCCCAACCTGGGACAGGCTCTCACCACCCTCAGGGACAACAATTTCTTCCTCATGTCCAGCCTCAATCTCCCTCCTTTAGTTTAAACCCATCACCCTTTGTCCTGTCACAACAGGCCCTGCTCAAAAGTCTGTCCCCATCTTTCTCACAGGCCCCTTTTAAGTCCAGAAAGATGCAATAAGGTCTCCCTGGAGCTTCTCTTCTCCAGCTGAACACCCCAGCTCTTTCAGCCTGTCCTCCCAGCAGAGCTGTTCCAGCCTCGGATCATTCCTGTGTTTCCTCTGGTCCATGTCTGTCCTGGGCTGGGGACCCCACAGCTGGACACAGTGAGGTGTGGATGGCAATGGAAGGGCCTGGTGTGACAGAGATTGTCCAGGGAGACCCTTGCTTCAGCTTGGCCACCAAGCCAGTGACTCTTGTCGGGGCTGTAGAGAGCACTGGACTCTGCAGCAAACATTCCCACGGGAAGAGAAATGCCATCTCCCTTCTTCTCCACAGGGTCAATCTCCAGTCGAGACCTTGAAGACATCTTCCCCAGGCCTCATCAACATTGCCAAACACTGCCTGGGAGTCGGCAAGCAAAGGCCTTGGGAAGGTGGTGTAACCCATATGGAGCACACCCCGGGGATGGGTTACAGACCACCAGCCTGGTCCCCCCTGGACAGGGGACAAGCTAGTGAGGCCTTCACAGTGGGGCTGGAGGGCAGTCTCACCATGGGAAGTCCTCTCCAGCCGCCTCCTCATGTCCAGAGATGGGCAGAGGAACTGGGAATTACCCCCTTTGAGCCGCCACAAGCTCCAGCCGCCCAAGTTTTCAACCAAGTGATGATGGTCCAGTCTCACCCGCCCCCCCCGCAAGTCTCACATAATTAACTCCACACTAATTATGTCTGTTTAAACCAAATTGATTCGTTACAGTGTGCTGTGCTTAACCATGTTAACCAGCTCGGCTCCTCTACAAGCCCGACCGGCTCTGTATCAAATCTGCCCTGAAAAATCACCAATAAATGAAAGTAAATCCAACCTGTTCTCCAAGTGGAGTGTAAGAGAACAAACAACCCCTGAGCCAGGGAGGAAAAGACCAAGTCCTTTTTAGGGCTTTATATCCTTAATAATAAGCATGAGCAATTAAATTTCTATTACTGTACTTATCTTCTACTCATTTGTTTTTGTTTGGAAGGAGCATTAGCGTTAAAGCAGTTCCTTGCATGAACGAACGTGTCTTCCTACGAATCTGTTTTGATGTTTTATGGCCAGATTACCCGAAGTGCAAAAGATCAGAAAAGCAGAATATTGGGCTACTCTGATGATTGTTTTTATAGAATTTTTTTTTTCAGACACTAAACACCGTCCTCCCTAATTTGTGGATTATTCACTTGGCAGCAAGAAGTAAATGCAATTAGTAGATCGGGGGCATGTGATTATAAAATAAAACTAAATACAGCTCTTTTTGGTGGAAATGGATCCCTTTTCCTTCCTCTTCCCCTCCTGGTCCTCTCGGTTCTGTTAACCGAAGCACTTAGGCAAGCCGATAACTTTACAAGACGCTGGCAAAATTGAAGGTGATTCATGTCATTTCGACAGGGTGGGGAGGGGGAGAGAAACAGCCTATGCGATTCATTTGCATACATTTGCATTTTTTAAACTCCTAGGGTGGTTTGACAGCTCCGGAGCTTCAGAAATGACCTTATGGTTCCCGTGCCCCCCAGGGGAGGCTGATGGCCAGAGGCTGGAAGTGTGATGAGGATGATGTTTTTCCTTCCTCCCCGCCTCCCTCCTCTCCCTCCTCCTGCACTCCCCCCTTCCCCTCCCCAAGCCAAGGGTGGGGTTCTTCCAGAATAACAGCCCTAAAAATAGCGTCCCGATGGCAAAAAATGTCACCAGCGCACACACACGGCGAACAGACGACATGGAGTTAAATAGAAAAAATAAATCCCATTTTATAAGAGAAAATTACGGCGTTGTTAAAATAAACCGAGGTTGAGTGGGGGGGAAGGAGTGGAGGGCACCCAAAATAAACATCTTCTGCAGATGACGTCTCGAAAGATTGCATTTATGGGCATGCTTAAAACTCATTCATGACTTTCCCACCCCATTTATAAAAGAGTGATCCTGGGAGATGCTATTTGGATACAGCACGACCTCCCCCACCACGGCGAGAAAACAGGGATTAGGGGGAGCTGAGCTTTGCCCCTTTTTTGGGTGAAAATCCATCTGTTTTTGGGATGGATGTGTCAGCAGATGTGGGCAGGAGTCTCAGCTGTGACGCTGAGGTTAAACCTCACGTGGGTGACACAACCCAGATCCGAGCCCGGGACAGCAGAGATATTATAAATCATCTGCTCTATTCACTCCCTGGGTGACCTGGAGCTCATCATGGTGCTCAAAAGCCCCTTCTATTTTTAATTTTTATTTTTCAGTTGCTTCATTCGCTTATCTCCTTTTACTTCAAGCCTCCTTCAGTATAATACAGCCTCTGAAAACCAGTAATGCACAACCAAAATATCAGAGAGAGAGGCCAAACGCTCACCTAGCATTGTGATAAGTGAAGAAATAGCAGTATACACATAAACTATAGAGGTATATTTATAGAACATAGAGGAAGTAACGCAATATTGTCTGTGTTCATTTGTATAAGTGGAAATGGAGGGCTTGGAGGAGCCCTGGAAAAGATGTTCCAGCTGAAGTGGGACAGGATCTTGACCCTGGAACCCAATATTGCTCAAGGCCAGAAGACCTGAGACCAGCACCTCCCTCTCCCATCTCCTTCCTCATCTTCAGCAACAACGCCCTGAGAAGGAGATAAAAGCTGCTGGGAATCACTCAGGCTTGTGCAAGATGTGGTTCCTGGTTCAGTGCTGGGGATGTCCCCATCCCATCCCCTCCATCCATGGGGACAACGCTTCACAATCTGAGTCTTAGCTTACAAATGGCAATTTTGGGCTTTGGCTGCCTGCTGGCATGTAGCATCGTTACTATAACATGCATAATTTCAATATTTTAATATTCTAATCAATATAATATTATTAATACTATATTTTAAATACTTCAATATTTGTACACGTGCACATCTGCATTTCTTTTTTATTTTTATATCAACATTATTTTTATATTTTCATATTAATTTTATATGTTTATGTTTATATAGAGATTCTTGGAGCATTTCCTCTTCAAATGGGCATTGCTTGGCTTTCTCTTTGCTAGGATTTTCCCTGTGCAAAGTGCTGGGGCTCTCACCAGCAGTGCCACCCCAAAGATAAAGGGGTGCCCTGGGGTAAATTGGGGAGCAGAAAGCGGCTCCCCCTGCCCCATGCTGTGCTCATTCTGCATTCAGCACAGCGGAGAAAGGAGCCTGAGGCTCCGGCTGATCTCTGCTCACTACTGGTGTCAAAATGACATTTTTCCAGGCAAAACAAATAGTGTCCCAAATTCTACCCTGTGCACGGAGTCGGGTTTGGGGTGCAAGCCCAGGGCAAACCACCCCCAAAGCCAGATCCTGCCCCCCATCACACCATCCCTCATGTTTGGTCCCTGCAGGGAGCAAAACCCAGGGGAGATTTGAGCTCTGAAGCACGAGACCATCCAGCAAAGCATGCCGTGGTCCCACACCATGCAGCCATGATGTAGACCTGCCTGCTACGTCCATCAGCCCATAAATATACATGGGTTTATGGTTTTTTTTCCCCAGGTTTATTTGTGCCTCGTCGTAATGAGGCAATTAAGATGTGCATGTGAGATGACCCTAATCTGTCAAAATATTACAGCTGCTTTCTACGGGATATGCTGACCCGTGATTGATAGCTCCTGCTCCTTAGCTGCATTATTTTGGGGGGAATAGGGATGCTGGGATTCTGTTCTTGCATCCATGACCTTGAGCAAGTCCCTTGTGCAAGTGTCCCCAAGCAGAGCCACCCATGTTGACACCGCACCCAAAACCGGCCCCACGGGGAAGAGCCTTGGCCAAGTGCTTGACTTCAACTGGAAGAGGCCTCTTCATTCCTACCAAGAAGGAGCTGGGAACCCTAAAAGCATACACGAAAGGCAAGCAGAGAGGTGTTTTGTTTTGTTTAGTTTTCTTCTCTTTTACTAAAAAAAGAGAAGATCTGAAACTCGAAAAAGGCAAATATTTCCTTAAGCACACCTCCCCGTGAACATCTTGTCTCCAGAAGAACATGTTATTAAACCACCCACCCTAGTACTGAGTGTTTCTCCCCTCTGGCGAGAAGGTGGGGCAGAGAGTTGCTTCTCACCTTTCGATCGCTTCCCTGTGAGATGCCTGAAATGATGAGGGAAATGTGGGGACACCAACCCCTGCCTCCCTTGCAAGGAAACCATTTGTTTTCTAAAGGAGATGAGCCACTTTGCAGACCCAAAGATCATGTTGTGGGAGGGAAGAGCACCAGGGGTTTAATATCAGGCTGGGCATCCTCACGCCACGAAAGGCCTTGAGGTGCTGGAGCGAGTTGAGAGAAGGGAACGGAGCTGGGGAAGGGGCTGGAGCACAAGTGTGATGGGAGCGGCTGAGGGACCTGGGGGGTTCAGCTGGAGAACAGGAGCTGAGGGGACACAGGGACACAAAGAAACGGCCTCAAGTTGCGCCAGGGGAGGTTGAGGTTGGATGTGGGAACAATTTCTTCCCCAAAGGGCTGTTGGGCATTGGAACAGGCTGCCCAGGGCAGTGCTGGAGTCACCATCCCTGGAGGGGTTGAACAGACAGAGATGAGGTTCTCAGGGAAATGAGGTAGTGCCAACGTTAACAGTTGGACTCGATGATCTTGAGGCTCTTCTCCAACCAAAATGATTCTATGATTCCATTATTCTATACATCCCGGCCTCTAATATCTGAGACCATCCTTCCCCTTGGAACCAGTCTTGCTCGGGGGATATGGGGTTGAGGCAGGAAAGGTGGGGTGTTTGGTTTTGAAGAGGTATGTAATATACTCATCCACCCAAAACTGATGATTCCTCCTCAAAAAATTCATGGATTTTGCTGAGATCTGGACAAAGCAGACAAGGGCGGAGGTTTCCAAAGTGATAAGGCAGGGAAGGATGCAGGGAGAGCTACATAGGCCATGGAAGATGCTCACTTGCTGCATGAATGGTGAAGGAAGCCCAGTAGGTGACTGCAGTGGTGCCATCAACCTGTGTGGCTCCTGGCAAGGGAGAAGCTCCTTAAATG
This sequence comes from Columba livia, assembly GCF_036013475.1. Lineage (NCBI taxonomy): Eukaryota > Metazoa > Chordata > Aves > Columbiformes > Columbidae > Columba > Columba livia. Next base: position 2,660,284 of record NC_088642.1, on the reverse strand, counting down.
GAGCAGGTCAGTATAACTGAAGAGGATGCTCCATAGGACACCAGCACCATGGCCAGGCAGAGCCCCAGCAACACTGACACAGATAGAGACCTCCTGCTGATGCTGGGAGGAGAGGGTTGGCCAAGAAGCCCTGGGGAGACAGCCCAACCCTTTTGGCCAACCTCCACAGAGCCATGGATGTGTGCGACGGCTCCTACCTTAAGGAAAAGCCCCAGGAAGTCAAGCACGGTTTGATCACGTAATTAAAGTAGTTACGCTTCAGGGATTGAGATCACACAGGTGACCTTCAGCCTGGTATTTCTACACTGCCTCCAGGACTTTTCAATATTAATACTGATCCCCAAACAAAATCCTTGTGCATACAAGGATTTGGCCTTATCAACATCTGGCTGGCAAGATGAGCCCATGTGAACCATATATATTTACACATACTATATAAAACTGACTTTTTTGGGGGGCTGAAACTATTAGTTTCATATAAGCAGGTGATCAGAAAGCCATCTTCAACTGAAGTCCCATAAGAGATCCAAAATAAAAGGTGCTGGACCTCCACTTCCAGAGTGCCCAATAATCTCAACAATGACAAATTTCACCGTTTCTTTGTTTTAGTGACAGCCACTCATCCTGTTTTCCAAAATTCATGCAGAAATTAAGCTGGCCGAGCAGACCTGGGGCACGTCAATACCGGTGATCTGCTGTATCTCTCTGGTACAACATCTCTTGAGAAGCACCAGGAGGACTATTTGCTTAAGAAGATAAATAGTGATTGCAGGTGCCACTCATTGGCTCACAGAGGTGTGAGCCAAGTGACTCCTGTGCCCTTTGTGAATCCATCCTCAGGAATTTTTGAAGGCTAGTTATACATTGCATCAAATATTATGCATCTTTCAACAAATCTATCCCTGCAGGTCAGCTCCAGCTGCCGAGAGCCTGCACTAGGCACCTTGTTCTTCAGGAACTTTGTTTATGTACAGATATGATCTGGTGAAATTGCAAATTGTAAATCAAAGCCTTCCCCCAGTGAGTTGAGCGGTTGGGTGCTACTGGTTGTAATGGGAATTTGACACAGCCATTTGCCTGGCCTCAGCTCCTCTATGGGCTTGCTACTCAAGTTGAACCCTCCGTTGGCACGTGATGAACAAGTCCAGCTCCTTTCCTCTCTCCACCATCACTCATCATGGAAGGTACCAGGTGTACTGCTCTGGTGAGGCCCCACCTGGAGTTCTCATCCAGCTCTGGGTGCTCAGCACAGGACACACATGGACCTGCTGGAGAGGGGCCAGAGGAGCCACAGGAATGATCCGAGGCTGGAACAGCTCTGCTGGGAGGACAGGCTGAGAGAGCTGGGGTGTTCAGCTGGAGAAGAGAAGCTCCGGGGAGACCTTATTGCACCTTTCTGGACTTAAAAGGGGCCTGTGAGAAAGATGGGGCCAGACTTTTGAGCAGGGCCTGTTGTGATAGGACAAGGGGTGATGGTTTCAAACTAAAGGAGGGAGATTCAGGCTGGACATGAGGAAGGAATTGTTGTCCCTGAGGGTGGTGAGAGCCTGTCCCAGGTTGCCCAGAGAGGTGGTGGATGAACCATCCCTGGAGACATCCCAGGCCAGGCTGGACGGGGCTCTGAGCAACCTGAGCTTGTGAAGATGTCCCTGCCCATGGCAGGGGTGCCACTGGGGGAGCTTGGTCCCTTCCAACCCCAACTATTCTATGATTCTATAGGCATCCATAAAGCCCCAGCATTCCCTTAGATCCACCTGAGTTCTCCACCCTGGCCTGACCTGAGCATCATTTTATAATGAGCTCAGAGACTCTGGTGTGAAGTTTGGTAGATCAACACCTTTATTTGGGCAAGGCCGTAGGGACCTCCCTGCTGGCAGCTCTGCACGGTGTGGGACCGATGCTAGGCAGATGCCATCACACTAGAACGACCAAGCCCCATGGCTCTCCCGTTTCCTTGAAACCACTTCTTGGGCCCCACATAAACGCAAACAGGAGCTCTGGCAGGGCCAGAGTAGAGTTCAATGACTCCTATAATTGAAGGGCCACGTTTTCACTTTGGTTTCTCCTTTCTGGCTTCTTTAAATTACCCAGCACACTTCCCATTTCAGAGTTTATATAAATCTCCAAAACCATGAGTTCTGGGTCATTTCTGGGTGGCAGCTGGATTAAGTCAGCATGCCTCATGACAAGTCCCATCTGATGGGCTGGGCCGGTTTTGGCAAAAGGGGATCCCAGGGATAAATGGTCAAATAAACATCAACAATTAGCGGAGCTGCACGGAAGGCACAACCTGGCTCCAGATGGCGTTTTGAGGGCTACATCTATGCACAAAGCAGGGGCAAATTAATTAACCACAGGCAGGTGGGAAGGGACTTTATAGGGTGGCCACATATGACCATAGTGTTTCCTTGTAGCCTCGTTTCCCCCATCCAAGCAGCTCCTTGGAGGTGTAGAGCTTGAGGAGATAATGCTCTGGGCATCACATCCCTCCTGCTCCTCTCTGCTGTGGTTTCTCCAGGGCTGGAGATGCTCAATATCCAGTTAGTTATGGGTTTTTTTTACCTGTAAACCCTCCGAGGTCCCTCTCTACATCTCTCTCCATTATCCCTGATGCTCTCCTGGCCATGCTCCAGCATTTAAGGACTTCTAAATCAGGTGCCAGTGGTTCAAGAAATGATCCTGGATTAGTATGTCCCCTCTCAATGTAACTATATGGACACACACACATACACTTTATACATACATGCACAGAAATCCCACGGAAGGGGAATATATCCAGCGACACAGAAGAGTTTCCAGTCATCCTGTGCAACCCCCCAACTCTACTGGAACCTCACTCACACTCCAGCTGATGTGTCCCTTCTCCCACGTCGTGTTCACAAAACCCCCAAAAAGAGGAAAAAAAGGGAGCGAGAAGAAAATCCCCACCAGAGATGTCCCCACACTGGAACTGACCTGGCTGAACATCGGGTTGCTGGTCCCTCCAGCCCCTCTGGCAAGACCTGGAGGTACATGACATTGTTGGTGGGATTTCTGTCCACATGTCTGCAGCTGCTTACCTCCAACACCACTTTCCCCCTTGTGCAAGATGTCCAGACCCTGCTACATGAGGCTATATGTGATATATCCTGGATCCAAACTAGCGTGGTCAGCAGGACAAGGGCAGTGATCCTTCTCCTGTACAATTTCTCCCTCATTGGGGAGGCCACACCTGGAGTGTTGTGTTCAGTTCTGGGCCCCTCAGCTCAGGAAAGAGATTGAAGTGCTGGAGCGGGTGCAGAGAAGAGCAACAAGACTGGGGAAGGGACTGGAACACAAGCCCTATGGGGAGAGGCTGAGGGAGCTGGGCTTGTTTAGTCTGGAGAAGAGGAGGCTTAGAGCTGAGCTCAGCACTCTCTAGAACTACCTGAAGGGCAGTTCTAGCCAGGTGGGGCTTGGTCTCTTCTCCCAGGCAGTCAGCAATAGGACAAGGGGGCATGGGCTTAAATTAAGGCTGGGGATTAGAAAGCAATTCTCTGCAGAGAGAGTGGTCAGGCATTGGAATGGCTGCCCAGGGAGGTGCTGGACTCACCGGCCCTGAAGGTTTTTAAACTGAGACTGGACATGGCACTTAGTGCCATGATTTAGTCAATGGACTGGAGTTGGACCAAGGGTTGGACCCGATGATCTCTGATGTCTTTTCCAACCCAGTCCATTCTGTGATTCTGTGATTCTTCGATTCTGTGATATATATATATATGTGTGTATATATATAGGATACATCCCTATTGGTGTATAACATTACAACCCCACGAGCCCACCGGTGGTGGGTACCTCCTTCCAGCACAGCATATAAAAATAGCAAAAAGAAAAAAGCACCATTTCCTCCCATTCTGAGCTCTCCTGGGAGAACAAGCCGGCCCCTTCGCTCCCTCTCGCTTTGCTTTTCTCCACAGCCAGAAAAAGGAAAAGAAATTTCTTTTAAAAAAAGGCTCCTATTGAATGGTACTCACACACTGGGTGGGTTTGCTTCCTGACAAAAAAAAATACACCACAGTGGAAAAAAATGTGCCCAGCTTAACCATGGAAAACTGGTTTGGCTGGTGTCCCTCCGGAGTGGACAGGATTGTGAGGGACCTGGACGCGGATCCGGTAAGGCTGTCACCAGCTTGCATGAAAACACGGCTCCAAAATAAAATAAAATCAGGTTTGGAGTGCTCCAAAAAAAGCAGGGGGGGCAAAGGATGGGGATCCAGCTCCTCCTTCTCTCCCCTTGGCCCCCAGAGAGAAAGCCACCGAAGGGAGGACTTTGGGAGTAAAAATAAAAGGGTCGGAGCGCTCCAGCACGTTAAATCAGAAGCAGATGTGTGCCTGCTCGCCAGCCTGAGTCACCGCGGGAGGGTGGGGAAGGGGGGGTTATCGCTATTTTGGTGCTGGGTGTGGGGTACAGAAAACAATGCGAGGAGAAGGCGGTGCAGTGTTTGAGCAGGCTTAATATCGGCTTGGGAGCAGGTACAGGCAGGCTCCAGCAGCGGTGGGGTGGGAGGTTGAGCTCGGCGGTGGCACTGGCAGCAGTTGTGTTCACCTCCCTGCCCAGGCAGGGTTGATCCTCCAGACCCTCCCCTGCTCCCCTGCAGCATTGTCAGGCACCCCCACTCATGCACATCCCTGTTTGGGGGAGTTTTTTGCTGGTTCCCATCGCATCTCCAAGCATCATCCCTCCAGGAGGAGCTCCCGTCCTCATCCGTTGGCCAAGACGTGTCCAATGCCTGACCCACCTCGTGGCCAAGGCATAGAATCACAGAATGGTTTGTGTTGGAGGGACCTTCCCAGCTCCCCAGTGCCCCCCCTGCCATGAGCAGGGACATCTTCACCAGCTCAGGTTGCTCAGAGCCCCATCCAGCCTGGCCTGGGATGTCTCCAGGGATGGTTCATCCACCACCTCTCTGGCCAACCTGGGACAGGCTCTCACCACCCTCAGGGACAACAATTCCTTCCTCATGTCCAGCCTGGATCTCCATCCTTTAGTTTAAAACCATCACGCCTTGTCCTGTCACAACAGGCCCTGCTCAAAAGTCTGTCCCCATCTTTTTTACAGGTCCCTTTTAAGTACTGAATCTGTATCTGCAGCTTTGCACCAAGGCAATGGCAGGAGCTCTGTCCTGCCTCTCACAAGGACAACCTCAGGAGCTAGCATGTCTCTAAAACCTAGCTTGCTCTAAGCCCAGTCCCATAACACAGGCTCAGCCTCACCTTTCACCTCCCAGCATGCCCTCTGCTGCTTACACAGGATGGTGTTCAATAAGCTTTCGTTCCCGTGAGTATTTACAAGAGCGGTACCTCAGATTGGTCTATTTTCCTCCAGCATAACCCAAAATATTATTTTTCTGCTTGTCTCTCATGGGAGCCTTTGTAGTCTCATTCATTTTTAATTGCCATTTAAGTCCTGGAGCTCTGAGCACACGAGCTGCCTTGCTACAGCCAGGCCAGAGTAGCTCCTGTATGGACACAGAGTGGATTTTGGAGAGATGTAGTCATGGAAGACGCCTCTGCAGAGCATCTCACCCTGTGACAATGATCCAGCCTGCAAAGCACAGCCCCTCCAGCACCACCGTCACCCGTACCACGGGCAGAATCCTGGGCTTGGACCGCGCTGCCGCATCAACCCCAACACAGGATGAAAATTCAAGTTCTGGCCTTCAGAGAGGATGCCAAATCCACCCTTTTTTTACACATATGAGCATCTCTTCAAAGTCACGTAGGGCCCCAGATCCATCACAGAGGGGTGAATATTGCATCCCCCCACCCTTCAGTGACCAAGAGGACATCATGGATGTCCCATCCCTGGAGACATCCCAGGCCAGGCTGGACAGGGCTCTGAGCAACCTGAGCTGGTGAAGATGTCCCTGCTCATGGCAGGGGGGGCACTGGATGAGCATTGAAGGTCCCTTCCAACCAAAACCATTTATGATTCTATGAACATTTCTCTTCAAGCCAACACTTCTCTGAATCGCACGTCCCCACCATGCTGAAACCTAGCAAGGTGCATCACATCTCTAACCCTTGAGCCAGGTGTTTCTAGAGGAATTACTGCCAGGCTTCAGCAGAGGACACTCAGGGAAAAGGGGACGAGACTTTCATCCACACTTCTTGTATGTAAACCAACCAACTAATGAGCTCTCTAAAGACCACAGGTAATATATGACCATAACCTTACAGTGCAGCCCAAGCACCGAATATCCAGAGGCAACTCCCTGTCTTCAGGGGGCGATTTAATCCGGCTCTGAAGGTTACAGAGCAATTTAACTGATGACCAGGGGTCAGATTCAGACCTCATTTGTATCTCAGCTCCTTCTGTGCGCAAAGCCCCTGGTTTCTCTGCCAACCTACTCGATAAGCTCAACAGCAGCTGAATCCTGCAAAGCCTCACCTGCCCCAGCAATCTCTGCGATTCGGTGGGGTCCACCCATGCCCAGCTTGGTAAATATACTCAAAAGTTGGTGGAAGATCACCAGCTGACTACACACACACCAACTCACAGTCTGATTCGATTTAAAGCAGCTGAGTTGCAAATGAGGCTTATAATGGAATTGGCAAACGACCCATCAATGCAGCACTGCGGACAGGCAGCGCTCGAAAATAACCGGAGCTCGAGCCGGGATTCAGGTCCCAGCTGGAGGATCGGGGCTGCATCACACCACCGGCTACAAAAACAGCCCAAGCAAGCAGGGAAAAATCCCCCACCTCTTCTCTCCCAGGGATTTGAGAGGAGTGATCCTTCAAAAAGCAAAAGAAATAGAGAAAAGGAGGAGAAAACGCAGCCCCGCCATGTAAAGAGAGACAGTTCCGCCTGTTTGTTTTGGCCCCTCCTGAACTCCAGGCAGTTTCCAGCGGGAACCCAGAAACGCTGATGGTGTTTGGAATCTGTCTGCATCCCTCCCATGACGTGAAGAGGCATTCAAGATGATGGGATGGGATTTTTTCTTCTTCTTTTTTTCCCCTAACAACTGTATTTACTGTTACATTTTGAACTCCCCATGCTGTCATTACAATGTCAAATGAAATTACATGTGCGATAACCATAACATGCACAAGTTCACGAAGGCTTTACAAGGAAACATTTTTCAAGGGAAGCTGCTCACACGTCCCGACTCAAAGGGGTTGTCCAAAAGAGCCAGAACTTGGCCACGCTGGAGCAGAACAGATGGATTTTATGCTTTTGTTGGGCTTTGCTGGGTAAAGAGTATTCTTATTTATCCTGGTGTAACTATGGATTGATTCCAGGGATTAACTGATGCTACTCTGCATCTGCACCAGCGGTCTGCAGGACAGTCTTGCAGATGGATCTGAATCACACCATCCTACAGAGACCTTCTGTGTTGGTGCCACCAAGAAGATGCTGGCATGGGATGTGCAGCTAGTTTGGGACTTACAGAAAGAGCCGCATGGGCACAAGAGCTAGAACAGGGACAGCTATACCATTACAAAAACACCTTATATCACACAAAGGACTACATATACCCCTATGGAGCACTTGAAGACTGAGGACAGATGCTGTCTCCTGGTCCAAGAGGTGCCAGAGGCACAAGGAACGACCCCCACCTTCTCATCCACTATCAGGCCAGAGATCATTGCCTCTCACAGGTCTGTCTTTGAGGCTGCTTTTTAATGAAAATCTTGATTACTGCTGGGAAAAAAGTAGCAACCAGGTTTATTCCAACTGCTGTGGGCAGCTGGGCAAAGGGAATTTGGCTGGTGCTGCTGAAGGATGGTTCCAGCAGCACAGCGACAGAGGGAGGAGCCTCTGGGAGAGAGGCATCATCTTCCACTGGAACAGCTGGATGCATAAGGCAACATCTGTACAGCTCTGATTGCATCTGTCTGGGATAACAGTAGGAGTAGAATGAGTTAAAGTGCTACAACTTCCAGGTAAACCTATGGGATGGTACAGATCAGTGTCGCAGTGCAGCGCCATGTCCATATCTATGGAGGTTTTCATTCTTAGCTCCTAAATGAAGAGTATCTTATAGAGAAGCTGCTTTGCTCTTCCTATCTTACACACAAAAACCCACCAAAAAACACAAACCAAAAAACCCAGATGTCTAACACAATGGCAACCTCAAGTATTTTAGTGTTGGAGAATCACATGTGCACAAGGAGCACACGGATTCTGCTGCGAGGTTTGATCCACCTCCTGAGCAAAGGACCGGAGGATGCTCCGAGTGTGTGTGTGTGTTTGGGAAATGCCCCGAAGAGCATCATCAGAATCACTCACACAACTTCAGGGTGTACTTTTTGTCCTGGGAGGGACGACGTCACCATCTTACCCCGCTTTCCCCATCATTTTGCTATCTGTATTTTGCATGCCACAGCACAGATATGTCAGCATCTCATTAAACGTATGACAGTGAATTCTCCCTATGAGAGGAAAATTCATTAGTTAAGTGGACACAACAAAAGGAGACATTTGGAAACACCTACCTAACCATCCACCCACTTTGCCTCCCATCTCTGGCATTTCTAATCCACGTTATCTTATTTCACATATGCATCGCATTAGCAAAACGCCCTTTGCAGCATTTCAATTCCCTCTCCTTGTTTGTCCACGAAGACACTCAACAAGAAATGAACATAAACACTGTGTCTTGCATTTTATATATATACATATACATTTTTTTTTTTTTAAAATATATGAATATATATATCCATTCAGCCCTTCCGAGGAACGGGCAGGAACCCAATGCCGCACTTCAAAGCCGTGCACCAGCGCCCGACAAAACACCAGCACCGCGGCACGCCGGGGACTTTCCTTTTCCAAATCGGTGCTTCCAAATATTTAGAAACTCACTTAAGCCCCATTTTGACCGCTGCCTCTATTTGCAAACCCTGCCCTGCGATTCATGTCGGGTCGAGGGGAGCTGCGCTCGCATTGTTGGCATACCTGAGGATCGGCGGAGGGACTCGCTCCCTGCACAAAGAACAAAGCCCTGAGTTATTGCAGCTCTTTTCCCTCTGCCGAGTGCCAATTATGGTTAGAGAAAACCCTTGTTTATAGCAAAATCCTTCCAGTTGGGGAAAAAAAAAAGAGATTTAATTATAAGGGAATGGCGCTGTGGGCGGGCTGGCAAGTGGAGCGGAGATATGGGTGTGGGACGATGAGCAGGGCTGCTCCCCTTGCCCAGGTGGGTGCTGGGGGCTTCAGCTTTTGGGATGGTGAAAATTGGGATTTGAAGCCTTTTTCTAAAACCCATGAAGTCTCAGCAGCGAACTGGGCACTTGCATCGGGGGTGCAAAGCGCGGAGCAGAGAAAGCCAGGAGTGGCTGCTTAGGAACAACAAGATGCTTTTTAAATTGAAAGAGGGGATATTTAGATCAGATATTAGGAAGAAATTCTTTACCGTGAGGGCAGTGAGAGCCTGGCACAGTTTTGCCACAAAAGCTGTGGATGTTCCACCCCTGGAGACATCCCAGGCCAGGCTGGACGGGGCTCTGAGCAACCTGAGCTGGTGAAGATGTCCCTGCTCATGGCAGGGGTCGATCTTTAAACTCCCTTCCAACCCAAACCATTCTCTGACCTATGATTCTATGAAAGAGACAATCCAGTTAAACATCCAGAGCTCCTCAGTGCTGTGTATGCCAAGGTACATGCTCAGGAAGCGCATGCATCAGAGAATATTTTTCTAGCCCTGTCTTTTCTTCCATTTATTTTAAGGAACAGAGTGCGGTTTCCTCTCCTGCGTTTCTCATATTTTGCTTAAAAATAAAATTTGAACCTCTATCAAACCAAACAACTTCTTGCCCAAGGTGGTAAAAAAAAACCAAACCTCTTCTATGGTGAACCCATCAGAATAGGGGAATATAAGTCCCCCCAACACAATTCAGCCCTCAAAAGCCAGTACAAAAATGGCAGTGGATCCTTTCTACCATTGCAAATGGCTTCTTGGAAACATAGAAGGCATCTAATAGAGCACGGTCTGATTTATACTGAGAGCAGGGCAACTTTAATGGCAGCAGAAGCACGGGTGTAAATCTCCAGGCACGGAAACAGCAGCTGCACAGCCCCAGCCCTCTGAATTTGCTCTGAATGCCACAGAATAAGAATGAGGCTTTATGGTAAAAGAGAGGGACACGTCCTTCTGCCAGGTAGGAGGGATTTCTAAGGGCACAGCATCATAAATAATCATTCAAGCCACTCTGGACGTTCCTCACATAACCTGTGATAAGCCATGGAACAGGTATTGAGAAGACTAAAAATATGAACCAAGGCTGGAACAGCTCTGCTGGGAGGACAGGCTGAGAGAGTTGGGGTGTTCAGCTCCAGAAGAGAAGCTCCAGGGAGACCTTATTGCACCTTTCTGGACTTAAAAGGGGCCTGTGAGAAAGATGGGGACAGACTTTTGATCAGGGCCTGTTGTGATAGGACAAGGAGTGATGGTTTTAAACTCCCTTTCTGCTCTGCCCTGGTGAGGCCACATCTGCAGTTCTGTGTCCAGTTCTGGGCTCCCCAGTTTAAGAAGGACAAGAATTACTGGAGGGAGTCCAGCGGAGGGACACAAAGACGCTGAGGGGTCTGGAGCATCTTTCTGATGTGGAGACACTGAGAGCTGGGGTTGTTCAGCTCGAGAAAAGAAGCTGAGCTGGATCTGATCAATGGGACCAATATCTGCAGGGTTGGTGTCAAGAGGATGGACCAGTGGACCAGTGGTGCCCAGTGACAGGCTGAGGGGCAACGGGCACAGACTGAAGCACAGGAGGTTCCATCTGAATATGAGGAGAAACTTCTTTCCTTTGAGGTGCCAGAGCCTGGCCCAGGCTGCCCAGAGAGGTTGTGGAGTCTCCTTCTCTGAGACATTCCAACCCGCCTGGACACGATCCTGTGTGATCTGCTCTGGTGACCCTGGCTGAGCAGGTGGGTTGGACTGGATGATCTACAGAGGTCCCTTCCAAGCCCAACCAGTCTGTAAAGAAGGGAGATTCGGGCTGGAAGAAATTGTTGTCCCTGAGGGTGGTGAGAGCCTGTCCCAGGTTGGCCAGAGAGGTGGTGGATGAACCATCCCTGGAGACATCCCAGGCCAGGCTGGACGGGGCTCTGAGCAACCTGAGCTGGTGAAGATGTCCCTGCTCATGGCAGGGGGGGCACTGGGGGAGCTGGGAAGGTCCCTTCAACCCAAACTGTTCTGTGATTCTATGACCTTCATCTCTCTTTTCCAATTATTGAGGGCAGGTTGCACCTCTGCTCCTTCAGTGCATTTGAGTTTAAAGGCACTGGTGAAAGGCCTCTGTGAGAATAAAGAGGAGGCTGCTTGCGAAAATGCATGCTGAAATGAGAAAATGAAATGAATGGCCAGTCCTAAACGAGAAAATTCCTGCCATAAAGCAGTTTTTGAAAAAAAAAAAAAAAAGAAATGGTCATGCACTGCCCTGCTTTGCTAAACAGGCAGATGGGACCTGTATTTCTCCTCTGAAACTTTAATGGGAAGAATATGATTCTGCTGCAAGCGTATTTTATATGCCTGGCGATTAAAGACAAAGGGAAGGGCATAATTTATAGAATTGTGAAACGCAGAGGATAGCTTTCTGGTTGCAATGTTTCTTTATTTTCTTGTTATTCCTTTTATTCCTCCTTCTGCTTCTAGGCTTGTGAATGGTGATGTATGGGCAGCGGTGGAGACAGAAATCTTGTTTTTATATTCACATGGCAGGTAGCCCATCAGCTACACGAGCTGTGTCTCCTCTGAACAAGAACAATCCTGAGAGCCAAAAAAAGTGCTTCAGTGTATCCTCAGGCTTTCTACTGTGTTTTCTTGCTCCTTACAGCCATCTCACCTCTCAGTTTTTAATGGGCTTCACGCTTCCAAGCAAAAAGGCTGAGGTGAGTTTTGGCGTAGTCAGCAGCGCACAACATGGCCAAGCTCATGCCCCGTCTGATCCTCCAGGTCCTGCATCTCCAGGGACAATTTGCTCCTCAAGTTTTGAGCTTTGCCAAGACCCTGGCATTCCCCATCCATGCCAGCTCCGTAGGGAGTGAGCGTCACCTCGGTTTGGCTAGAAACCTTGTAGAACAAGACCTGGTGGTCCTGGTGGCCATGAAGGTGCCCAGGAGTCAGCAGCATGTCCTTGCACTTAAGATGGTTGGACATACACTGAGTCGCATTAGCAAAAGTGCTGCCCAGAGGTGTAGAGAAGTGATCCTTCCCCTCTATTTGTCACTTGTGAGACCACAGCTGAAGCACTGTGTCCAATTTGGGCTCACCACATGGACATTGTCATTGTGGAGGTACCCCAAGATGGTTGTGGAGCTGGAGCACACAAGATAAGAACAGAGGTTTATTCAGCCTGGAGAAGAAGGGGTTAATAGGGAATAAAACTTCTTAATCTACCTACCTAAGGCATAAATGTGGAGAAGATGGAGTCAGTCTCAGAATACAAGAAGATACGGAGAGAAGTTGCCCAAAGGAAGTCTAGATAAGATGTAAGAAAAGCATATTTTAGGAAGAGGCTGGCCAAGCCTTGAACCATGAAGAGCCTTGAAACCTAGAACCAGAGAGGTGTTGGGATTTGGATCCTTGGAGATCCTCAAAACTCACCTGCACAAAGGAATAAGCCTGACCTAGAGCTGAATCAGGAGCCTCCAAAAGTTTCTGCCACCAAAACCAGTCTCTGACTCCATGTTCCAGTTTTGGAGACAGGGAGCCGAGGGACAAAGGAGATGAATTAGTAAAACCACAGTCATGTAGGGTACCTGCACATGAAGCCACATCTCCAGAAATCAACCTAAAGCCCTCCCCACATGCCACCATAATTGTGTGTGTGTGCTGGGCTTTTTGGGGTCATCTGCTCTTCTCGCTTCCCTGGTAGAAGATAGCGTTTTTCTAGATGCAAAATCCTTTGGATTTCCTTTTTTTTCTTTTTTTTTTCATCTTCAGGGCCAACTCAGCAACTCATCTTTCTGCTAAGACTGTCAGCAAAAGTGTCAACTGTGCGGCTGTTTTCTGTGATGTGGAATCATGCCCACTGAGACTTGGACCAAGACTACGCGGCCCATTTCGCATCAGCCACCAACCAGCCCACACTTGGCAAAAAGCGCAGAACCGTATCAGCCATGCCTGCATGACTCCTGGCTTTGGGCCATCTTCCTCCAACCCTCTGCGCGGCCACGATATAAATCTTGCTCTTCTTTCACTAGTCTTTGCCATGACAACACAATCACTTGGCTCCCCCCGTGCCACGCTCTCATCGGGCGTTTGTCAGAGACGTGTAAGTGGAAAAATGAACTCTGTACCCTGGCAAGAAAGGAGAGCAGCTCTTCACAAAGCCAACCGCTGCTGCCCTTTCTCAGCTCACATGTTTGCTGCACGGGGAATTCAAGACTTCGTGAAATCACTGTGAATATTTACCTGCACCAGGAGCCAATCCACATCCCTCCCTTTCAGGGAATAAGCAAGAAAGACTTGTCCAGATAAATGCAGGGCAAGAGTTTTGCTTTCCCTCCAATATCTGCACTCTCCTGACTTAAATACCTCCAAGAAATATGCATGTGCACACATCCTTTATTCAGACCTGAATTTATTCTTTAGAAAGAAAATTGTTTGTCTTATTGAGGTGAGAAAGAAGAAATGGTTGCCCTGAGGGTGGTGAGAGCCTGTCCCAGGTTGGCCAGGGAGGTGGTGGATGAACCATCCCTGGAGACATCCCAGGCCAGGCTGGACGGGGCTCTGAGCAACCTGAGCTGGTGAAGATGTCCCTGCTCATGGCAGGGGGGGCACTGGGGGAGCTGGGAAGGTCCCTTCAACCCAAACCGTTCTATAAGTCAGCTGAGTCCTCCCATTCACCCCAGCAAAGCTACAACTCCCAGTAAATACAGAAAACCGTTCCCTGAATCAGTAAAACTGAAGCTCTGTAGCAATTTTTATATACTACCTAAATGACCTTTCCACTGGTTGAAACCTCTTTTATTGAATTATTCCAAACTCTGACTTTACAGCATCGCTAGAGCCTGATGATGGGACGCCAGGACGTGCCATACCGTGTAGGAACAACCACCCGTGGGGAGACCGTGAGGCCAACAGAGAAGGCAGTGGGGTTGGACACGATGCAGATTCAGCTCAGGAAGGTCACACAGTTATTATATTATTAGCATGGGAGGGTGGAGTCCCACTTCTGTCCGGAGAGAGGGAAGGGAGCCCATCCCCTGCTGAAAGCCGTGGGCGGACATATTGCACTTGGCCAGCCAGATGATTAAGGCAGGTCCCTTAATTTAACATTTCCCAATGGAAGGGGAGGGAGAAAAAGCAATGTGGGGGGGTGGAAAGAACCCAGGCAAAATGCTAGCTGGAGAAAACAGGGTGGGTCGGAGAGGCTCCCGGCAGAGAGGAGATGGGAGGAAGGCTCAAGGGAGGAAGAGAAGGCTCCACCAGCTTCAAACCCGGGGCACGGAGAAGCGGATCAGGGTGGGAGGAGATGAAGGAAGCAGGAGAGGAGATTGCAGGAGCTCAAAGAACAACAAAGAGGAGGAGAGAGGAGAAGGAAAAGAATTATGCAGAGCTTGGAAGGTCAAAAGAGTCAACTTCAAAAGGATTCCTTAAAAGACATAAAGCCTTCATATTCAATTATTTAGTTTTCACACAAGTCTAAGTTATATATTTATAATTATTTTTTTTTTATTATTTTTTTTCCCTCTCAACACTCAATTTGGCACAAAGAGAAGCCTGGGACTCTCTGCTTTCCTAATGGACCGAGACAGGGATGGAACCAGTGTCACCCACTTGCAACAGATGGGGAGCGAAGGAGAAGAGGCTCTTCTGGTTCATGGCAGGCTGGGAGTGAGAAGGGCTTCTCCTTTGTGGAACTTAAAAATATCTAAAAATTATTTGCTCAGCCCGAAACAAAATGTTTTCCTTAAATTCTGGGCACCTGTGCAATTAAAAACACAGGAAATGTTGAAGCAAACAAATGGCGCTGCCAGTGAAAGCCAAGGCTTTCGCTTTGAAGATGCTGAAATGAAACGCTTCCGTTTTTCACAATCTGACAAAACTGACCCTACACACACAGTAATTTTTCCGTGATCAAAACCTTCACTTTGTACAAAACCGTATTTGGCTGAATTATCTCTCCCAACTGTACTTAAGGAATCTGAAGCTAAATACAAAGCTGAAAGAGCCGTCTCCTGTATCCCGGGGCATTCAACCCATCAGCACACTTAAAATCACTGACAAGCTATAGCAAGGTAATGTCAGGAAAACGGTACCCAACAGGAGGTTTGAAGCCAACACAGTGAGCTCTGCAATAAGTTCCAGTCCATTAAACACCAAGCTTAAGTAAAATATTACAGCGGGTCACGTTTTAAAGCAGACAGACACGTTTTAGAGCATCCATGAGGATGCTCTTGGAGGAGAATGGAAATTCTGCCATACCCTTTTTCAGCCTCCTGCCCTAAACACCATCATTTTCCTCCCCTCCTGACTATAGATACTTCCTTCCACTCAACACAAGTTTTTATCCCGTTTTGGCAGCGGATGGCAGCAAGGATTTGTGCCACCATGGCTTTGCCCCATTACTTGAAGCATCAGCAGGGCCACCAAGGTGCCACCCAACGTGACAACCAGCCACACCAGAAAAATAAAACAAACCAAAACCAGAAATGAAGTGACTTGGTGAAGGCCATGTAATACGTCAGCAACAGAGCAAAGAGCAGAAACCGTGTCCTCCAGTTACTGCCCACCCAGATCCCAAGTGTTTAGTACTTTTCTCTGTTCAGCTTTGACCTTACGAGTTCCCTTAACCTTCTCCTGGCAGCTTCCTAATGGGCAAATAAATCTCTGGAGAGTATCTTAAATTCTTTTTTATCACAGACTGTATCGGTGCGATAATAAGATCAGCCTTCAGACTCCCCATTAAGTCACAGAAGGTGTGGTCATCAGTCATGCTTTTCCCAGCCTTAATTGCCAGACAGACACTTTAAGTGGAAAGTCCATCTAATGAGCCCAATCATTAAAACATCCCTGGTTCCTATTTGAGATGGAAAATTATATTACTCTAATAAGGGGGTTGCATCTTTGCCCCCCTATTCAATCATGTGGCGTGGGGAAAGGTGAGACTTCTCTGCGAGTTTGCCTTAGATGTGTTTCATTTAAATACAGACCCTACTTCAGGCAAGAAAAAAGGAATAAAAGAAGGAAAATGAGGTGGTCGGAGAAGATGACGGCGACCTAGAGAAGAGCAAAGGGGTCGCCATGGATGGTGGGGACACCATGGATGCTCCTGAGGGTTGGCCAGGTGGAGATGGTGGAATAGCCACCATGGTGGGTGGACATGTCAAGGTGGAGAAGATGTGATGTCTGGTGTGCTTAAGGAAAAGGCCGGATACAATGTAGGGATTGGGCTCTTCAATGGGACACCACTTTCCTAAGCAGTTTGCAAGAGAAGTCTTCATTTGGATAAAGAATTGGTTATATTTGCCATCATCAAGAGCCTGCAGCATGTTGGGGAAGTGTCTGGGTAGTTATCATGATCCTCATCTCACAGAGAGGTGGGAAACTGAGGCAGGACAGGACACACATTCAGAAGTTCTTGCATGGGGCAAGTCCAACCAAAGTCCCTAAACCTAAGCTCAGGCTAGAAGTCCTCTGCAAAGGGGTAATTCTCTCCTCTCCTGTCCAGTTCCACAGAAATACTCGCCCTTCCCACCCTTCCATCTCCTTCTTATCACAGAAAGCCCCATCTATGTAAGCTCTGCCTAGGAGCTCAGCCTAGGTAAGATCAGCCCAAGCCCCCCGTGGTCTTCAACCGTGATGTGGCTACAGACCAGCATGCCCATCACTCCCACGGGGAGAATCATAGAATTATCGAATGGTTTGGGTTGGAAGGGACGCTCCCAGCTCCGCCAGTGCCCCCCCTGCCATGAGCAGGGACATCTTCACCAGCTCAGGTTGCTCAGAGCCCCGTCCAGCCTGGCCTGGGATGTCTCCAGGGATGGTTCAGCCACCACCTCTCTGGCCAACCTGGGACAGGCTCTCACCACCCTCAGGAACAACAATTCCTTCCTCATGTCCAGCCTCAATCTCCCTCCTTTAGTTTAAAACCATCACCTCTTGTCCTATCACAACAGGCACTGCCCAAAAGTCTGTCCCCATCTTTCTCACAGGCCCCTTTTAAGCACAGAAAGGGCACAATAAGGGCTCCCTGGAGCTTCTTTTCTCCAAGATGAAGAAACCCAACTCAGCCTGGAGAAGTAGATGCCCCAGTTGACCTTCTCCCATGGCAGAGCACCAGCGGCGATGGCTCCTGCACCAGGAATCCCAGCGGGAAGCCTGGGCAAGCCAGAGTTATCAGCTCCGCATCCAACAGTGGCTTTGCCAGGCGCTTGGAGTGCTGGTTCTGAGCAAATCCCTAATAAAATAAAATATATTAAAAAAAAAAAAAAAAGAAAGAAAAAACCCAACGAAGCACGGAAGGGTGTGTTCCTTTTGGGTAATAATACATCTGAAAACTGCACGGTGAGGCAAAGACAAGGCCGCACCCTAAGCCACCCGAAGGGTGTGGGCATTATACAATGATTCACCCACACCCAGAGCCTCCGACGACAATTAACATCCAGCCCCGCGTAAGAATCGGTAAATACCATATATCAAACCAGGAAACGTCGACATTTTCCAGGCTCATCAAGAAATAAACCCCAAAGATGTGTCTTAACATGAACACCACTCTGGGCAGATCTGCACCATCGCAACACACGGTGATTATTTTCTGCCCTTCTTCTGGAAAATGCCAGGGTAAAGTCAACAGCATTTATATCTTGAGTTATATCAAGCATAGATTTCTTAAGTTTTCATCATTTCCATCTTAAAAAAAATAAAACAAGAATAAAGAGAGACGATGGAAAGATCTACATGTATAATTACATTTTGGTAACTACAAAGTCATGCGAGGTGCTTTATAGATAATAAAGAGACAAGATCTCATCACACCCAAGTTTATTTTCATAGCCGTAAATCTACTTCTGGTAAAGTTGCCGGAAAAGATTTTACTCTTGAGTAATAATGGAAACAAAATAGCGCTTATTAAAGGGAAATGGGAGCAAGGACTCATTGGATGCTGAAAGACAACAGAGAAAATCAGTTTGTTATTACCAGCGAGGAGAAATAACTCTATTTTGCTGGTCCAAGATACCGGCAGCGAGACCAGTTGGTTATTAACAGAGATCCTACTTCTTTTCCTAAACTGCGGCATAGTTTCCGTGATGCTCATAAAAACAGCAATTAAAGACGCAGCTCTGGGGCTGCACCAACAGCGTGTATTAGGGGACAAAAACCACCAGAACCAGAGTGTCCCCAGACCTATTCCTAATAATTTCCGAGGTTGGGAAATTCAAGTTGCTTTTCCAACATAAATCCACCTGGTCATTAGAAAAAAAACCGGCAAGGAGCCGTGAAGATTATGATAAATCTACCTTCTGGGCGATCTCAGGAAAAAGGCAGAGGTGATGCTACCGGCTTTGTGTCTGCGTGGAGGATGGAGCTTGCGGAGTCGCCATAGACCTGCCTAAAACAGGGAGGCTGGAAGCCTTCCCGAGGGACAGGCGGTGCTCCCGAGGAGGAATTCTTGTTGCAATATTAACGAGGGAGGAGACGGGACCGCTGGGGAGAAATGAAATCTATTTTCCTGGCTGACACAGCGGGGAAGAGTTTGGATAGCTCGAGAGCAAGGGGGTTACGCCGGACGATGCTGTTTGCCTTCAGGGCAGCCAAATTTGGGGCAGATCGGGAGATGTTTGTATGGATACGAATGTCTGAATCTTGACTGCAAGCAGGAGAAAGGATGGATTTTAATTCTCCAGCTGTACAGCCTGAGTAAAAGGAGCAAAGCATAACCCTGACAGAATACGTATAGGCAAGGAAAGAAAAATATCTGCTGCTGTTGTTTGCTGGTGACAGCTCAGAGCATCTTCAGACCAGACTAAGTTTATACTGTGCAAGGTGCAGGGTTTATCATTATGATGATGATGATGATTATTATTATTGTTATTATTACTATTATTATCTTTATCATTATCATGATTACTAATTGCAGTGACCATTTATACAGCAGCAGTGTCTTATAACTACAAGTGAGATGCTCATCCCCCTATAGACACTAAAAGCGAGAGAGAAGAACGAGCAATCTGTCTCTAAATTCTCGTGTTCCAAACAAACAGTGGGAGAAAAAAAAAAAGAGAGATTACCCTGTTTGTACAGATGAGGAACAGAGATATGAGAAGATTTGCTGCAGGCCATGGAGGAAACCCATGGCAGAGCCAAAATTTGGAGTTAGTTCTTCCAAATCTCAACTCACCACCTTATCTAGATCATCAGCCTGAGCTGGCTCCTGCCTAAGGCTCAGGTTTAGCCTAAGACTAGAAGCAGCCAAAAGCTCAGAGTTGCTCCAGATCAGGGCCACCAAATGTGCCAGGTGGTTGCCATGGGCTGAACCTCATGTACACATCTCATGGTCGGTGTCACCAGCCCAGCATCCAGCTGGCTCAGCCTGTCACCAGTAGAGTTTTGGCAACCAGTAAAGCAGGAGGATTTTGGGTTGCACTGATACAGCACAACTCACCCAAAAGGAGCTGGGATGGCTCTCTACAACTACCTGAAAGGAGGCTGTAGCATGGAACATGTTGGTCTCCCAAGTAGCAAGTGGTAGGATGAGAAGAAACGGCCTCAAGTTGCGCCAGGGGAGGTTGAGGTTGGATCTGGGGAACAATTTCTTCCCCAAAGGGCTGTGGGGCATTGGAACAGGCTGCCCAGGGCAGTGCTGGAGTCACCATCCCTGGAGGGGTTGGAAATACACAGAGATGAGGTTCTCAGGGACATGGGGCAGTGCCAGGGGTGGGGTAACGGTTGGACTCAATGAGTTTGAGGGTCTTTTCCAACCAAAATGATTCTATGATTCTATGGATCTGAGCTCAGCATTCCCGCAGCTCACCTGGGAATTTCACTGAACCAAAGCACAACATTTGGGTTTCCAGGGAGGGATGGAAGAAAAATCCCAAAGGAAAAAAACAACAGGGATAGTTGGAGAAGCTGGGAATGGCACCTCCTCGCATCCATGCTCAAAAAACGGCATCAGCAGCAGCAAAAAGGGGTTTTTCAAAACATAAACAGTTTTGGGGAAGAAACGAGAACTGCACAGGAGCTGAAAATAAGCAGCAGCAAGTGAAAAAAAAAAAAAAAAAAGAGAAAGGATTAAAGGAGCCCGAAAGAAATAGCGAGCAGCAAATTGCAGGGAATTGTCAGGCAAACAATAAAAGGCTCCTCACCATCTCCCTGCAACAGGCGAGTGGCACTGGGAGAAAGCAACCCACGACAAATGAGAGCGGCAAAAAGGGGAGACGGAGAAGGGGGGCAGAAATTTCAGACCTGGCGGATTTGTTAAGTGGTTATTTTCCCTCTGTCTTTGCAGAAGACAAAGGGGAGGTAAAGCTCCCCGAGACAGGGATTGTATTTCACTCCGCGGTCGAGGAGGCTTTCGAGTGGCTGCAGATAGTGGCAAGAAATGGTCCTAAAAAGATTAGAGCTCTTAAGGTAGGGCAAAATACTATAGCCAGACAACACACTCGAGTTTTAATGACAGTGGGGAGAGAATTGAGTGAAGCATTGTCTGCTGCCTTTAGGAAACCGAAAACTTAATTTGAAACAGCACAGACTAGAGCTGGGCTTTTCTCAGGAGAAAGGCTTTATTCCTGCCCTTTAAGCATCACTTTTTTATCCTTGACATATATTTTCCATTCATCGCTTTCCCACAACCGACACAGGTTTAGGAAGGGTCTTCTGTGTTTTTAGAGTGATTTGGGTAACTTGCTTTTGAGCATCTGCCCGGCTGTAATTTGTTTTTGCTGCATCCCCTGTCAGGCTATTATCCGTGTTTATGGATACCCGGCCGAGGGATAAAGAAGCAAAGTGGCTTACTACAGATACACAGGGAAAGTGCTGGAGAAGAAACTCACCCTGGGTTCCCCAGATCTCAATCTCCAGACCACTCAGTGCATCTCCTGCCTCCGTGATCCCCACACCAGCTTGCTTGTACGGATGGGCCAATTCCCAATGGGGAATCAGAGAATGGTTTGGGTTGAAGGGACCTTCCCAGCTCCCCAGTGCCCCCCCTGCCATGAGCAGGGACATCTTCACCAGCTCAGGTTGCTCAGAGCCCCGTCCAGCCTGGGATGTCTCCAGGGATGGTTCATCCACCACCTCTCTGGCCAACCTGGGACAGGCTCTCACCACCCTCAGGGCCAACAATTTCTTCCTCATGTCCAGCTGAATCTCCCTCCTTTAGTTTAAACCCATCACCCCTTGTCCTATCACAACAGGCCCTGCTCAAAAGTCTGTCCCCATCTTTCTCACAGGCCCCTTTTAAGTCCAGAAAGGTGCAATAAGGTCTCCCCGGAGCTTCTCTTCTCCAGCTGAACACCCCAGCTCTCTCAGCTTGTCCCCCAGTAGAGCTGTTCCAGCCCCTGATAATTTCTTCAGTCTGCTCAATATCTGTTCCTTCCTCATGTCCAACCTGAATCATTTCGTTTGGAAAAGCCCCTTAAGATCATGAAGCCCAACAATACACATAACACTGCTGAGGCCACCACTGAACCACATCTTGACTGGATCAGGGATTTTATGTCCTCCCCCCACCAGGCTGATGTGCAAAACAAAAACAGGGAGGGCGCTGCTTTGCCGCCAGCCTCAGGGCTGCGGACACCAGTGCTGCCCCCACCGACCCCTCCACCAGTGGGTGACACCGTGGTGGCTCTGCCATCCCTGTCTCAGCTCCCGCATCCCCCAGCTGGGGACTTTGGGCTGCAGAGACCCCCCTGACCTTGCCTGGGGCTCTGTTACTAAGAATAAAACGTGGAGGGTTGCGCTGCGGTGGGATAATTGCAGGGAAGCAGCTGCCGTAGCCCAGCGACCGCAGTAATTGGGCACGGACCATCCCGTAGCCAGGTTTCCCGTGCTATTATCCCCTTATTAATAGAAACCAAATCCACCTTTGCAGAGGCAGCACTGTGAGCCTGGAAATTACGGGGTGCAGGGCTGCAGGGAGGCAGCTGCGGTGTCTTTGCAAGAGCCTCAGCCCCTCGTCGCCCAAGGGACAGATCCTGGTGAGTCCCCAGGGTGTTCCCACCCAAGCCAAATCCCAGCGTAAAGTCCCTTGTGGTCATTGGAAAGGCGACTATTAGACTCAGCCACACAGCAATTGCCCTCACAGAGGCTGACGAGTGAAATTGGGTCTGTTAATTAATTCAGCCCCGCAGCATCCCTGCAAGGTATGGCAGGGAGTATTAATTTAACCTCCCAAGGAGGAAAACCAAAGGTCAAAAAGGCTTGAATTTCCCCTCACACACACAGGTAGGGGACAGTGGGGACCACAAGCTGAGCATCCGTGGATTTGGAGCTGGGGAATAACATCGAGCATCATCACCGCAGGGTGTCAAATGTGAAAGATGAAGGTAAAAGTGGCAGCATCATTTTAAGGAGAATCAACACACAACTCCCGGGCGCTCCTTGATGGAAGGTGTGAAAGCAAAGCGCTGATTTCTGAGAAACACAAGGACAAGGTGAAAGTCTCTGCAGGGTCTTCCAGGACAGGACTTTAGGGTCAATAAGGTTGCTTGGCGTTCCACGGCCAGGATTAGCACAGGTTCTTGTTCCAGGCTGAGTTCCACTCTAAAGCTCAGCTTGGAAACAGCCCTGGATAAAAAAGAGTCCCTGGTCATGGCTTTTTCACTGGGTAAGCAGAGATGAAGGCACAAAGCGTGAGCCAGTATTGAAGCTGGAAGGTAGATTACGTGCCTCCAACCAAAATACGGTCGACAACACACAGAATGACATGTGGTTTGGTACATTTATTTCTTAATGCAGATAGGAAATGCAGTTTTATGAAGGTCTTCAGGACCATCTGAATCTCATCTCAAATTTGAGATTTGGTCTGAAACCCCTCCAGTGACATTCGCTTCCACCTCCCCTCCCGATCCATGGTAGGCAAGGCCTAGCAGACGGAGTCCTACAGAACCCATTTTAACTATCAATGTTGTTAATACTCTCAAGAGCAATGAAAGAATTTTCAGCCCACGGCACTTCCAAGCTTCCCCACTTTTCTTCACCCATCTTTTAATGCTTCCCATTTCAATGGCAATTAATACCAGCCTTTTTGAAGATGAATCCTCCAGGCTTGCAACCAAGTCCTCGCGGAGTCAAATCAGCACAGATGTGCTGGAGAGAGCGATGCAGATGGTTTCTCCTTCCCCTGAAACTCGAGACTTTGCTTCTGCTCGACACTGCAGTGTTCTGCAGGCTGGGGATGTCAGGAGCACGTCCCATCCCATATGGCAAGCGAGAAGTCACCCCGGGAAAGATTAAAGCCGAGAGAGGAGACCTGAGTTGCCTCCTGCATTTTACAGCCCTTCTCTATCACTTTGTGAAAGCCCAGTGCTGTTAAGCAGCTACGTGAGAGACGAAAAGCGTCGGGGAAAATAAATAATGCATAAATACCAAAGTGTTTTGCCAAGGCCACCTCCAGGACGGATCTGTACCTGGGTGCTCCCCTCCGGACGGCTGCCAGCTCCTGCCCCGGAGAGATGTCACTGGGAGTGAAATGGAGCTCCTGGGCAAGACGCTGTTTCTGAATGATGCATCGGAGAACCTTGCAGGTGACAGAAACTGTAATTGCTGTGATTAAACTTCACCGGCCCGTTTCACCCCCCGTGAAACCTGGCTTGGCTGCTGATTTCAGCAGAAGCAGGATTGATGTCCCTACCAGAGGGGAGGTTGGAAGTGCTACGGGACAAAGCCCCGCTGCCTGAGCAGAGGGTCCTGTACCCCTGGCGCCTCACGGATGCTCCGTCTTCCATGAGGACCTGAATAATGTCCTCCATCATCCCCAAAAGGAGTCCAAAACAGGCTGCAGAGAGCCAGCAGCCTTAGAGAAAAAGGTCTCAGACCCAGTGTGAGATGCTACAGATGATTTGTAGGGGTTCAGGACATTGGCATCTTGTGCCCAGAGGCTGCAGAGACCTCAAGGAAGCTACTTTGCACCCACCAGCTCCATTGCCATGTCCTTATTTCAACGGCAGCTGGGCCACACCTGCCTCTGTTTTTCTCAGCAAACCCCTGAAAGCCTGATGACACTGGAGCAGTAAGAGACAATGTGTTGGTCACTTCAGTGCTTACAAGGGGCCTGTGAGAAAGATGGGGACAGACTTTTGAGCAGGGCCTGTTGTGGTAGGACAAGGGGTGATGGTTTTAAACTAAAGGAGGAAGATTCAGGCTGGACATGAGGAAGGAATTGTTGTCCCTGAGGGTGGTGAGAGCCTGTCCCAGGTTGGCCAGAGAGGTGGTGGATGAACCATCCCTGGAGACATCCCAGGCCAGGCTGGACGGGGCTCTGAGCAACCTGAGCTGGTGAAGATGTCCCTGCTCATGGCAGGGGTGGATGAGCTGGCAAGATCCCCTCCAACCCAAACTATTCTATGATTCTATCATTCAGATACATGGTAAGAATGTAAAATAAAAGGTAGCCAATGTGGCTGGATGCAGCCACGAACATGATGAGAGCTGCCTAGTCTCGTGGTGTGGAAAGCCAGCCTTGCCACTCAAGCCCACTTTGTCCTCTAAGAGGTGACATATCACCCCTGGATTGGGATTCCTGTCCTCCAACAACAATACAGGACCATCCAACCTGACACACAAGGACACCGAGCAGTGCCCAGAGTGCTGGGAGGTGATGGGCAAGAACGTGGTACTGGAGTTGGCTGCTTCCAACTTTGCTGTGATAGACGAGTCATGGCAACCCCCTGTCTCACCGCTTTTGCCTGAAAAGCAGCTGAAACATCCCCAGCAAAGCACTTTTCAACCCATTAAACCTCTTCTCCTCTCCTATGTCTGCTGTGGATGACGGCTGGAGGGGTTCAGGAGACACAGAACATGGCAGAGCACACAGGGATGCTGCAGAGACTCCTAAAATGAGATGTACCCAGACAGTCTAACACCTCTGCCAAGAAAAAAAAAAACAACACGCCTGCTAGGATTAGAACCAGCTACAGAGGTTGAAGATGTTGCTTGAGAAATATTAGTTATAGCTCTGTACGTGTATTCACCTTATTACTTTTCTCTAGAGGGAGATGATAAAGCAACCAGGAAAAGAGGAGAAAAATACTCTCCTTGTTTAGCACAAAAATGTAGGTAACAATTATTAGGCAATAATTGATTCATCCGATACTTTATTAACTGGAGTTGGGCTGTGCAAGTGACAGGCTCGGCAGCAAGCCTTTCATCTGACACATTATTAAAGGCTCTTTTTCTGGCTCCGAAAGGCAGTGGCTGGCAGATCAAAGGTCAGACATTTCAAGGAGTAAATTGGTTTAATGTGGCTGCAGATAGCCTCACAAAAACCTAATAAATATGCAGTGAAATGTAAGGAGAGAAAATTGTGGACAAGAGAGACAATTACTTTGAAACCAGGATAAGAGCAGCACGGGCTCAAATTAATCAGCGTTCAGGCTCCTTCTCTCTGTCTCAGGATTTAGTATTCAGAGCAGGAGCCCAGTGGCTGATGGGGTGTGTTGGGGGGGAAAACTCGTACCCAATGCCAAAACCTACCGGGGAAAGATGCTCAAACTTGAGCCGCAGCCGGGATGGTGGTGTGAACCACCACGAGTTCCTGGCTACAATGGGAATCCACCCATGACCCACAGCACAGGACACACATGGACCTGCTGGGGAGGGGCCAGAGGAGCCACAGGAATGATCCGAGGCTGGAACAGCTCTGCTGGGAGGACAGGCTGAGAGAGCTGGGGTGTTCAGCTGGAGAAGAGAAGCTTGGGGAGACCTTATTGCACCTTTCTGGACTTAAAAGGGGCCTGTGAGAAAGATGGGGACAGACTTTTCAGCAGGGCCTGTTGTGATAGGACAAGGGGCGATGGTTTTAAACTAAAGGAGGAAGATTCAGCTGGACATGAGGGAGAAATTGTTGTTCCTGAGGGTGGTGAGAGCCTGTCCCAGGTTGGCCAGAGAGGTGGTAGATGAACCATCCCTGGAGACATCCCAGGCCAGGCTGGACGGGGCTCTGAGCAACCTGAGCTGGTGAAGATGTCCCTGCTCATGGCAGGGGTGGCACTGGGGGAGCTGGGAAGGTCCCTTCAACCCAAACTATTCTATGATTCAATGTTGACAAGCACAAGCACAGTGAGGGTTTTTGGTGCTGCATCTCGCAGGGAGCCCTTGGTGTGACCAAGCGGCATCACGTCCTCATGGGGACACCCACGTCCGAAACCCCAGAGTTCAGTGGTAAAAGCTGAACACAGAGGGGTTTGATTGTAAAAACTGATGCTTCTAGCTCATCTCCTTGCTTTTCACTTAATCTCCCGAATTTTCAGAAGCATACCTCATTTATTTTTAAACTCCAGGCAGTGGTGCCTGGATATTTGGGGGAGGGGGGAGTTTGTTTGCATTTCTTGAAATGCATTAACTCAAATAACCTCCAAAGGCAGGATTTCTTTGCTAAAAAGTCACAGCCTCACTCCTTTAATCAAAGGTGAGAAAACACCCGCTCTGTAATCTGGAAAGGGACTTCCTGCACAAAAACAAAGCGCGGTATTTCCAGTACAGCTGGAAACCAAGAGCGGAGGAAAAAAAGCATTTTAAAAAGTGCCTTTTCTGCTTCGAAGAAGCAGATAAGGGCAAAACCCCTTTGTATTCCCTTTGCAGGTCACCTTCCTCAGCTGTGTCACCGTGTTCTGGTGTGATTTATCGTGGCCTCACAAGATTGCCCGGGAAGGATCAGGCTGCACAAATCTGCCACTGACTTAGCAAAGCCAGGCTTTGCCTTCTCACCCACACGGGGACTTCCCACCAGCACAAAAAGTTTGGGACCCAAGGGCTAGATTGTGTCACCAGCCTTGTTGTCACACAGCCTGGACGACCACGGATGGATGAGAACCCTCTACCCCACCATGTCCCTGTTGGTGGCTTGTCACCAGCTGTGTCCCTCTGCCTAGGATGGGATCGCACCCAGGACACCACTGTCACCTCCCTGGTGAGGAAACTTCAGGAGAAAACTTGGTGATGGGGCAGAGCAGGGATAGTTGGTGCCACTCGTGTCCTGCTAGCCATGGGACACTTCAAGAAGAAACCACACTTCATGGAGAACCAACAGCTCAAGGAGAACCAACAGTTCAAGGAGGATCCACACTTCATGGAGAACCAACAGCTCAAGGAGAACCAACAGTTCAAGGAGGATCCACACTTCATGGAGAACCAACAGCTCAAGGAGAACCAACAGTTCAAGGAGGATCCACACTTCATGGAGAACCAACAGCTCAAGAAGAACCCACAATTCAAGGAGAACCAACAGCTCAAGGAGAACCCACACTTCATGGAGAACCAACAGCTCAAGGAGAACCAACAGCTCAAGGAGAACCCACAATTCAAGGAGAACCACACACCTCATGGGTCACCCACAAGAAGAACCGATGGGACATGGGCCACTGCACCTGCAACCCACACAGGCGGTCCTTGCCTGAAGTTATTTGTGTGTTGTATCGCTCCGCCATAAATCAAGAGACCTGACAGTGTAATTTGTATCCAGGGAACCCAGAGCAATTACAAAATCAGCCCAAACACTATTTGTTTCACAAGATTTTTTGCCCTTAGTTAGCACGGTCGTTCTGCTTTAATTACACTGTAATTAATTGCAACAAAACTGTTTGGAAAGTGTGTGTGCAAGGCAGAAAGGCTGCAATATTGCAATCTGCCTGCTCCTCTGCAGCCACGAGCGAAGAATCTCTCATTCTCTTTCGGCAGAACACTTGTCAGTCATTTTTCCACCCTATAACCAGAGCATCTCCAAGTCTTCTCAAAAAAAGACCAAGACTCATGGAAGGTCTTACTTTACATGCAGGGAAATTAGGGCATGGAGGAGCTAATCTCTTTAATTTCTCATTCAGAAAGGGTTAAGAGTGCAGGACTAGCAAGAAGTGAACCAAGCTTGGGCCTGGATGTAAATCACAACCTTTTTCTCCACCCTGGGATGCTCAGATGTTCTCATGTTCCCTTGCATCTCCCAAAGCCACCTAGCACCTTGAATTATAGAATAGTTTGGGTTGGAAGGGACCTTCAAATCTTATCCAGTCCAACCACTGCCATGAGCACGGACATCCTCACCCAGGTGAGGACCAGCCCATGGAGAAGGTTGTCTCATCCACCACCTCCCTGAAGACCAGGGAACAATATCTGCTCATGGCACAGGGACCTGATGATAAAGGAAAGCAAATCTGACCCATTTCTTTTACAGCCTGTTCCCTTCTAGTATTTCCAGCATCTCGCCATGGCATGGAGTTATTAATCCCGACTGAGGTGGACCTTCAGGTCTCCTTCCAGCTGCCATTCAGTCTCCCAGTGCAGACTATAAAAGTGGCTGTAACACAATCGCTGGGCAGCCGCTGGGAAACGAGAAGCCACCAAATGCATCTGAGGTTGCCTCAAGTTTCATCCCCCAACCGATTATTTCTGTGCAAGAAAGGCAGCAGCACCAGAAGTCTGCATCCCTGCAAGGCTGGGCAGAAGGTCTGGACCATCAGCAAGCAGCCAGGGCAACAACTTGCCCGTATGGCAGGTGCAGAAATTTCCCATTTCTAAATCGCTCAACATCGATAATAAAAATATTCTTTTTCTTTTTACCTAAATACCTTAAAGAAAGAATATGCTTCTTTGCTTTTCTTTCCTCTTTGCTGTTTTCTGTTTTCAGCCTCTCCTCCCCTCCAGTTTCCTCTTGAGAGGCCATCAAATCATCTCATCACCATTTTGGTGGTAGCAGATGGAACAATTTGCTCCAAAACCCCGGAGAACAGTAACAGAGAACAAGAACAGTGCGGAGAACATGAACAGTGAGGAGAACATGAACAGCGAGGAGAACATGAACAGCGAGGAGAACACAAAGAGTGAAAAGAACATGAACAGTGAGGACAACATGAACAGTGAGGAGAAGATGAACAGTGAGGAGAAGATGAACAGTGATGAGAACACAAAGAATGAGAAGAACATGAACAGTGAGAAGAACACGAACAGTGAGGAGAACATGGTGGATCAATGATTGGACTCAATGATCTTGAGGGTCTCTTCCAACCACAATGACTCTATGATTCTACGATCACTGGTTAGTCACTTGATGTGCTCAGACCCCATGTGTTCCTGGAGGCACCACCAGCCTCCAAATTGCTCCCCAGCATGCCAGAGTCACAGCCATGTTGGGAACAAGGGCCCAAAGTTTGCATCAAGGCAGCAGTCCCAGCACAGGGGGTTGTGAAGCTGGCTCTCCAGATGCCCATCTGGCACTGTGGTGGACACGTTGTTAAGAAACCACCAGGTGGAGGTGAGGATGATCCTGCTTTGAGGAGATCATGGAAGACAGAAGGTGGCCAAGGATGGGGCAGACAGCAGCAGGGGGTCCAAAGGCAGCAGCAAAATTGTTTGGATTAATCAACAGCAGCAACTCTGGAAGATCCGGCTGATGTAGAAGACCTCCCAGACACATGCCTAGAGAGCCTGGGGTTTGGCAAGAGAATCTGCTACATCAGCTTCAACTCACCTTGGCAAAAGGTGCCCAGATACCATGGTGACGGGCTCGGTGGGGATAAACACCGAACAAGGGTGTGGGCTGTTTGCATAGTTAGGAAGCTGGCTGGTCTCCATCCCTCCACCCTGCCTCCTCCCAGCTGTGCCAGGATCTCAATCCAAAGTGGTCTCCTACCTCCTCCTGGGCTGGCTCATCCACAGGCACTTCCCAAACTGGTTCCCCACAGGGTAGGGCAGGGTTGGGGATAGCCACCTCTCCCTGAACCCTGGGAGAAGAAAGCAATTCGATGGTCCCACCATCAACATGCCTATCTGGACCCACATTTAGAGTTGAGAGAAGGGAATGGAGCTGGGGAAGGGGCTGGAGCACAAGTGTGACGGGAGCGGCTGAGGGACCTGGGGGGTTCAGCTGGAGAACAGGAGCTGAGGGGACACAGGGACACAAAGAAACGGCCTCAAGTTGCACCAGGGGAGGTTGAGGTTGGATCTGGGGAACAGTTTCTTCCCCAAAGGGCTGTGGGGCATTGGAACAGGCTGCCCAGGGCAGTGGTGGAGTCACCATCCCTGGAGCGGTTGGAAATACAGAAATGAGGTTCTCAGGGACATGGGGTAGTTCTAGAGTTAGGTTATGGTTGGACTCGATGATCTTAAGGGTTTCTTCCAACAGAAATGACTAAAAATGACTCTGTGATTCTATGGAGATGGTAGAGACCTGTCATGGTGCAGGACATCACCTCCTCCTCTTCTGCAGCTGCCAAGCACATCCAGCCCCTTGCAAAACCACCGGCTGGGATGTGCCATCCTTCCTCCCCACCCAAAAAAGCACTCGTGACCATCACGCAACCACTCCTTTGGGGCAGGGACATCTTTTTGAGGGACAAGGAACACAGCAACCCAACAGCAGTGAGAAATAAATCTGCAATTAAGGCAAGCTGCTCACACGAGAGATACTTGAAAATTCTTCAGACCTGTGAGCAATGTTGCCATCGGGCATGTGGCTCCTCTCAGGCTTCCAGTAAGGAATAAAATAAAGCTCTGACTAATATAACGAGGCCTCCAAATCATTCCTGGCAGAAGCATCCCAGCCCCGGATTCCCTCCCTCTATTCATCCCTAAAGCTCTCAGCCAAAGGAAAATAAACCAGGCGGCTCCCTCACTGACCCGCGCCCTTCCAGGCTGCCCCATCCACCCATCACAGACCAATTTAATAGTGTGACATGTATTTTAAAAATATAAATGTATATACTATATTAATTTATAATATGTATTATATTTATACATAAATATAGGCATTTCTGCAACGGGACCTGGCGTGACGCTGCATCCCCGTTCTGCTGGGAGGGCAGCGGTCAGCTCTCCCATTGCCGCCCCCTTCGCTCAGATCACCCACACACACTCAATAACCCCCCGTTTCAATGCCGTCTGAGATCCTTCACCTTTTCTAATTCCTTCCATATTTATAAAACCATTCTGCCAGCGATGCTTAATGGCAGTGAGAGCAGGACTACGTATCTGGGAGGGAAGACTTCGGTGTTTTGGAAACAATTATAATTGCTTGCTATTTAATTAAGAGCAATAGCTCCGAAATCATGTCAGTGAAACTTGCCACTTATTTATTAATTAGAGGAGGAATTTCAAAGGAGGATAAGGGCGTGAGGTGCCGGACAGCCCCGGGCTCGCTGGAAAATCCCAGCTTGGGACGGCTTACGCTTGCTCAGTGCTCAAACACGCCGGCTTTGACTCCTGGCTCTTGAAGTAAACAGCGGCAAGCAGAAGCGTAAAATGGGTTTTAAATCCTGCCTGCTCTGCAGCACGGGTTTGAAATGTCCTTTTTTTTGTGGTGGTGGGGGTGATGGAAGCTTTAGAAGAACAGGGAAAGACGGCAGAGCATCCTATCTCCCTTTCCAGGAGTTATTTGCTGGGCTGTCCTGGGGTGGATATACCAATATAGACACCAAGAAGCTGGCAAAAGGTTTGTCCTCTGGTGTGGGGTGCTGGAGATGCTGAAGGCATCAAGGGCTGGTTTGTGCCCTCGGCATCTGCTCCCTGCAACCAGGGCTCAGATAGACCTGGTCTGAGAACTTCAGACTTGGTCCTCAGACCAGATAGATCTCAGCTGCCTTGGCTGCTCCAAACCCTCCCGGGAGGAGAAACCTCCACCCAAGATGGGGAAAAAGAACCCCACTCGCTCTCTTTCCCTCACATATTGTACCTGGGTGAAGGCGGCTGCCACATCCCCGTTTTGAGGACAGAACGAGCTGCGGGTCCCCCCCTGCAAGACGGCGCCAAGTGTTCCCATCCACCCGACGCGCTCTGGAAAGCAACGCCGGGATGGCCGAGCGCCGGTTCCTCCTCTGCCCAGCACATTCCTCTCCTCCTGTTTTCATTCAGCCCAACCTTAAACAAAACCCTGGCCGTTGTTTCTTTTATCAGCAGCACGGCTCTGGGAATCACCTACGCGGGGTCACAGGAGATGGGGAGGGGGTTTGTGCTGCTGAAATAGCGTTTAATCTCAAGAAGGAGCTGTTAAAAATATTAAAGCTTAACTGGGTATAACATACCATCCTGTTGCGTCCCGCTTGCTTGTAAAGAAGCAAAAATTGCCTGAGATAGACTGAGATTTAAACCCAAACGCCAGGTAGGGGGTCTCCAAATAAAGCACCTCCTGTAATCCCCGCTCGCAGCACGGGCAGCACGGAGCAGGTCAGCTTGAGCTGGGCTTAACCCCGCACTGAGCAGCAGCCTCATCCCAACCACACTTCCCAGCCTGTCTTTAATCACAATTTCTCTGCCAGCATCAAATCTGCTGAGACATTTTAACTATTTAAGAGAAGGAGGCTTGTTGCTTTTTTTTTCAGCAAGTTTTCTGCAAAGAACTGAAAGAAAAATGACTTTAAAACAAATATTAAGAAATAAGTGTAAAACAAATATTAAGAAATAAGTGTTTTAAATATATAGCATAATATAACACAACATAATATTGCAGTAAATTATATTATGTTATATTATAAATATTAATCATCTCCCTTCTGCATACCCAGCAGGAGATGTTAACAGATGTTTTTTCACACTGATATTTCCTATCTAAAACAAACAAACAACTAAGCTGGATTTACAATTAAAAAGAAAACAACTCAGCAAATGGAGAGGTTGTGTCGTACAGGTGTTAATTAGAGGAGGAATTAATGTGTCGTATACAGCCAAAATCTCCGGGGTTGGTAAAGACTCAAGATACCAAGCAGGGAAATCAGAATCACAGGTTCGATTTCAACCGGCAATTAAAAACGCATATAAACGGAGACAGATTAGTACAAAATCGCGACGATTTTTAGCACGAACACGATTCGCCTCCGAGCACGGAATTCAACCCCTTCCCCTCCCCTCAATAAACTGTAAAAGCCTCAAACGGGGGAAAAGCAATTAAAAAAATTGCATATTTTGGACGTGGAAAGCAGAGCATCTGACCCACCTTCCCGCTCCAGGTGCCGACCCTCGTCCTGCCCTCGCCCGCCTGGGGAATCCGGCAGCGGCAGCGGCTGCAGCCGAGATTTGTCATTGATTTGTGTGCAGAAAGTTAAGCCTTTCTAGGAGCGGTTGGGAGAATTCACTCCCACCACTCCCTCTAAACCAAAAGTATTTGGCACGGCGCCCTCCTCGTCCACCTGTACTATTAAGGTCTAAAAAACACGCAGGACACGGACCGATTTAACCGGGATCTTTTTGTGTTTCTTTTTTAAACAGGCACACAAAGTTCTTTGGAAAGAAGAACTCTTTTTTTTTTGTTCTAAATCTCGTGTTTTGTTCAAGCAGATTTATCGCATCCTTTTTGCTTTAAGCCTTTCCCTGGTGTAACCGCTGACCCCTGACCATCTATCTGCCGGTTTTGCACCCACTGAGGTGACCCCACGGGTGACTTTACTCCTGATTTGCTCCACTTCCCCTGCGAATCATACCCAACTGGGACAAGGTAAACCTGGGGGGGTGGTGGAAACCTCTTTTGGAAAAGAACCAGGTATAATTTAACTAAACAAAAATCAGGCTTTTCACATGAATGACCCAAGAAGATGAAGTCAAAGCATCTACAACAGTGAGGTTTGCTCCTCCAAGTCCCCCGTCACTGTGTTATCCAGGTGACAAGACCCCAAATTGAATGTCCAATCCATGGAACAAGTGACTTTAAAACCCTTCACAAGTGCTCAGCGTGGGGCTTCAAAGCACACCCCCCAGCATCCAGATTTGGAAGCCACCTCCTGGCCACCTCAGCTGCACCCACATGGCCAAGGACCCCATGTCACACCCACCTCCTGTGGTCCCCGTCCATGGGGACGTCCCCAGCAGAGGAGTCACCCCGGCTCAGCAAAGCATGTCACCTCCACCTCCACGACCCACCTAGCCTGGCTAAGCCCGGCTTGCCGGCATGCGCGCAACGCCAAAGGCTGGGCCATCGTGTTGAGTGATAAATCACAGGTTTCTTCATCTTCTCCTTGGGTGTCCCAGGGATCAGCTCATTCTTGAGATTCTCCCCCAAATTAAGCAGCCACATCTCTGAGCATTAAGTCAAATACCACATTAAATAAAATACTAGTTCCTTTCTGGCACAGGTGTTATGACAATGAGGAAATATGGATATGTTGTTAATGCAATAAATCCGATGAGAGCAGCTGGACATGGAGTTCCACCTAACATGCCCTTCTGCTGGTTTTCCTTTAAAGAAGCACATTAAAAAAACCCCAAAACACAACCAAAATTGTTTATACAAGAGAAACCTTTCTGAAGCACGAGGCAAAATCAAGTGTAAGATAGCCCGGGGCAGCCTGGCACTCCCAGACACAGCTTGGAAGAGGTCCGTGCTCAGAACACGGTTACTTTTGAAACTTTCATTACACGCTTTCTCGGTCTGTAGGGAAAAAAATCTACTGCTTCCATCCCCACACCCAAACCACTATCTGCAGCTCTTCTGACTGCTGGGTTTCTAAGGAGTGTCTGGGTAAATCAGTACACGGAGTCGGTGCGAACAATATGTCTGGCCCCAGATAAGGGGAAAGAAAAACTTGGGCCGCATCCAGCGACTGCCGAGCCGGCGCGGAGAGGAACACCAGTTGCCACCCATCGCTTTTCCTGGTACTCCCGCAGCCGTGGGATGGGAGCACCCATCCAACCGCCCACCCTGACAAGCACAAAATCAAGCGACGCTTTGTTTCCCACAAAAACTGCTCTTTTTTTGTTGTTGTTGGGATTTTTTATCCCGATCTAAATGGGATGCCCCCATCAAAGCTGATCCATTGAAGGAACAATTATGCCCGTCCCATGATACTGAAGTGCATTGTTCATGGTGCTCCTTCGAAAGATGGTTTTATGGAAAGGCCTCCAGCACCACTGAGGTGCTGGAGCATGTCCAAAGAAGAAGAACAGAGCTGGGGAAGGGGCTGGAGCACAAGTGTGATGGGAGCGGCTGAGGGACTTGGGGGGTCCAGCTGGAGAACAGGAGCTGAGGGGACACAGGACACAAAGAAACGGCCTCGAGTTGCACCAGGGGAGGTTGAGGTTGGATCTGGGGAACAATTTCTTCCCCAAAGGGCTGTGGGGCATTGGAACAGGCTGCCCAGGGCAGTGCTGGAGTCACCATCCCTGGAGGGGTTGAAAATGCACAGAGATGAGGTTCTCAGGGACGTGGGTTACTGTCAGAGGTGGGTTAACGGTTGGACTCAATGATCTTGAGAGCTTCTTCCAACCAAAATGATTATATGTTTAAAAAATGTCCCCAAATTCTTGCCAGCCAAACCCAACACTTTCAAATAGAAGAACACTTAGGTGCAGAGACAGTGACAAATGAAAGGCTGAGGGAGCTGGGGCTCTGGAGCTTGGAGGAGACTGAGGGGTGACCTCATTCATGGTGATCAATATATATAAAGGGTGAGTGTCAGGAGGATGGAGCCAGGCTCTTCTCGGTGACAACCAGTGATAGGACAAGGGGCAATGGGTACAAACTGGAACACAGGAGGTTCCACTTAAGTTTGAGAAGAAACTTGTTCCTGGTGAGGGTGGCAGAGCCTGGCCCAGGCTGCCCAGGGGGTTGTGGAGTCTCCTTCTCTGCAGACATTCCAACCCGCCTGGACACCTTCCTGTGTAACCTCATCTGGGTGTTCCTGCTCCATGGGGGGATTGCACTGCATGAGCTTTCCAGGGCCCTTCCAACCCCTGGCATTCTGGGATTCTGTGATCTCAGCAATGATTTTGAGTCCAAAACCACTGCAGAGCAGCAGGTCCCCTGGAAATTATTCACCATTTCCCATGTGAAATTGGTTCTTGTTTTTTTCATCATCATTAACAGAGCGATGAATAGGTCTCCCAGACTACAAAGAAGAGACGCTCAACTACGTCTGACAGGGTGTGAAATAAGAATAGCAGGAGAAAAAAGAAGAAAGGGTCGTGCCAGAGCCCGTACCGGTTCACAATCACAACGGAAAACACCTAGTAAAAAAAATAATATAAAGGCTTGTAATGATTGCTTATCCCATGTCAGGAAAGCTCTAATTACAAGCATATTGAATTGAAAGCTTTCCAGAAGAAAGAGTCCTTGAAAGATGCTCATCCAATCAGAAAAATAAATGATCATTAAATTTAAAGATTTTCATGGGCCAAAACAAATTTTGACACAGTTTTGTTTTCTACAGGTTTGTTTTTTGGTTTTGTTGTTAAAAATAAAACACTTTTTGTGGATTTTTGCAATTTTTTTATTTTCGAACCTGAGTTTTTCGGGCTGGTTTTAAATTTTTGCTGAAGCCCAATAATCAACCTCAGTGAATCCAGGTCTCTGAGACCCAGAGGAAGATATTTTCTGCAACAAGATTTCCTGCACCAGTTACATTTTTCAAAGGAATGTCATCTTCTTCCTCAAACATCCCTATTTTGCTACCAAAACCTGCTGGTAAAAAAGAAAAAAAGGACTTTTTTCTGCTTCATTTTGGCAAGAAATAAACCCCAGAACCATATTTTCCCCCCCAAATCTCACAGAAAGTGCTTGCAAATGGGAAATTTGGAAAAACCCGATGAGGTTTCCTCCAAGGTGTTTACCCCACACATGGTGTATCCCCCTGTTAACTTCAACACCGCTCTCCAGGCATTAAAGTTAAGCCTTGCCTAAGTGCTTCCAAATGTTGGTTTTATTTTAAAGGTGACAGAATAAGTAGAAGGGAGAGATGTGAGCCTACAACCTTCATTTCTAACACCTTATTGCTGATGACCACCAGGTCAGGAGGAAGGATGAATTATGAATTACCAGGTACTGGGCAGATTCAGTGGTCCAGCTTAATTGTACATGCAAAGCTGCTCTTATAATGTTCCCAGATGAAAAGAAAATAAAAGCTCTAAAGCACATCAGTGAAAACCAATGTTCATTAAGTGCTTTGCTAAAAGTATCCATCTGGAGTCCCAGTGATTTCACATTTGAAACCACAATGGATCATAATCCAGATCGATCCTAAAGGATCTCCAGTACTTTGCCTAACCTGGTTGGTGGAACTCTGTGAACTTCAGTGGAAATTGGGTCATTTCTGATACCTGGAGATTTCCTTGAGAAATGAAAACATAGTCCTTTTTAATCCACAGCTCCCACCCCTTAATCCACAGCTCCCAGTCCTTAACCCACAGCTCCCAGTTCTTCTTGCTCCTCTGCAGCTTCATGGTGCCACAAGGGAACGAGAACAATACCACGTTAGCAAGAATGTGACCAAACTTCTGTACAAACTTTGAATTAAACCTGTATTTTGCTTGGGAAACTTTTACCTTTTCCCCACTGGGTCTTCTTCTCAGTCTAATGAAAGAAGAAGTTGGGCAGAGCTGCTGCCTGGGCAATCTCTTGCTTGGTGGGAAAGATCATCTCCAAGGACAACAGATTAGAATTTTACAATGGTAAGAAGGAGGTTACCAGCAGGTAACGAGTCACAGAACCATAGAACCATAGAATCATCTTGATTGGAGAAGACCCTCAAGTTCATCGAGTCCAACCATAACCCACCCCTGGCACTGCCCCATGTCCCTGAGAACCTCATCTCTGTGTCTGTCCAACCCTCCAGGGATGGTGACTCCAGCACTGCCCTGGGCAGCCTGTTCCAATGCCCCACAGCCCTTTGGGGAAGAAATTGTTCCCCAGATCCAACCTCAGCCTCCCCTGGCGCAACTTGAGGCCGTTTCCTCTTGTCCCGTCACTTGTTCCTTGGCAGATGAGACCGACCTGCTGTCACTCCAACCTCCTTCCAGGCAGTTGTGGAGAGAAGATAGGATCCAAGACTAATGCTTCAGTCCTTCCTTCCTCTTAATCAGGAAAGATTTTCAAGTGTGATTGTGTTTTTGCAGGGCTGGGACTGGGCGAGGGCCGCTAAAAATAAATGATTGCAGGTTGAAGCCTAGGCACAAATGGATTTTAATAATAAAAGGCAAGATGTGGATGGAAGAGACACTTTGCAGATGTCAATGGGTTGGCGCAGAGTCTTACTGGAGATACCTCTCCCACCCCATAGCAGCTGAAGCTGGTTGAGATGAAGACCTCCAGGGAGGTCCAGACCACCTGGGGCTTCTGAAAATCGACCTTACACTTGTCACCAACCCCAATGCCAAAAAACCTTCCTAGCACCCCAGAACAAACATGAGATGGGTGGTAAAAACACAAGTGACAGGCTGCCCAGGGAAGCCGTTGAGTCACCATCGTTGGAGATGTTTAACAGGCATATAGACAAGGTTCTTAGGGACGTGGTTTAGTGCTGGAGTTAGGTTATGGTTGGACTCGATGATCTTAAGGGTGTCTTCCAAGCAAAATGATTCTGTGATTCTACAAATAAAATCTGCTGGAGGATGAAAGGGAGGTGGTGGAGAACATCCACAAAGACCCAGACCCTAGTGATGGCTGCAGATTGGAACCTGGTTTCTACTGCAATCACTTCTAACCTCCTTGCACAATTCACAGCCCCAGCGCAATTGCTACATGCAGCTTTTGAAATGTGTTCCTCGTAATTTCTCCGCGGGTTATTTTTCTTTGCAATCACAGAAAATGAGCCACGACTCCTCGCTGGGTCTGCTCGTACTATCCCACCTATGGACGTGATAAGGACGAAGAAGCGAATTAGAATTGTTTCGGTTGGAAGAAACCCTCAGGATCATCGAGTCCAACCACAACCTAACTCTAGCACTAAACCATGTCCCTAAGAACCTCGTCTAAATGCATTTTCAACCCCTCCAGGGATAGTGACTCCACCACTGCCCTGGGCAGCCTGTTCCAGTGCCCGACAGCTCTTTCTGGGAATAATCTTTTCCTAATATCCAATCTAAACCTCCACTGGTGCAAATTGTCCATCACAACCAGCAACCAGCCTCTGGGTGCTCATAACCCTCTGCCCAGACCGCTCGTTTTCATTTCCACAATCCAGAAAGTTACCCAGGAATAAGAAATTGAGCAGAAGGTCCCTGATGTGGGTGGAAAAAGAGAAAAGATCTCATTTGCCTTCCAAAGCTGTGGATCAGGCCGCAGCTCCTTGCAGAATATCGCATTAATAGTGAGAGGCAAATGAACCATTTTACTTCTCCTCGCTGAAAAAAATAAATGCGGTTGACCTGATTTACCTTCCTGATAACGTATTTTAAAAATACTCCCAGGTTGAGGACTCTGCCGGCTGAGATTTCATATGAAATGAGGCTGTTTATGTCACGACCGCAACCTTCAGAAAAATGCCCCTTTAGATGGGAAAGCTCATAAGACCCTGAGGTATAATGATCTCGGCTATATCAATAACCACAATTCGGCAGATTCATTATCTGCTGGCCAGCCTGCCCAGCCGAACAGCAAAGCATTGCAGCGAGAAAGGAAAACACTGAATCCAGCCGTTCTTCCCGCAGGAAAAAAAACATATAAAAATGACATTGTGGGTCATTCTTTTGCTTAGCAAAAGCCAAGCTTTTTATTTCCTCTGCTTTCAGGCTGCGCTCGGGAGGGAGGACCTGAGCTCCATGTGATATCGAACACAACTGATCAAACGCCTTTTATTGGGTGCAAGAGTATTTTCCTTCAGGTCTTGCATCTTTGCCGCCCGAGCATCCTCATCCCCTGTTGTCCCAAACTTTACTGTAGGACATTTTTCCTTATGAGGAAAGGCTGAGGGAGCTGGGGCTCTGGAGCTGGACAAGAGGAGACTGAGGGGTGACCTCATTCATGGTGATCAATATATCTAAAGGGTGAGTGTCAGGAGGATGGAGCCAGGCTCTTCTCAGTGACAACCAGTGACAGGACAAGGGGCAATGGGTGCAAACTGGAACACAAGAGGTTCCACTTAAATTTGAGAAGAAACTTGTTCCTGGTGAGGGTGGCAGAGCCTGGCCCAGGCTGCCCAGGGGGGTTGTGGAGTCTCCTTCTCTGCAGACATTCCAACCCGCCTGGACACCTTCCTGTGTAACCTCATCTGGGTGTTCCTGCTCCATGGGGGGATTGCACTGGATGAGCTTTCCAGGTCCCTTCCAACCCCTGACATTCTGGGATTCTGTGATTCCTTTGCCTATTTCACCTGATTTTCACTCCGTTACTCAAGATTTTAACATCCGTGCTACCTCTATGCACGGATTTCAGACCGCACTTGATAGGAAATCGAGGATAAAAAACAAAGTTATTTCATGCCGGTATTTTCAAGTAACAGGGACCGCTATGATTGTGTATTATGCCCTCCAGCTTCATACAAAACAAAGTACTTCACCCGGTAATTTCTGCCTGCCCTCCAGCACTTAGAAGCAGAGGCAATCTTGGCTGAAAGATTTCAGATCAGAGGAGCCTTACCCTGACCCTTGGCAGGTGTTTCGAGCACTTTATCAGTCTCAGTATTAAAAACTTGGGGCAACAAAATGTGCCTGCTATCCATGTCCACCCTCCATACCCCCCGACTTCACCGCCAGACCCCAGTTTTCTCCATTCAACCAAGAAAAATGCAAAATACAGATGACCCAGGGAAAAGAAAAACCCAAACAAACACTAAACCCAACCATGATTTCCTAGGTCAAGCCCACCAAGTGCAACTGGATTGTCCTTCCAAGAGCATGAAATTAGACTCATAGTGGGAAAAAAAGGTGTGTGGGAAACTCATCCTCATCTCACAGAAGGTGTGAGAGAAACAGCAAATGAAGATTATCTGACTAACGTGGGTTATTATTTAAGAAACCCTGGGCAGGAGGGAGCTAGAGAAATGGAGCAAAGGGCAAAGATGGGAGAAAGAAATAGCAGCTACATCTTCTACATCTCTTCTACATGGCTGTCTCGCAAGCAGTCATAAACAGCTAAAGAGAGATGAGGGCTTGTCCATCCATGGATAAGCAACCTAAAATTGGTGTGTTGACACACAGAGAAAGAAATATTAAGACATAGGATGTAATGACTTAAAAAAATCTGAAGGTTTTGGGGGTAAATCTCATCCTTTGTGGAAGGGCTGGGAGGCGCCTGGTGGCTTTAGAGCTCTTGGAGGTGGCCCAGTGGCTCGGCAACCCAAACAGATGGGCAACAGCAGAGCAATTAAATAATCCCTCCTTAATAAATGCAAAGAGATGCAGAGGAATTTCTGCTCCTCGGGCACCTTCCAGGGTCCTGAACTGTGTCAACCCGCCAGCATTGGGGACAGCACATTGGAGACCTCTGCTCTGTGCATGGCCGCAAAGCCAACAAGATGTTTGGCTGCCTATGGAAAGGGACAGCAAATAATCCTGGAAATATCCTAATGCCTCAGTATAAATCAGTAGAGCAGCCTCAGATGGGGAGAAAAAGTAATGATGCAGAAAAGGCAAGAAGCATTCAATCAATATTCCTGCTCCGCGTTTGGAAAGAAGCAGGACAAGGCGCTCGGATCGCGCGAGGAGGATGAAGTGCTTTCCAGTCCATTAGTAACCAAGGAGGTTGTTAAACAGCATCTACTAGCGATAAACAATTTTAAATCAGCAGGCTTGGATAACTTGCTCCCAAGAGCCTTCCAACAGCTGGCTGAGAAGCTCGCCGGCCCGCTGATGTTAATTTTTAATAAATCTTGGAATGCCGGGCAAGATCCAGACCGCTGGACGCATGAAAATGCTGCGCCGATCTGCAAAAGGGGCTGATGAACAGGTTGGCTTGTCCGCCATCAATCATGGGTAAAATAATAGGAACCCTCCGGAGAATCAACCAGAAGAGGAATTAAAGGACGGGAATACAGTTAATGCTCATCAGAGAGGTTCTGCAGCAAACACGTCACGTCAAACAAAAGCTGATTTTGTTCTTGGAGGAGATTACAATTTTGGTTAATAAAGATAATTGCCTAGAGATAATATACACGGGCTTTTGGACAGCGGTTGATTTGCTACGACATAACGTGTTGATTAAAAAACGAGCGCTGTATTGTAAGAACAAACCACGTGTGCAGGGATTTTGGAGCTGATGGCAACAAATAGCTGTCAGGGGGAATCGGACTGTTTCCAGGGGGATTTCAAAAGGTTCAATCCCAGTCCCGATATCCAGCGTTTTCTTATCTGAAAGCAAATAGAACACGGTTGGTGATAACTACACAAACAGGAGAGGCCAAGCCATCGGAGCAAAGCGGAGATGATGGCAGCCAAGCATCTGGTTGGGGTCATCACTTCAGAGGGTGGGAAGAAGGGGATGGTCAGTGGCAAAGCAGAGGTGGGATGCTCAAAATCGATGCACAAACTGGGAGGTGACACTGTGGCAGGTGGTGGTGGGGACCGTGTCCCTTCAGAGAGATGTGGACGCCCGG
The DNA here is from genome assembly GCF_036013475.1 of Columba livia. Lineage (NCBI taxonomy): Eukaryota > Metazoa > Chordata > Aves > Columbiformes > Columbidae > Columba > Columba livia. The sequence goes on along the minus strand of NC_088642.1, from coordinate 2,617,938 downwards.
TCCGGCAGGAAGGCAGAGGGCTGGATGTTATGCACACCCCAAAATCTCCAAGGAAAAGTCTCTGATGTGGGTATCAGGAGGTAAAATGAAGCCTGGGATGAGTGACTCCATCCTGCAGCACCTGGGGTTGGCCACTGCCGAGAGAGGACAAATGACCCAAACCAGCCTCTCCAGTGCTCTTCACAGGGCTTAATTCTGACGCTGAGCTTTGTGACCCCGAACAAATCAATAGAAAGCTCGGTCCAGCTTTTCTGCTAACAGGAATATTTCCATCTGGCCTTTTCTATCCCTGAGTTCGAGCTGCCCCTTGGGAAAACACAACACTTAATGCACGGGCGAACATCTCAGCGACACCTCGAAGGGAGCGAGCATCCCTGCGGGCAGCCCCGCAGACCAGGACACCAAGGTCTTGTCTGCTCCAAAACCAGAACACTAGCTGCTGAAAGAAAAGGGTTTTAGAAAGAGAAAATAGAAACGCTTAAATGATACTACATGTAGCAGCTCCACTGCATCCCTGTTACACCAGGAACACTTACACTATCCTTAGCATCCTACCCGCACCACAATTTCTTTTCTCCCTGAACAAGTACCACTTATTTCTGAGGCATCATAGAATCATAGAATAGTTTGGGTTGGAAGGGACCTTCCCAGCTCCCCCAGTGCCACCCCTGCCATGAGCAGGGACATCTTCACCAGCTCAGGTTGCTCAGAGCCCCGTCCTGGACACCTTCCTGTGTAACCTCATCTGGGTGTTCCTGCTCCATGGGGGGATTGCACTGGATGAGCTTGCCAGGTCCCTTCCAACCCCTGTCATTCTGGGATTCTGTGATTCTGTGGTGAGAGCCTGTCCCAGGTTGGCCAGAGAGGTGGTGGATGAACCATCCCTGGAGACATCCCAGGCCAGGCTGGACGGGGCTCTGAGCAACCTGAGCTGGTGAAGACGCCCCTGCTCATGGCAGGGGGGGCACTGGGGGAGCTGGGAATGTCCCTTCAACCCAAACCATTCTATGATTCTGTGTTCCTATGGAAGTGGCAGCACCCAAATCCCTTGAGCACTTTGCTCCTGCATCCCTGAACTAAAGGGGAGGCAGGATCGCCACAGCATTGCTCCTCTGTATGACTTTAAATATTCGTGCTTTGCACAAAGTCCTGGGTGGGTGAGAGCCGTGCCAGGGAACACCCTGTGCTGCCTGCCCTGCCTCCCACCTCCTCTTCCTCCCCTCTCTGCATCTGGGGCGAGGAGGGTAACGCAGCCGCAGGGCCTCCATCCCTCCAAAAAATACATTATTACTTCCACTCCCACCTTCCTCCTCGCCCCCACCCCAACCCCTGCTCAGCCTGCGCGTTTTGTCCTCGGCTGCAATTAACGCTTAACGAAGCAGAACATCCCCCCACCTCTGCAGCCGAGCCTGAGAAGGCGCAGCCAGAGCAAATTATTTAGAAGAGAGCAGGGAAAAGAAAAAGAAATAAAACTGAATAACCACAGCGGACAAAGGTTTCTTGTCTTCAAAGCCTTACTCTGCCAGCACATCGGGTGGGTTGGCACCTGGATTGGGGTTGGTCCGGGCACCCCATTGCAGCACCCTCCTAAATTCAGAAACGGGGACCCTGAAGACTCACCCAGGTGCCCAGTTTTAAGCAGATGGCTGCAGTCCAGACATTCCACATTTAGGGAGACAAGCAAAATCCTGCTGCTGAATCAGATTTCTCCCCGAGGAGGGGCAGGATTTGGTCCCAGGAGGTTCTGGTTGCACCCCAAATCCTGGCAGGTGAGGAGCGTCCCTGTCCCCCCAAGTACTCCCCCAAGATTTGGCTCTGACTGCCCCAGCGGGACTGGATTTTTCAACAGGTTGAAATTGTAATTGCATATTTTCCCCTCCCACATCAAACAAACAAAGAAAAGAAGGAGAAAGAGGAGTAGGGACACATTTATCATGTGCAGCCAAACCCCAGGCTGGACTCAGTGAAACGAAAATGAGTCGGTGACACTTTGTATAATGGCATTCCAGTTTGTTCTCCTAAATAATCTCCTTTTTGCTCCCGCACTAGTTTGTAGCCTCCACACTTTCTCAAGTCCCTCTCTGTTTAATTTGTTGTCTGTTTTTTTTTTTTAAATCCCGGTGTTGCATTTGTTTATTAACAAGAAGGAAAAGAAAAGCCAGCTTGCTTTTCTTCTGGCTTAGGTGGGAGCAGGTAATGAATCTCTGTGTGCAGGAGACGGCTCTTATCTCCACAGCCTTGCCATTCCCAAACCTGCTTATTTAAAGACACTCCCCCATCACGAGACAATGGGAACAGAGAAAGTCAGCGAAGAAACAAAAACAAAAAGGCAATCAGGAGGTTAACAGAAGTGGGGGAGCACCATGATTTCCACCTGATCTTCTCATGCCAGGCCAGGTCTTTAGGTCAAGACATAATAAATGAAAAGAATTCGTTTTGGGGAGGGTCATCACCACAGATGTGCTCTACATTGAAAAGCTGTTTTGCAGCACTTGGATTCGCTAAGAGCTTCTCCACTTGGATCATGCTCAACTTGTCATGGAAGAGGTGGCAGCTCAGACCACGTACCCACCACGTTGGTGGTGGTGGGGTGGCTTGGTCATGGTAGCTGGAAGATACATCCTGCACCCAAATGTTCAGTTTTGGGTCCCTCACGCCAAGAAAAGGCCTTGAGGTGCTGGAGTGAGTGGAAAGAAGGGAACAGAGCTGGGGAAGGGGCTGGAGCACAAGTGTGATGGGAGCGGCTGAGGGACCTGGGGGGTTCAGCTGGAGAACAGGAGCTGAGGGGAGACAGGGACACAAAGAAACGGCCTCAAGTTGCGCCAGGGGAGGTTGAGGTTGGATGTGGGGAACAATTTCTTCCCCAAAGGGCTGTGGGGCATTGGAACAGGCTGCCCAGGACAGTGGTGGAGTCACCATCCCTGGAGGGGTTGGAAATACACAGAGATTAAGTTCTTAGGGACATGGTTTAATGCCAGTGTTGGGTTAATGGTTGGACTTTATGATCTTGAAGGTCTCCTCCAACCAAAATGACTCTATGATTCTATTCTGTGATGGGCTGCTCCAGGTGAAGGTGGTGGTCCCGGCCATGGTGTGTTCCTGGAGAAGCTGAGTGGGGCTCTGATCCCATAGCAGACCTGCATGGACGAGAACTGCCCCCCACAAGGCACAACCCCAACCTGAGGGCACTTCCAAGCCCTTTCAAACACCAACTCATAGAATCACAAAATCATTTCAGTTTGAAAAGACACTCAGGATCATTGAGTCCAACCATGACCTAACTCTAGCACTAAACCATGTCAATAAGAACCTCATCTAAATGCCTTTTAAATCCCTCCAAGGACAGTGACTCTACCACTGCCCTGGGCAGCCTGTTCCAATGTCTGACAGCCCCTTCTGGGAATAATTTTCTTCTAATATCCAAAATTTTTTCCTAATATCCAACTCACACGTATTCAACCAACTCTTGGAGGCTACTTGGGCTAGAAGGTTTGTGAGAAAACGCTGTTCAGGAGGGAGAACTGAAAGCTGGGGCAGTATCTTCCCTCTCCTGCCTCTGAACCCCATCAGATGCATATTCCGCCACCACCCTGAAGACAGTATGTGCTCCAGCTCGTGATGGGGACAGCATGATGGCCCGCTGGGTGACACCTCATCATGACACCCCCTCATTGCAAGTGCTGGAGCTGGCGTTGTCCTGGCTGAAGGATAGAGCAACAATGGCTAAAACCTCCGGATCATCGAGTCCAACCATTAACCCAACACTGTCACTAAGCCATGTCCCTAAGCACCTCATCTCCACTATCTAATACCTTCGGACACCTTCTGCTCCCACCCCAGCGCTCCCAGGCTGTAGGAGAAACGAGGTACCAAACGACTAAGTGAGAGCCTGGAAAAGCAGCACCTCCACTCCACCCTTCATTTCACGTTTATAGAGAGGGAGAGATGATAAGCAGGACTATCCAAAATGAAGGCTGGCTTAAAAAAAAGGCGAGAACTCAGAAAATCTTGTTAATACCAGCCTAGCCAGGCTCAAACACAGCTCTTGCCTTCAGACTGGGAAAACTAACATCACAGGTTCGATAGACCAGTTTATTTATGTATCATCCTCCTTCCCTGGAGCAGCAGTTGCTGCAACTCAGAGTTAGCATTACTCCTAGTTCCCAAAGCCTTGGAGATATGCTTGACCTTCTTTACTGCCCTGTTTTAATTTCCAGCCTCCCTTTGCTTTCCTTCCCGATGGCGCCCTGCCAGACTTTCTCCCTCCCTTGAGACCAGCCCTGCTGCTATTTTACTTGGAGTTTTTAATCACCTTCTGCTTTGAATTTCTCCACTTGCCTCTTTTACAGCCTCCCTCGGTGCTCTGCCATCTCACCAGCCTTTTTGGGAGCACCAAATGGACCAGCCAGATTACTCTTAGGAAATATCTACTCTTTTCTTGGTTTCTTCCCTACTCTGGGAAGAGCTTCAAAGCTGCTCCTCTCCCCGCTGGCTGGATTCCCGGGAGGAAAGCTTTGTGGACAAGGCCAGCAATGATCTGAAAAGCCCAAGCAACCTGGCAATGACGGTTTTACATCAAATCCAGGGTCCACCAATTGCCCTCAAGAACCCAACACCAGTAGGTTGATGCACCAAAACCCAGGAAGGTGTTTTCTCAACCCCAATGAGCTCGATGTTGTTCTAAACCCTGAATAAAGAGGTCGAACGCCCCTTCCAAACCTCATGTCATCCTGCTCATTTGTATCCCTTGTTTTCTTTGCCGTTCCCAAATGACTTCCAAGCCTTACTTGAGTGTTAAGTTCCTGGCTTTGGAGACATCCTGCAGCAGCGAATTTTGCAGACCCAACCCGATGGGAGAGACTTTTCTCATGGATACAGCTGCTTCCTTAAACAGACCTTGTGTTATGAGATATAGAGATCGAAAACATCCAACGTAGTTTCTCAGTAGGTTCGAGATGCTACTGTCCCCTTTTCTCTGCCTCTGCTTGGCTCTGTGCCTCCCCCCAGCTTTTTCCAGCCTCTCTCTCAGTGCTTTTTTCCTCTGGCTGGTAATTGTTCTCATTGCCCTTCACTCACAGATGGTCTGGGGAGAGCTCACGATTGACATGGTGCCAGCTCTCGTCAATCCCAGCTGCTAAACTGCATTAGGAGACCAGCTACAGCTCAGCCCAGATCACTCCTCTGCTCCATCTGTCCTTCCACACCCCCAGCCAGCACTGGAGGAAGGTCCCATCGCGGCAGCCAGGTGACCTTCCAGCCCCACTGTTCCCCACCCAAAGCCTCCCAGGTCGATCTGGATCTCCCCACCCATCCTTCTTCCTTGACATCCCTCCTGACGTGCAACTGAGCTGCTTGTCCCTCTTCAAACCTCTCCATCAAGCTTTCCCATCCCTCTTTGGCTTGTGAGAGCCCCTGTGGTCCCAGCCCAGCAAACCTCACCCAATGAGGGGTCCTCTGTGCTCATGGAGCAACCCCCAGGGTGAAAATGTTGTTCCTGAGGGTGGTGAGAGCCTGTCCCAGGTTAGGCAGAGAGGTGGTGGATGAACCATCCCTGGAGACATCCCAGGCCAGGCTGGACGGGGCTCTGAGCAACCTGAGCTGGTGAAGATGTCCCTGCTCATGGCAGGGGTGGCACTGGAGGAGCTGGGAAGGTCCCTTCCAACCCAAAGCATTCTTTGATTCTATGATTCTATCCCTTCAACCCAAACCATTCAATGATTTTATGATTCCAGCCACACTCCATGGGGACAACCCGGACTGCCACCCGGGCACAATGGATGCAAGTGGAAGAAAACAAGGCAGGGTGTGGGGGGAAAGCACAGCAGACCAGACAGGAGGTGAAAGCGGCTCCTATTTTTCATCAGACCAAGTTGTTTTTGGAGGCACAAACAGTAGGTTCATTCATGAAGCAGCTAAGTGTCGGGTTTTCAACGGAAACAATGAATTAGCAAGGATGAGCGGTGACAGGATAAATGACCTTTTTCCTGCCTCCCAGAGTGTCCTGTTTCTTTCCTAACCTGGCGGCCAACTGTTCCTTGGGCTCCACAGCACTTGGCCCCTGCAACCTGGAGCCTCCAGAGAAGTCCAAGGGCTTGGAATGGAACTTCCAACAGATCAAACTCCTCCCCCACGGCTCTGCACCCTTCCCACCCAAACCAATGGGAACTGAGGGCGAGAAGAGACCCAAAATGGTGCTGGGGATGTGAAGCACTGAGCGTATGGTCATAGAACCATAGAATGGCTCACGTTGCAAGGGACCTTTAAAGCTCATGTAGTCCAACGCCTGCAATGAGCAGGGATATCTTCACCCAGCTCAGAGTTGGACTCGATGATCCACAGCAGGGTGACCATGAGCCAGCACTGGGCCCTTGTGGCCAGGAAGCCAATGGTACCTGGGGTGGGTTAGAAGGGGGTGGTCAGTAGGTCCAAGAGGTTCTCCTGCCCCTCTGCTCTGCCCTGGGGAGACCACACCTGGAATCTTGTGTCCAGTTGTGGCCCCTCAGTTCCAGCAGGACAGGGAACTGCTGGAGAGAGTCCAGCGCAGCCGCCAAGATGCTGAAGGGAGTGGAGCATCTCCCGCGTGAGGAAAGGCTGAGGGAGCTGGGGCTCTGGAGCTGGACAAGAGGACACTGAGGGGGGACTCATTCATGTTTACAGATATCTAAAGGGTGAGTGTCAGGAGGATGGAGCCAGGCTCTTCTCAGTGACAACCAATGATAGGACAAGGGGCAATGGGTACAAACTGGAACAAAAAAGGTTCCACTTAAATATGAGAAGAAACTTGTTCCTGGTGAGGGTGGCAGAGCCTGGCCCAGGCTGCCCAGGGGGTTGTGGAGTCTCCTTCTGTGCAGACATTCCAACCCGCCTGGACACCTTCCTGTGTAACCTCATCTGGGTGTTCCTGCTCCATGGGGGGATTGCACTGGATGAGCTTGCCAGGGCCCTTCAACCCCTGACATTCTGGGATTCTGTGATCCTTCTGAGTCCCTTCCAACCTGAGCTATTCTATGACTCTGTGACCAGTGACCTGCACACCAGCCCAGCAGGACCCCACTAAGCTCACCCATCACCGCTCAATGGCAAAAAAACTCCCATCTCACAAGCACCATGAACCCAGTGCCTGTCACCAGCGTGCAGTTTGGCTTCAGAGACACACAAAGAAAGCGGTTTGACTTTAGGTTTCTGCTATCTCAAACTCCATCAGAGGGGTATGCTCACATAACGGATTAAAGCAGGAGATAAAAAGCCGTTCCATTATCTATTTATTAAAAGCACCACTTGAACAGCTTTTATTCGGCATACATCTCCTGCTAAAGAGGCACTCCTCGACTGTGTAAATCAGCGAGCAATTGTGTTTTAACAGCCTTTCGAATGGCATTTCCCCACAGTTTTAGATGGACTATCAGACAGAAAACCTCTTCCAAAACTCACTTATCATAACAGGCGCCAGCACAGAGCTCTTCACCGCTCCTCTGCCGCTGAGACAAATACAAAATGGGCTTGTAAAACTCACAAAGCATAGATCATTCCCACCTTTCACCCCGCTGCATGAATATCCTTAATGACAGGTCAAAATAAATAATTTTGTTAGCAGAGGGAGAACTGTTCGGCTCCCACTGACGGATGGGATGTGTGGTTGGCGATGAAATGCAGGTTGCAGTTCCCACCCACTGGTGCTACCAGTAATTAGTCCTTGAAGAACCAGAAAGGATGAAGCCACTTAGAATCTACCGGTTCCTTGGGTAAAAGGGGAAAAAATTATGCTGAATTTTCCGTAAAATATTTCAGGTGTGAATACAACAATATCTGTGAACCGAAAAACAAAAGGGAGATTGTTCAATTGTCTCTGCTTCACTAGAATAAATTGGGCTTTTGGCTGGTTGGAGCCATAAAAAGAAACATTCCCGCCAGCCCCTTTTTTTTTTCTCTTTTTTGACAAGCTCTGCTGCTTTTGGTAGTTTAGTTTTCTTTACAAAGTGTTTTGTTGAAGAAACCTGGAGCAACAGTAGTCGTGAGCTGGTTATGTATTAAATCGTAGAACAATTTTGGTTGGAAGAGACACTCAAGATCATTGAGTCCAACCATAAAATGAAATGCTGGCAGAAGACAAGCACAGCAAGCTTCACTCAACGGAGGTTCTGCCACTGACATGAGGAAATGTCGTATCTGTAGAGAAGAGGGGAAAGGGATGTACCCACATGCACAGGGAAGGATGGACACTGTCTGGAAACTATCTGAGATGGATGGATGGATGGATGGATGGATGGATGGATGGATGGATGGATGGAAAGCCCCTGAGGTGCTGGAGCGAGTTGAGAGAAGGGAACGGAGCTGGGGAAGGGGCTGGAGCACAAGTGTGATGGGAGCGGCTGAGGGACCTGGGGGGTTCAGCTGGAGAACAGGAGCTGAGGGGACACAGGGACACACAGAAACGGCCTCAAGTTGCGCCAGGGGAGGTTGAGGTTGGATCTGGGGAACAATTTCTTCCCCAAAGGGCTGTGGGGCATTGGAACAGGCTGCCCAGGGCAGTGCTGGAGTCACCAGCCCTGGAGTGGCTTAAAAGCTGAATAGATGAGGTCCTTAGGGACACAGTTTAGTGCTACATTTATGTTATAGTTGGACTTCACGATCTTGAGGGTCTTTTCCAAACGGAGTGATTCTATGATGGATGGATGGATGGACCGACAGGCTTTTGAGCAGGGCCTGTTGCGATAGAACAAGGGGTGATGGTTTTAAACTAAAGGAGGGAGATTCAGGCTGGACATGAGGAAGAAATTGTTGGCCCTGAGGGTGGTGAGAGCCTGTCCCAGGTTGGGCAGAGAGGTGGTGGATGAACCATCCCTGGAGACATCCCAGGCCAGGCTGGACGGGGCTCTGAGCAACCTGAGCTGGTGAAGATGTCCCTGCTCATGGCAGGGGGGGCACTGGGGGAGCTGGGAAGGGCCCTTTAGCCCAAACCATTCTCTGATTCTACAATCCCTACCACTGTGCTAGAGCCAGAGGGACCTCAGCACACACCATGGCAAACTCAACACTGTGGCTGATGTCCTTGTTGCTTCTTTTCACTGGACCACCTGCACTTTCTCCCTTGCTGCCGATAAACTGGAGCATAACCTTGCTAAAGAAAGCCCAGGACCCAGCTATGTCACCTGCAAGGCCACCCATCCCTGGCTGGCTGGTTGCCAACGTACCCTAAGCTCTTGGCTGCTCTGACACGAGTTAAATTCTGACGGAGCTGACAAACCTGAAAGTCTATTTCAAACTACAACCACTTCAAATTCATCCCGCTTCATCCTGTGACCTTCTTGGCAGGATCTCCCTTCAGCCTGGCAGCCCAAACAGGAGCTGACAGGGCTTCGAAACCTTTTGAACCAGCACTCGGGTCTCGTGGGTGCTGCAGGGAGGATTTCTGGCTGCCCAGCTCTGACAGCCCCGCTCTGGGGCTGCCTGGGAAGGCACCGGTGTCCCCTTCCCTCCGTTCAGCGGTGGGAAAGGTCACCACGGAAGGTGCACTTGTCACCAGGAATCATTGGTTACAGAGAGGTTGTGCGACATCTTTCTGGGAGGATGGAGGCAGCTGAAGTTGGTGAAAACCTCCCCTGATGCCGGCAGGGTTGAGTCTTGTCCCCAGGCACTGTGCAGAAACGCAGAGCAGCAAGGAGCAAAACCTCTTCTATTAATAAATGACATGGGTTACCAGCTGGTGTGGAGTGAGCCCCAGGAGACACCCAGGGCAGGTGTCCCTTCACACCGACGTGCCAACTGGTCCAGCGCGACTGTCTCCTCAACAGAAATCACCCCACCACCATACAGCTTGGAAAGTACCACCTTCCCAGTCAGGATAAATCAATCCCTTCCCTTTGCTTCCCCCGACATTACGTCTTATCCAGAGCTATTCTGAGACAAGAGCCACCAGCAGACCTGGGGGGAATGGGCTTTAGGGCTCCAGCTCAGGAGAAGATGGATGACCCCTTGTGTTTCTGAACTGTTAACGTGTCCCAGAGGAACCTCATGGTGTTCCACATTTTACTACCTTTATATATCAGGGTGACATTAGAGGAGACTTTATTTCTCTCTGCAACAGGGAGCAAACCAGAAACACAAGTACAGCAAGAATGGCACACACCGAAGAGAAGCAAACAGAGAATCCTTTCGAATCATTTTGGTTGTAAAAGACCCTCAAGATCATCAAGTCCAACTGTTTCCCCACCCCTGGCACAAATCCCTGGCACTGAGAACCTCATCTCTGTGCATTTTCAACCCCTCCAGGGATGGTGACTCCAGCACTGCCCTGGGCAGCCTGTTCCAATGCCCCACAGCCCTTTGGGGAAGAAATTGTTCCCCACATCCAACCTCAACCTCCCCTGGTGCAACTTGAGGCCGTTTCTTTGTGTCCCTGTGTCCCCTCAGCTCCTGTTCTCCAGCTGAACCCCCAGGGTCCCTCAGCCGCTCCCATCACACTTGTGCTCCAGCCCCTTCCCCAGCTCCGTTCCCTTCTCTCAACTCGCTCCAGCACCTCAAGGCCTTTCTTGGTGTGAGGCGCCCAAAACTGCCCCCAGGATTCGCGGTTTGGCCTCCCCAGCTCCCAGCACAGGGACGGTCACTACCCTGGGCCTGCTGGCCACACCAGTGCTGGTACCAGCCAGGATGCTGGTGGCCTCTTGGCCACACTGCCCTTGGCACCGCGGCATTGGCACAGATCAGTAAGACCAGCTACTCAAGGTGCAGCAGCGGGCAGGCCCACACTGGGATGTCACCACACCAATGGGCTGTTGACCCCGCGTCCGGCTCCTCTGTGCCCCTCGCTTCAATGTAGGTCAAGCCACAAGTGACAGTTTGTGCAAGCGGAGCTGTCTCTGCCCACCGAGGTGCTTCCAGCAGCGTGTCAAAAATTAAAGTGAAGCAATAAAAATTAAAAGAGAAGTAACACAGAACATAAAACCCAAGCGCTGGTTTAAGAAGTCCCTGGACGCTGACGCATCGTTAAGGCAGGGCATGAACCTCCCCTTGCAGTGCGGCCAAATCCACTTTCCATGAGAAATTATCCTCATTTCTGATTGCTGCAGTGCTCAAGAAAGGCCAGATTTCTGTCACTTGGCTCTCCAGTGTTAGGGTAAAAGGTGGTGGGCCATTCCCTTACAGCGCTCTTTGTGCCTTATCTCCTAACTGGGCTTTGTGGCTGAGACCATCAGCAACTTGAGCCAGCGACTGAGCACACCCTGATCATGAAGGATGCAGAAGAGAAATAGCAAACAGAATAATCAAGTGGTTTGGGTTGGAGGGACCTTCCCAGCTCCCCCAGTGCCACCCCTGCCATGAGCAGGGACATCTTCACCAGCTCAGGTTGCTCAGAGCCCCGTCCAGCCTGGCCTGGGATGTCTCCAGGGACGGTTCATCCACCACCTCTCTGATAACTGAAATAAATAGGCCCAGCCTAGCAGGGTTGCTGGACTAAGCTCTGATGAGGGAAAACCTCATTTTTCTTAAAAACTCTCCATTCCCCAGACTTGCAGAGACTGATAACTGAAAAACATCCTCCCTCACGCCAATATCTACCATCCTCCCTCCCAGAAGGTCCCACTGAAACAGCAGCCCCAGCACCCCAGGCTTAATGAGGAGGAGGCCAGTTTTAATTCACTTGGACATAAAGCTGAGGTATTAATTACACCTGGGGTTGGTGGGACATCTGCTGCCTCCTCAATGCCCATCATCCGCATCTCTGTCTGGCCCTGGTGACCCATAAACATCCCCTTCTTCATGTAAATATTGCCTGAGCACTCCTGTCTGCCCTCCTGGCCTCAATTAATCGTGGCCTGGGGGAGAAGCAGGTAAGAGAGAGCTCAAATTTAACCAGTCTCTGCAGATGGTAAAAATGGATCTTGATGAGACAAGTGTGGGCAGCAGGGACGAGCAGGGAGGGGAGGACAGCAAAACATGCTCATGGGTGCCAAGCTGTCCTGATCTCCCATTGTTTTGCGGGATTTGGAGACACCTGGCATGCCACAGGGTCTGATTCTCAGAGGAGAACCCTGGTCTGGAGCAGGTTGTCCTAGTGAGCAAAAGCTCCCATCTGCTGAATCCCACGCTCCTAGAACCATCAGTCCAGTCCCACCAGATCCAAAGGGGTGGACGTCATAGAATCACTGTGGTTGGAAGAGACCCTTAAGATCATTGAGTCCAACCATAAACTAACTCCAGCACTAACCGGTGTCCCTAAGAAGTTCATCTGTGTGTATTTTCAACCCCTCCAGGGATGGTGACTCCACCACTGCCCTGGGCAGACTGTTCCAATGCCTGACAACACTTTCCGTGAAGAATTTTTTCCTAATATCAAATCCAAACCTCCCTGGTGCAACTTGAGGCCCTTTCCTCTTGTCCTGTCACTTGCTGCTTGGGAGAAGAGATCAACACCCTCCATGCTACAACCTCCTTTCAGGCAGTTGTAGACAGTGATAAGATCTCCCCTCAGCTCCTGTTCTCCAGCTGAACCCCCCAGTTCCCTCAGCTGCTCCCATCACACTTGTGCTCCAGCCCCTCACCATCTTTGTCACCTCCTCTGCACTCTCTCTAGTACCTCAATGTCCTTCTTATGATGGAGGGGCACAAAATGCAATACAGGATTCAAGGTGGGGCCTCGCCAGCGCCAAGTACAGTGGCACAATCAAGTCCAACTGTTACCCCACCCCCGGCACTGCCCCATGTCCCTGAGAACCTCATCTCCATCTGTTCAACCCTCCAGGGATGGTGACTCCAGCACTGCCCTGGGCAGCCTGTTCCAATGCCCCACAGCCCTTTGGGGAAGAAATTGTTCCCCAGATCCAACCTCAACCTGCCCTGGCGCAACTTGAGGCCATTTCTTTGTGTCCCTGTGTCCCCTCAGCTCCTGTTCTCCAGCTGAACCCCCCAGGTCCCTCAGCCGCTCCCATCACACTTGTGCTCCAGCCCCTTCCCCAGCTCCGTTCCCTTCTCTCCACTCGCTCCAGCACCTCAGTGTCCCCTCAGACACACTTAGACCTGACACTGCAGCTCACGATACAAGATAGAAGTTGAGCCCATACAAGCTTCGGAGTTCCCAAGTCCCACAGGAGCCTTGTTGGCTGTGGAGACCACTTCACGAGGAAACACTCCATCTAACAAACCAAATGATGGCAAGAAGCATCTCCAGCTCCAAACAGCACCTTCAGCATCCCTGGTTGACACCAGAATCAGAACCGGTACCTTCAGCGTGACACCAGGCTCCTGGAGCAGCAAGTCATCAACAGGGCAGCCGCAACTCTGCCCAAAGGTGGTTTTGCTGGAACAAAAGCGAAGGCTACACAAACAGCTTTTAGATTTGTTTGGGGTTTTTTTGTTTTTTTTCCTAAGATATCACTAAACTCCACGAGCAGGCAGTGCCTCAGCATCCCACCAAGCTTTCAATGTGAAGGAACAAAAGGCTGCAGTGGGGAGGGGAACAGTGGGAAACCTGACGGGCTCCCGAGCTCCATTTGAGACCCGGTGTTTGCAGCACGGGCTGCATTTCATCTTTTCATAAGTAACTCTTACCAGGAAACGTGACAAAAAAGGGGGTATTTCAAGGCAGAAAAGTTGGTCTCCAAATGTAATATATATATATTTTAAAATCTTTTGTGAGCAGCTCTTCTGGGGAGCGAATCCCGCAGAGGCGATACAGTACAATGTGCACTCCTAAATTAGTTTCCAGGCACTTGGGATGCTTTATTATTCATTTCCTCCAAACATTAGGTAATGCTTTCTGCCCCTTTCAAAGTCTATCCGAGGGGTCTTTGATGCATTGTGGGACTTGAAAGTTGCGGGTCTAAAGCAGCATTTCTTTTAAGTCCTCTCTTTTATCGAGCGTGTTCTGTTCCCTTCGCGAAATCGCGCACAATGGCACGAGAGTCTTGACCCGCTTCACGTCTGATGGGTGGAAATCTCAGATGCAGAGGATAAAACAGCCCCTCCTAGCAATACAGCTTAAACACTTACGGGCTCTATTCAGGCAAATATTACCCAGGGGTCTGCCAGGCCGCTGAAAAGCTGCAGAAATTGGCTCTGACCGATTCAGTGGCGAGGAGCGACCCCGCTGCATTAACTCCCCTTTTCGTTTCACCCCGTGCCAGCCGGGGTCTGGAGGTAACGGCGGCAGGAGGCGAGAGCCGGCTGAAGCCAGATCCGTTTTCTTTATATAAAGTTGTTTCTAATGTGTGTGTGTGACCATGAATGTCATTATGCGGATCTGCAGAAGAGGGAAAGTAATGACATTAGGGCAGAGGCGCAGAAATCAGGGATGTTTTTTCTTGTATGCGCGGCAGCACTGTCAAATCTTCCATGGAAGTAAAATTTGTAGCTTTTAAGACACTGCAAACATCTCAGACAACCCGGTTTCTGCCTCTGCTGAAGGTATGTGGACTTCGGTGGGTCACTTTACACCATCCAGCATCTGTCTCCTCTATGTTTTAACCAGAATTAATAGCTCTTTTTCCATAATAATTCACCTTTTTTTTATGTTTACACTACAAGCTTGATAGCTTAGAGGTGGCTCCTGCCCAATAATACACAAGACCCAGGACAAGGATGTAAAGTGAAACTTATCCTTGCAAAACCAAACATATTTCAGTGGAAAATTAAATGTTTTTGTCCTTTAGACAATGGCACTGACATGTTTCTACAAAAACTACCAGGCTGCTATTTTAGGATGTTCACCTCCTCTTATCAATCTCCTCTTGACAGGTTAGAAGTAGCAAAGATTTTTTTTAAAGGGCGATCTTTAAATGCAGGGGTAAAATTCAACATAAGGGCTGAAGAGCTAAATGGGTTGAAGCTGTCTGAATTTACCTTGTGTGTCTTACAACCTAAGAGCAAAAGATATCTCTAGGATGAGTCAGAAAAGAAGCATTCAGAGTATTTGGGGAGATGTTTGTAACACAGACAGGCCCTTTTTTTATAAGCCCCCTTGCCTGCAATCCCACCTGTCAGCTGAAAATATGATCAAGGTCTTGATAACCCCAGTGTTTCACCAAAAAAACTATTTTTTAGCCTGTATAAAAAAGGAATAAGCTGATTTTGCACGAGCAAAACCTACATACGTCTCTCTTGACATCGGCAAAACATCCAGCAGCGGCTCCAGAGCCTGTAAAGAGGGGAACACATGTGCAACTGCATCCCCTGGCTCCGCCATGTGTGTGGTTCCTGACGGATTAGCTCAAAAAGCAAACCTGATCCACAGGGACATGATTTCCCACCCCGTCCGCTTCATCCAGGATGCTGCAGACCCCAGGAGGGCAAGCGCAAGCCTGATTTACAGAGATGCTGAGCATCCCTCCTATCGCTGGTGCAGCCGCGGCAGCACTGGGTACCAAGAATAATATGAGAAAGTCTCAGCTATCATGTTACCCACCTGCTTACGAGGCTTTTTAGGAGTCCTCTGAAGCATCCTTAT
Source organism: Columba livia (assembly GCF_036013475.1). Lineage (NCBI taxonomy): Eukaryota > Metazoa > Chordata > Aves > Columbiformes > Columbidae > Columba > Columba livia. Next base: position 2,602,499 of record NC_088642.1, on the reverse strand, counting down.
TAAAATACCATCCTGGCAGACGAGGTTTTTGCCCTGCGTGTGAGCAGCTCGGTGCTGCTCTGCCCCAGGGGACTTGACAGGTCATTATTTTGTGTCCTAAAAATCCTACAAACCGATAAGGGAACTCCAACAATGTGATGGTTTATCAGTTTTTAGGCTGGAAAGGGAAATTCTTTCAATTGAGATAAAGATTCTATTCCTCTCTGGCAAACAAGGGTTTCTGCTTCATTCGGGGACTCCAGCAGAAGCGGAGCCAGGACAAGGATGGGACACATCGCTCATGAGTCAACAGAAAGATGCTGTCGCAGACGAGAGCAGCATCTGCACAAATTGTAAGGAGCCTGAAACTGCTCCTTTGAGAGAGAGAGAAAGAATAAAAGAAGCAAAACTGCCAGAGAAACAAAATCTATTTGTAAACCCCAGGCAGAGCAGACGTGAGGCAGCCGGCACAGGAGTGCCGAGATGATAATGGAGCCTGATGGATAGTTCACAGGATTAGTAGATCCCCTCCAACTCAAATATGCTGAGAAGCCAATTATTTAACACTAAGGACAGTGCAAACGGATGTTTAATAAGCTGGATCACTCCAGGATTGCAGGAGCTCAAGGGACCAAACCTTCACTTGTGTAAATCAGGAAAAGCAGCATTATAAAATACCCGGTGCTTCTGATACACGCTGGTCCCCGTGGTTATCACTGTCTCTACTGAATTTTGGGAGCAGATGGACGTGAGGGTTCCCCAAGGAGTAGGGACACGCTCCAACACCTCCAGGCTGGGGATCGCACCCTTCCAGTTGGCTTGTTCCCAGGCAGAGGGGTTGCTGCTCCTGGGGAGATAAGCGGAGCTTATTTTCTAGCTGATTGCAGAGAGGCAGCAGGGAGCGAGTGGGAGGTGTGGGAGCAAGAGAGGGGTTTGCTGTGTGCTCCGGACACTGATTAAGCACCTGTTTTGGAGGCAGGGATGATCACTGGGAACAAACAACCTGGTTTTCAAATGTCTAAAAAAGAGTCCTTCCCGAAAACACTTCTCTGTGTCACCTTCTCCCTTCATCTAAGCTCATATCTACTGTAAGGAGCTGAGGTGAGTCTTACAATCCACATCTCCCCACGATCTACCACCCACCACAACTGCTTCTGCACGTCCACGTAGTCTGGGCTATAGTACAGGTGCAAGAACGGATATAAGGAAGAAACTGTTGGCCCTGAGGGTGGTGAGAGCCTGTCCCAGGTTGGCCAGAGAGGTGGTGGATGAACCATCCCTGGAGACATCCCAGGCCAGGCTGGACGGGGCTCTGAGCAACCTGAGCTGGTGAAGATGTCCCTGCTCATGGCAGGGGGGGCACTGGGGCAGCTGGGAAGGTCCTTTCAACCCAAATCATTCTGTGATAACCCAGCACCGATGTGCTCCTCAGCATTCATAACACATGTGCAGTTTGGGGGTCAGGGGGACACAGGGATTTGGTCCCTGATGGATAGGGACCCGTGGGGACTTAGAGCACAGCTCTGCTAAGGGTTTGGCCAATACCAACCAGTCTCCCACCTGGTGCAATGACAGATAACTCGTTTCAGCAATGTCAACTCAGGAGCTGGCTCTGGTGTATGTGAACCAGATTAAAAACAAGATGTTTCTTTCTTCCTATTCAAGAACTCTAAGCAAACACTCAAGCCCGCACCTCCTGCCTGACAGCTGCAGAAAACAGGCTTGGAGAGGACCTTGAAATGCCACCCAGCTCACAGCCCCGTGACTGTATCTGCAATGGGGCCAAGCACAACAAAAGCCAAAATCACTCCAAGCATTAACAAATATTGCTGCTCAGCGCACTCCCGTGCAGCTGCCAGTGCCTCTGCCGCCTGCTCTTCCCAGCACTGCAGCTCAGAGAACACGAGTATTTATGAGAGCATCTTCTAGGGATTTACAGAAAGAGCAATTAGCTGTTTGGTCGTTGACAACAGCGGAGAATCGTGGTGGTGGTGAAGCTGATTTGTGCTGATTCATCAACGCTACAAACTACTCATGTCTCATCTCCCACAGGAGCCCCCAGTAAATGAAGGGTGGAATTAGACCCCCAAGATCCCAGAAAGACATCAAGACAGCCACTTTGTGCTCCTCAGCTCACGTCCTGCTTGCGAGGGGCCACCAGCTCTCCCCACAAAGCCACCCGCTCAGCACACCCAAAGCGCACTCACCGGTACCCTTGTTTTTGTTTCAAATCTCCAGCGATGCTCCCTTTGCTCCTCTGACCATTTCCTAAGAAAAAACAAAGAGAAAAAAGAAACACCTTCATCAGATCCAGAACTGAGCTTCTGGTTCAGATCCAAAGAAACCTTCTGTGAGGGTGATGAGGAACCACCAAACTGCTCCTGCTCCCCTACCCCCCATTTTTCCACGGTCTGTTCAGGGTTTCTCTGCTCATCACCCCTTGTGCCTGCAGCACAACATCACCTAGCAACACCGTGCCATGGAGGTGTAAACCCAACCCATCCTCCCGCCGTATCACATCTCCTCCTGTGACAGCTGGGAGGTGAACAGGCCAGAAACAGATCCCGTCGGATGCTTCATGCATCACACCCTCCAGCCGGTGGATAAATACACCTTGGTCGCTATGGGATTATTGAATTCCTGTGTCTTCCTACACCCAAAGCTTGGTTGTCTGTGGTAGCTCGGCGGTACCAACAACAAACCCACGGCCCACAGGTGATGGGGTGCGGAGGAGGAAGGCCGTATGACCGGCATCCACCCAATTCTGCCCGTGCAAGCCCTCTCTCCTTCTTAGCTTGGGAAAAACTTTGGGAAAAACAAGCTCTTGGCCACCATGTCGTGCTTGCAAATTTTGGAGACGGTGGGTTGGCAGTTCCCAACAGGGAGCTGACATCTCCATGCAGGAGGTGTTAAGAACTGTCAAGAGAACACGCTAGAGGAGATCACAAAATGCTGATGGCTGCTAATGCCAGCTATGAGGTGGACGGTGAACGATAAGGTGGCCAGAAGCTTGTCTGAAGCTGGGCAGGACTCAGAGCATGGTCTGACTCCCTTTCAACACAAACTCAAGGTGTGAGATGCCCACCAGCATGCAGCCATCGTATTAATGGGGTCCAGAGCCCCCCTAGTACAGCTTGGGGGTGGTGGTCGAGGCCTCCTTGTGGGCACGGGTGGAGAGGAAGACCATGATGGCCAATACAACACAGAAGCTGTGGGAGCGCATAGCTGGACATTGCTCCTGTGGTTGAGCAGGCAGCTGGAGAAGCGGTATCTACGTGTGAAAATAGCAATGAGCTCATGATCTGGGATATTTTCCCCAGAAAGGCATCAACAGCTCACATCTGTCCTTAAACCTGGGTTTGTACATGAGTTTTGGCCAGGGTCAAGGGGTTCCCACCAACTTTCTTCCCCTAAGGTGCCGTTGGGCATTGGAACAGGCTGCCCAGGGCAGTAGTGGAGTCACTACCCCTGAAGGGGTTGAACGTAGACATAAATGAGGTTCTCAGGGACATGGGGTAGTGCCAGGAGTGGGTTAACAGCTGGAGTCGATTTTGAGGGTCTCTTCCAACCAAAACGATTCTATGATTCTATGACTGTCCTGGGACCAAGGAACCAAGGGGCTCTGACCACTCTACCCTTTTTATTAAACTGGTAAGATAATTGCTGTATGCGCATAAACAAGGAACAGAGGAAAACCACAACAGGTAACCTTTGTGCTGGTCTGTATTTTTCATTTTCATGTTTCTCCAACCATCGGCATGAGGACATTTTGGCAGCAAGCAATGCCCGGAGCACAGGTGGCTGGTAGAGCCTGCGGTGGCTGCAGCTGTGCAGGATGGCCAAGCTCCGGGGCCACGGTCAGCCCAACACAGGGACTTCTCTACAGCTAATGAGTCCATCTGCTATTCAAGAGCATCCAGCTGCTCTGACCTCCCGCACTTAAGCTCGACCTCCTTCCTTAGCCCCGGCCCCAGTTCAGATCATTAGCAGAGGACTAACCGCCACCGCTGACGACTAATGACTCGTTTGCTGCTCAACGGCCAAAAGTGATCAGCAAAGGGGGTAAAGAGCTTCATGCATATCCATGTGGGTGAGTGCCTTTCATCTTTATTTTGGGCAAAATTCCCAGGAAAGGCGGCAAAAATCCTGCAATGCCCTGGCTTCATGCCAGAGCTCATCAGCTCTGCTAAGGTCGAGGCAAAACCTCCTCCTGGTGCCAGGACAGGGGCTGGCACCTCGTTTCCCTTGAGCGACGCTGAGCTTGAGCTTTAAATTCTACTTAAAGTTGTTTCCTCTCTACAGACAGAGTCCTGCATTGCGGTTTCTCCCCATGCCAAAGGGAACTCGGGGACACAACAGCTTGCGACGCAACATCTAAAAAAAATCAGTGTTTGAGGCTTAGGAGAATCCTCATGGGATGAGGTTATAAATGGGAGTTTCTGGGCTACAGAAAGGCTGCACCCGAATTACAGCTTCATTAACCAATTGTCATTAATAGGGGCTTGAAGAACAGTGTCTGTGGATGACCACACTCATGGTCAACCCTCTGAGCCGGCAAACACAGAGCCAGGGAGGATGCCCCGGTGTCCCTATAGCATTTTCCAAAATAGGATGGGCATCGCTGAGAGCAGCCCAAGCTTTGCTCTCCCGTTCCCAAAACACATGTAGGATGAAAAGCTCTAAACCAACAGCCTTCCCCGTGGCTTTCCCCTCAGCCACAAGGTCCCTTTTAGCTTCTTGAAGTGGTTTCTAGATGAATGGAACACACCCTCCTAGATACAGAATCACAGAATCATAAATGGCTTGGGTTGGAAGTGACCTTCAAAGCCCATCTAGTCCAACCCTCTTGCCACGAGCAGGGACATCTTCACCCCGATCAGGTTGCTCAGAGCCCCATCCAGCCTCTTATCACAGTTCATGGGGATGCAATCAGCATGATTTGGGGTGTCTGGAGAGCCACTGAGTTACTCAAACATTATTTCGGGGTGTGTAACACCCTCCAGACTCCATTGACCAAACATTCACCGACCATAACACAAGATGAGGTGCCAAGTTCATATTTTTATCTTCCACTGCAGCCCACCTCCAGCTGCTGGTCCAAGTTCCAACAGCTCCAAAATAAAAGCCATTTGCACCAGATGAGGACACCCTCCAGCTCTGCGCCCTCAGGCGCCTGCTGTGACAAGTGGCATATAAAAACATCTCCAGGATGGTTCCAGGGTTTGGGTGCCTCTTGCATAACATCACTGAAGACAATAAATTTGACAAAGAAAGGAGAAGGAACAACTGATACGCAAAGCCATGCCATGAATCATTCACCAAATGGAATTTGCTCTCTAGCTTTCAAATAATCTTGGAGGTTGCGTCCGAAGTGTTGTTTGCAAGCCCTCAGTTAACCTGGAAAGCAGATGCTGCTACAGCATCATCAATAAATCCCCATCAAATACGACTTTAAAATGCCCAGAACTTTTGCAATCAAATTTTTTCATCTTCTTGGAATATCTGAAAACCAAACCTCATAAAACGCCTTTGCTGCGATTCAGCTTTAATGAATAAGCCCAAGCCTAAAGAAGGGCTCATCGCACATGTCCCCTGGTGGCTGGGTGGCCACAGGCTCCTTCCCAGAGCACTCTGCCCATTTCTTTCATATGATCTCAGGAGTTTTTGGTCTCACCAGACACATTAGTGAATCAGGAAGCTGCCAGAAACATCTTCTAGCAGCCTTAATAAGTATAAGCAAAATACAGAGCTGCAAGCAGACACTGCCTCGTTGTCAGACAGAAATGAAGGTGAACTTAAGTGAAGACGAGGAGAAAACTATGAAGTGTTGACTTTCCTTCCCAGCCTGAGCATCTGAGGTGTCTCAGTAATGAGGAAATGACAACCGAAAAAATAAAGCTACAGCTTCCTCTAGTGATGCTCCCCAGTCAGCTGGACAGACTGGGATGACCCCATCCCTTCTGGAGGTGCATGAAGGTAGGTAAGAAGATGTCAGGACCTGCAGTGCAACCACAGAGCCATGGTGGAACACCAGGGCACAAGACATCGGGTGTACAAAACCCATTACACACTGCCTTTTCTGGGTAATTCTCCTTCCAGTCAATTATTTTTATGTCGAGATACTGAAATGTGTGATGGGAAGGAGATACCCAGAGTCAAAGACTCGTTGTGTACCTGCAGAAAAATGCTAATTAACTAGGCTGGGCTAGTTAGCTAGAATCCATCTGCAAAGATGAGAATCTACAGCAGAATCCAGCTGATCTCAGCTAGATATCTACCGTAGGGCAAGAGACACCACACCACTGAAATTGTGCTGACTGCTCTCCATAGATGGTGAAGGCAGCCCAGGCAATTAGGGAAGAAGTAGGGACCATCAAGGTACATAAACGCAAATGGATGAACCCCACCTCATCAGAAAACATTCTACACAGCTAAAAACCTTGTTTCTGACAACGACCAGCAACTTCAGAGCCTGAGGCCTGCTCAGAGTCTGTGTTGCCTCGAATAGGGCAGTGTTCTGGAGAAGTCAAGGGCATCAAGCCACCCATGTCCCTGCAGAAAATCCCACCTGGCAAATGCCCTTTGAAAAGCCACATCTATCATGGACCTGCTGGAGAGGAGACACAGGAATGATGCGAGGCTGGAGCAGCTCTGCTGGGAGGACAGGCTGAGAGAGCTGGGGTGTTCAGCTGGAGAAGAGAAGCTCAGGGAGACCTTATTGCACCTTTCTGGACTTAAAAGGGGCCTGTGAGAAAGATGGGGACAGACTTTTGAGCAGGGCCTGTTGTGATAGGACAAGGGGTGATGGGTTTAAACTAAAGGAGGGAGATTCAGGCTGGACATGAGGAAGGAATTGTTGTCCCTGAGGGTGGTGAGAGCCTGTCCCAGGTTGGGCAGAGAGGTGGTAGATGAACCATCCCTGGAGACATCCCAGGCCAGGCTGGACGGGGCTCTGAGCAACCTGAGCTGGTGAAGATGTCCCTGCTCATGGCAGCGGGGGCACTGGGGGACCTGGGAAGGTCCCTTCAACCCAAACTGTTCTCTGATAAAAGGCCTGGCTGTGACTTTGTGCTGACATCCTTTCCCGTGCTCACCCCTCTATTTTCCCCTTCCTGTGTGAAAATAGAAACAACGATGTTGGCCGTGGTTGGAAAGGGCTTTGAACTGTACAGATGAGAAGTGGTATTAACAGATAAGATGGTGCTGAATTATCCTAGTAACGGAGGGAAAGGGAAAGCGACTAAAGGAGAAAAACCCTCGCGTAATAAATAATAGTCTATAAATTACGTAAATTGAATGCATCAAAAAAACAATCCTGGAGAAGCAGCTGTTCCATACTTTATTGTTGATAGCATCAATCTAAGAGGGGAAATTACCACCTTGTGTTCTGCAACACATCACACCGACTTTCCTTTACAAACTTTAATGTCTCCTGATTGCAAAGTCAATTTAAAATTTACCACGAAACACAAAATCTCATAAACTTTATGACCCAAATCACACTCGCTCAGCGCTTTCGCCCAGATGAAACACATAGGAACTGCTTCACTTTCCAACATGGACATACAGTGACACGCTGCAGACAGCAGATGAGAGAGCAGACAGAGTGAAGAGCAGCAGGATGAAGAGCAGACAGAACCATGATTTATGATGAGGGTGGTGAGAGCCTGTCCCAGGTTGGCCAGGGAGGTGGTGGATGAACCATCCCTGGAGACATCCCAGGCCAGGCTGGACGGGGCTCTGAGCAACCTGAGCTGGTGAAGATGTCCCTGCTCATGGCAGGGGGGGCACTGGGGAGCTGGGAACATCCCCTCAACCCAAATTATTCTCTGATTCAACAAATCCAATGTGACCTTGAGCACAGTTGGGGATCTGTAGTTCTGGTGCCGTAAACACATTGTCCTCAAGATGTGACCAGCATCCCGCGATGCTGAGCCAACCTCCTTCCTCACACTGCGCCATGCTTAAAATTCAGCTGTTTTCTGAGCCCTTTTGCAGGTTCTGATGCAAAACCCTGAGTCACATCCCCAAGTCCGGGTTTCCTCCAAAAATTTAAGGCCATGCAGATCCCACAGGGAAGATGTTTTGAGTTTCTAACGAAGGGAAGGAGCAGGCAGCTACGTCCGTGCTTGGAGCTGATCGTTTGCTCGTGTTCCACTCACAGGTTGATGAAGGAGAATTAATTAGGCTCCTAGTTTTGCTTCCTACATAAAACTAACTCCTTTTGCTTCTGATTAAAGTGTTTTCACTGTGACAGAAAGCCCATGTCTCTGAAGGGTACAAAGGCTTTCGGCTGAAACAACAGAAAAAGCTGCATATTTCAAGATGAGCTTCCCCAGCATCCATAAAACACTTCACTCTGCTGGCGTACTTATGTACCCCATAGGCTCTGGCTTAAAATTCTCCTCAGCTCAAAATTGCAGGATGTGTCAATGGAAAAATACCATTTTTGCAATCAGCCGCTTGCATTTGCAACTGACTTAAAGTTGCAACGAGATGGATACTTGAAGAAGCAGCAATGGTTAAACCCAGGACAAGGAAGGGACAGGCAGGACTTGGGGATGAAGCACTTGATCAAAGGGTAGCTCAGAAGTTATTTAAAAATAAACCAGAAAGTAGAACTTCCAGACAGTTGCTGCTGTAATTACAATGCAGACAACGGAGCCACGGTGCTGTTAAGGTTACTGGATTTTCCTAGCAGCTGTGTTTAATTTACTTAAAACATGCAAAGCCATCAGGTCAGATCCCATTAGCAGAATCATTCCAAGGGCTCGGTCAGCCCAGTGCTGCAGAAACGCTGAGAGAAAAACACAAATGCAAAATTTCCCTGAAAAAGTGAGAGAGATTCATGCGATGGCCAACATCAATGCACATTGCCTTTCCCTTCGGCCATGGTAGATGTTGGGTGGTTGGTCATAGAATCATAGAATCATTTTGGTTGGAAAAGACACTCAAGGTCATCATGTCCAACCATTAACTCAACCCTGGCACCACCCCATGTCTCTGAGAACCTCATTTCTGTGTCTGTTCAACCCCTCCAGGGATGGTGACTCCAGCACTGCCCTGGGCAGCCTGTTCCAATGCCCCACAGCCCTTTGGGGAAGAAATTGTTCCCCAGATCCAATCTCAACCTCCCCTGGCGCAACTTGAGGCCATTGCCTCTCGTCCTGCAGCTTGTTGCTTTTTTTCATCCATATAACATTGGCTCAACACTCTACTCTCTGATCAAGGTTTCACCCATTATTCCTGGCTCCTACCAGCTCAATTCTGTTTCTAAAATTAGCATCCTGAAAAAGTTAATTGCTAGAACAAAAGACATAAGATCACATTTTGGTCCCTGCACAACATGGTAAGTTCTTCTGCAGCCACCTACAACCAACTTAGAGTCAAGCACGGACTGAAGCTCAAACATGTTGTGTTCTACTAAGCCGTGCCCAGCAGAAAGATGAAGTTTTAACCCACTTTGATAACAAGAGACAGAGCTGAAGACACAGAGAGAGCAGAAGATGCCGTGGGTTACTTTCTGCACATGATCCTGATACAAAGTCATTCCTACAGAAAACAGAAAAGAGAAGAATAGACAGGAGGAGGAGAAGGAGGAGAAGGAGGAGGGGAAGGGGAAGGGGAAGGGGAAGGGGAAGGGGAAGGGGAAGGGGAAGGGGAAGGGGAAGGGGAAGGGGAAGGGGAAGGGGAAGGGGAAGGGGAAGGGGAAGGGCTATAAACTGCTGTGAAGCAATTGGTTTGTTTATGGGAACCCTGAAAACATCCAACCAAATTGCATTCCCCTCATCGACACAGCCTGGCACTTCTCGCCACCAGAAGCCCTCCTGAAATCAGTACCTCCTGGCCCTGGAGTTGCTGGAACAGCTTCCGATCGCTCTTCCAACATAAACTCACCTTTCGTGGTTTAGAAAGGTGTGCGATTTATTTGCATAATAAATGACAAGGCAGGGATACAGATTTCTGTCAGATCCCCCTCCTCTCTTCCCTTTGAAAAAAATCTATTTATTCCGAGAGAACTGGCTCTTCTCTAGATAAATGGTGTTTATAGTCAGTTTCGCTCAAGATATGCATTCTTTTGCATGCCCGTAATGAATTTTCACAGCCAGAGCCCTAATCCAGTCAAGTCAGGGAGGGTTTATCAGGACCTCTTATTTTATTTCTAATGCTAAATGGGAATTGCTTTTCTTATCGCTATCTAGGAGCACCTGAGTGATTTGTGCTTCACATTTCCTACCTCACTGGAATTCAGGATGTGGTGTTATCTGATACCATACAAGTGTCACTCATGTTAGTTACCTTCTCATTTTAATTTTTTTGATATATTGATTTTTTTTTTTTAAGAGATTTTACTTTAAGATGTGAGTCTCTCCTTGCTCCCCACCTTCCTCATGCTCACATTTCTTTGAGCGATCCTCGGAAGTCGGGATCAGGGCTTGTCTTGCCTTCATAGAGTCATAGATTCAGACTTTTGAGCAGGGCCTGTTGTGACAGGACAAGGGGTGATGGTTTTAAACTAAAGGAGGGAGATTCAGGCTGGACATGAGGAAGAAATTGTTGTCCCTGAGGGTGGTGAGAGCCTGTCCCAGGTTGGGCAGAGAGGTGGTAGATGAACCATCCCTGGAGACATCCCAGGCCAGGCTGGACGGGGCTCTGAGCAACCTGAGCTGGTGAAGATGTCCCTGCTCATGGCAGGGGGGACACTGGGGGAGCTGGGAAGGTCCCTTCAACACAAACCATTTGATGATTCCATTAATCCTTTTGGTTGGAAAAGACCTTTAAGATCATGGAGTCCAACTGTTCATCTGCCTGATGTCTTCTTCCCTTGGGAGAGGACTCAGACATTGGGCTTTCCCCAACCAGCCCACCTTCTTCCACTGAAAAAGTACAACACTACACAATAACAAGCAGAGATTATTCTTAACATTGGGTTTAAAAGCAAATGATCCCAGGAGATCTGGGGGTTTTTGATGTGACCGCAACCAGGGAATAGCTCTGAGCTCCAGAAATATGAACCCGTTGTTGCTGGAAAGGCACAAGAAGACCTATAAATCCTGCAGATAACACTGTGATGGATCAGTAGTGGCAAGACATTAACCTTCACTCTTGAGGAGACACCCAAATGATAACACCTGTAGCCACGCCACTCCGGAGCTATCAGTCTTGTCGCTCGTGAAGATAAATCTATCTGACCTCAACCATCATCCTACACCCCTCGGGCTTCCTCGCTCCAAATCCTCATAGATACAAGCAGAGATCAGGAAAATCACACCTAATAATCAACGGAGTGTGTGTAACAAGGCTCACATGGAAACCATTTCCTTCCAGTATGTGAAAATGATTCCGCAGAGCAGCAGAAAAAGAGACATACACATTAGGCTTGAAGACCAGTCTGCAGGGAAAGCGCTACATGCCAGTGACAACTGTGGACAGACAAAAAACAGCTAGCAAAACCTCAAGGAGCTGTCACGCACAGGAAAATGTAAGTTAATTAAAGCCACTTAAACAAATACATCTGGGACAAGGGCATGGGATGTCAGGAGGGAGAATGAAGTGATATTAAAAGCTCCAACAGATGGTGAATCCTAGACAGGAGGGGCAAGGAAACTTTGTTCTGCTGAATCCAGATGAGCCACTCTCCCCAGATATGTGGCGGGGAGGGCAGAGAGCCCTGGGCTACACCTCACTATCAGGTACCGCATCTTCTGCAGCGCCCACAGGGACATCCAAGGTCAGCAGGTCTGCCCCTCCACTGGAAAACACCATCAAGGCTCGACTGATGCTCTCCTAGACCAAGCGGTGCTGGTTGGGGATTATAAATCCATTTCTTGTCTTCTTAAAACCTTCTCTCCTGTCCCTACTGCACCGTTCAGCTGAAACAAGAGCCATGAGTAAAGCATCCATCTGGCAAGGTGCGCAAGGATGTAAACCCACCTCAAACACACCACCAGGACCAAAATCACCTCCACCTTCAGCCCTGGTCCTCCTCCGAGCACAGTGTCCCCTGAGCCTCCAGAGCTGACTTAGAACAGAATCACAGAATCGTTTCAGTTGGAAAAGACCCTCAGGATCATCGAGTCCAACCCTAACATAACTCTAGCACTAACCCGTGTCCCTGAGAACCTCATCTCTGTGTATTTTCAACCCCACCAGGGACGGTGACTCCACCACTGCCCTGGGCAGCCTGTTCCAATGCCCCACAGACCTTTCCAGGCATAATTTTTTCCTAATATCCAATCTAAACCTCCCTGGCACAACTTGAGGCCACTTCCTCTTGTCCTACCACTTGCTACTTGGGAGAAGAGACCAACACCCTCCATGCTACAGCCTCCTTTCAGGAGGAGACTTGCCTCCTACTGTCCTCAAAAGATGGGTACCAGTTACTCACACCAGTCACTGCTGATATAAAAGCACAAGAGAGATTTGGACAGGCTCTGTGCAAACAGCACACCCTGTGTGATATATGTGCACAACAGCTTTGAATTTAGGTGCCTTGAAACTCAAGAAGACAAGAAGCTGGAAAGTTGCTTTGAGTTGTTTCAAGCTGCTTTGCTTTGACCTTATGGCTCCACCACATAAGACTTCATTTTTATTGCCGTGAGCACCCAAAAAAACTTAAAACATTGGGTCTTTATATATTCCTTAGAGCATTAACTCAGAAGCAGCACCAAAATAACCACACAAGGTTGGGTCATCATGGAGAAGCCACCACTCAACCGGCCCTTTGAGACACCCCTGCTTGGAAAACAGCCCCAACCAGCCTCAGCACGAGGCAGACAGGAGGGGAATAGCAAAGCTGTCTCCACACCATCTAATCAGGATGACAGCATGTGAGATCGCTGCTGACATCAGCCCAACCCAGCTGGAGAACAGGTGGCATGAAAACACACATGGAGGAGAAAGGAGAATCCAGGTTTCCAACACATCTCTCTCTGCTTCCCATCCTCCTTTCTCTGCTGGAATGCAGGAGATACAACCAACCCAATGCTAGCAAAGTGAGGAGGACACTGGAACCTGGTCATCTTGGTTAGGAGGGATGTGGTGTAGCGAAGGATACAAGTCACTCAGGAAAAGGTCTGAGGTCTCCTTCCTCATCCCAGAGCTCATTTTCTAACCCCAAAACATTTGCTGCAAGCCTTTTATTCCAACACTGGGTATGATTTTCATAGAATCACAGAATGCTTTGGGGTGGAAGGGGCCTTCCCAGCTCCCCCAGTGCCCCCCCTGCCATGAGCAGGGACTTCTTCAGCAGCTCAGGTTGCTCAGAGCCCCGTCCAGCCTGGCCTGGGATGTCTCCAGGGATGGTTCATCTACCACCTCTCTGCCCAACCTGGGACAGGCTCTCACCACCCTCAGGGACAACAATTTCTTCCTCATCTCCAGCCTGAATGATGAACTCATCTGAAGTGCCCAGGGCTCTGCAGCGAATGTCACAGCCCAGGCTCTCCAAATATAGCCCGGCACAGCATCCTCCTCCCTGCCCACAGCTCCGGGCAGGCGGCCAAGCCCCCCACCCATGTCCCCATTCCCGTCCCTCCCAAGGGCTCCTTCCTCAACGCAGCCCAGCTGCTGCCCCCACCCGCCCTGGGCTGACAGATTTGTGCAGTCCCTGTAGGGTGGGGTAGGTACATTTATTTCCTCTAAAAAAAAAAAAGAATTAAAAAAGCAATTAACCTTTTCCTCCCTTTACAAGGGGCAAGAAACATCCCTGCCATATAAATGGTTTCATGACTATGAGATCTGCTCAGGCAGCTGTGCCAGTGCTATTCTAGTTTAGCTAAAATAAAAGAGTTGGAATTGTACAGGGGCCTTCATGAAAACTGTCCCGGAGACCACAAGATTAGAGCACCAGATGGTGACCTGGGAGTCTATTCCCAGCTGTGCCCGGGGATTCTCATGTGAGTCACAACATGTTTATCCACCTCCGTTTCCACAAAGATAAAAGAAGGGCAGAGAAACTGAGCCTATCAAAACCACAGACCTACATGTGAAGGACCTGCAGGTCCATGGGACCAGCTAAATTCACAGGATCACACACTGATATCAGTGCACTCCTGGGAGGATGAAGTAGCTCAGTCACTTGAGTTTTGGAGGATAGAGCATTCACAGGCTCACCCAGTCCCTCAGGCCAAGCTGCCTGACCTTCTAGGCAATGACAATATGAGAAGATCGACAGGTACACCTAGGGACTTCTGTAGTTTCAAGAAGGAAACAATAATCCCATTCCCCAGACAGGAAGCACAGCCAGGTCTTCATACAATCATTGAATGGTTTGGGTTGGAAGGGATGTTCCCAGCTCCCCCAGTGCCACCCCTGCCATGAGAAGGGACATCTTCACCAGCTCAGGTTGCTCAGAGCCCCATCCAACCTGGCTTGGGATGTCTCCAGGGATGGTTCATCCACCACCTCTCTGGCCAACCTGAGCTAGCGTTAAGAAAAAACAATCCCATCGCCCAGTCTGTCCTGGGTCCTTCCAGCTGCTCAGAGATATAACTGCACTAAAAAAAACAGGAAAGTGCAGAATAACCACAGCATCCCAGCCATCATCCCCTCTCCCACCACGAGCAGGTCCTCCTCCACCAAGCAGGTCCTCCTCCACTGGCCCTGCCACCTATTGTTGGGCACAAAACCACCACTCCACCAGCCGTCACCATGAAGCTCATTACTCTGCAAAGGGCTTTGAAATGCTCTTGAATATGAAAGATGCTCCATCAGACTAAATCCAGCTCCGTTTGCTGTTACAATACAAGAACATTTCTTTTGTCTGTGCCTTTTGACTATGCCCAATTGTTCCTCTCAGTCAGGATTTTGGAGTCGTTAGTTGGAATTAGTAAAGTTCCCACTGCAGGACTTCTCCAAGGCCCTGTTCTCGGGCTACAAAGAGTCGATGAGGAGTTGTTTTGCTCTCTCCGAGCTGGCACTATGACGGGGAGTGTTTTGGGGGGAGCAGACAGTCTGCTCGACTCCACTCTCCCATTGCAGTCACTGGGAAATGCAGCTGATGACGAGATACCATGTGTGGTCACAGCGGGGCTGGTGCTTCCCAGCCAGGACAGAACCTCTAGACCCTTTTATTTGGTACCTCTGGTGGGACCAGGTGAAGGGCTTTGCTCAGTCCCATCTGTATTTAGGCGGCACATCCCACAAAGTTCAGGTTTCTCTCCCAGAAATCCCCTCCTCTGCATTTCAAGGCACCAGCCCTGAAGAATGCACCTTCCTCTGGGTGACAGGGACCTTTGCCTGGCCACCTTCATGGTGAGAATGCCTAGATGTGCCTGACCTTGTCCTCCAACCTTCTCGCTCATGTTACACCATTCCAACTACATTAGACTATATCAAGACACTTTTCCTCTGAAGACATTTATACATGGAACATGCCAGTTTCTCTCGACCCCGTACCCTCTTGGGATGCTCACTTGGACTTAGGAGGAATTCAGTGGCAGGACATTTTCACTGGAAAATATTAACCCATCTGGACCTGTACCCCTAGAAGGGGGGTGGTCAGTAGGTCAGAGAGGTTCTCCTGCCCCTCTGCTCTGCCCTGGGGAGACCACACCTGGAATCTTGTGTCCAGCTGTGGCCCCTCAGTTCCAGCAGGACAGGGAACTGCTGGAGAGAGTCCAGCGCAGCCACCAAGATGCTGAAGGGAGTGGAGCATCTCCCGTGTGAGGAAAGGCTGAGGGAGCTGGGGCTCTGGAGCTGGACAAGAGGACACTGAGGGGGGACTCATTCATGTTTACAGATATCTAAAGGGTGAGTGTTAGGAGGATGAAGCCAGGCTCTTCTTGGTGACAACCAGTGACAGGACAAGGGGCAATGGGTTCAAACTGGAACACAGGAGGTTCCACTTAAATCTGAGAAGAAACTTGTTCCTGGTGAGGGTGGCAGAGCCTGGCCCAAGCTGCCCAGGGAGGTTGTGGAGTCTCCTTCTGTGCAGACATTCCAACCCGCCTGGACACCTTCCTGTGTAACCTCATCTGGGTGTTCCTGCTCCATGGGGGGATTGCACTGGATGAGCTTTCCAGGTCCCTTCCAAACTCTGACATTCTGGGATTCTGTGTGAAAGACCAAACGGAGGAGTTCCTCCTTGGTACTACTAGACTCTTTCACTAGTTCCATGTCAAATATGTCATAGAATCATAGAATCGCAGAGTAGTTTGAGTTGAAGGGACCTTCCCAGCTCCCCCAGTGCCCCCCTTGCCATGAGCAGGGACATCTTCACCAGCTCAGGTTGCTCAGAGCCCGTCCAGCCTGCCCTGGGATGTCTCCAGGGATGGTTCATCCACCACCTCTCTGGCCAACCTGGGACAGGCTCTCACCACCCTCAGGGACAAGAATTTCTCCCTCATGTCCAGCCTGCATCTCCCTCCTTTAGTTTAAAACCATCACAACAGGCCCTGCTCAAAAGTCTGTCCCCATCTTTCTCACAGGCCCCTTTTAAGCACTAAAAGGCCACACTAAGGTCTCTCTGGAGCTTCTCTTCTCCAGCTGAACACCCCAACTCTCTCAGCCTGTCCCCTGATCATTTTTTGTGGCCTCCTCTGACAGAGGATTCATTCCTGTTCATGTGTAAGAAGATCCAGCACACACATCAAGTTCCATGGGCTGTGCCCCGTCTAACATTGCTATTTGGCTCCCAAGAGCCATCTTGTGTCCCACGACCACAGCAGCTCCATCTCGCACCCACCCTAGCCATCCCACCACAGTTTCTGGATTAAATGTGGGCATTTGGCCACCAGAACTCTGAAACAACCAACCTTATGGTTCCCAGGGAGTGGGAAGCAGAGCCCAGCATTGAACCCAGCAACTATGGCAGCTCCTCATCTTCCATGGTGGATTTTATTTCCATTCCCTAAGGATTTCCCTGAAAATTATCTCACAGATCATCCCACCTAACATCAGCAATAGCATTTCCATTGAAACACACCCAAATCCAGGCAATTCACGCCTCTCACCTTGCAATTTTCTGAAGTAACACAGTACAATAAAACAGCCTGCTCAGATTCCAACCTAATCTAAAAGCAACTTTATGGCTTCTAATTTTAGCCCTAATCTTCCTTTGCTATGGTTGTGTGATTTCTAATTATTTTATCCTCAAGCTTTGCTTTGACGGATAGTTGTACCTTTTCCAATGCCAAGTGACTTGTAAAGTGCCCTTAAAAAAATATGCTGATCGTTTCAGGTTCATTTTCAGTTCCTACGCAAATAATATCCTCCTATATGTCTTTTCTGGGGAAATATTATTATTATTAAAATAATAATAATAAAAAGCAATATAATTCTTAAAGGAAAGCTCTATTTCTTAGGATGATCCCAATCCGATCCCGCTAACACAACATTTTCTCTTAAAAGTTGTTAAAGAGCACAAATCCGTTATCCAGATACGGATCTTTTAATAATTCAGTCCCTTCGGCTTGGCATCGCTCCCAGAACATTTTGCCTTTATCTATCCTTATCTTCAGGTTACGACACATCGAAGAGCAATCGGCCAAGCCGAAAATTCGAGGGGACGTTGCGATGGACGGCGTGAAGCCGCAGTGGAGATGCACTTGCCTTGATGCTCCCCGAGATCGTCGCCCATCCAAACCTTCCGAATTTATAGCAGCAAAGCTGAACCCTCAGCTGAAGATGCATGGCAGGGTCTTAGGATGGAACCTCCAGCCCAGGTTCCTCAATAGGCAGATGTTTTGTCTCCAACCTGAAGCAACCTCTTGATCCTCCCAATCACTGACACAGATCAAATCTGGATCTGATAGTGTTAAATTTGCACAAAAATTGTTGGTGGGGAGACAATGCTGCTTGCAGAGTTTCCAGCTGTGGAGGCAGCTGCCTGCCCAGCTCTGCCACCGGCTTGGAGGTCCTTGGAGGACCTGCCACCGGCTTGGAGGTCCTTGGAGGACCTGCCACCAGCTTGAAGGTCCTTGGAGGACCTGCCACCAGCAGCAGGGTGGAGGACGTAGACCGGGTGGATGTTTGGTGGGTTATTTCCTTCCCCAGGATTTACTTTGCTCGCTGGTCAACTGGAAAACATCCATTTGACCTGTGACACTTTTGTTTTAGTTACTCTCTGAGCTTTTGACAACCGCGGTTTAAACACAGAGCACACGAGCTTTGAGAAAGCACTCCATCCCCGCAAATTCAGAGTGGACGGGGGAAAATACCACACCACGGCCCTGATGGTGAATGTATTTATTCTTTGTCACTCTTCATTTTTCTGTCTTTCACTTTCCGAGCCTGTTTCACCATTTGTGTCTTCTCTGTCCCAAATGGAAATGTGAGCTTAGCTCCCCACCGCAATATTCAAGCGAGAAGGATATGAGTTGGGTTTTTTGTAAAATTTCCTGCACAATGCTGTGTATAGAGTATTTAAATGGAGATTATCAAAATGGGAAACAACCCAGTCAAAGTCCTCAGGCCTATGTCCCAAAAATGTCACCGTACGGCGCTGCAAGGGACAGAGAAGAGCCTCTGTTCCTTGCAGGCATGGAGGATGCTCTGGGAGAGCAACCAGAGACACACGATCTGTCCCTCGCAACACCTCAATCTTGGGCTTTAACCTCTGCTGAAAATCAGTGGGAAGCTGGGATTTATTGACTGATTTATTGGAGGAAAAAATCCAACAGACTCAGTTAAAAATTATAATGCTTTGTTGACCGATACTTTTAAAGACATCGAGAATTTTATAAGGAAAAACATCTTGCTCAGGAAGCCAACCCTCCAGAAAATCCCTCATCTTTAGTGTTTCAGAGCAACATCCACAGCATCCTGCTGGCTCCCTTCTTACTCCTCTTCCAAATCCACCCCGAGGTCCTTCTCAAGCTCCCGCTCTGAGTTTGAGCTGGCCTTGCTGGGCTGAAAGAATAAAGCTTGGATTAAATCCTGCCCGTGTACGCCTCAGGCATCGGGCTGACACCGCATCTCAACGAGGATGCACTGCTTGGCCCTAGGACCTTTGATTTCCATCTATCCACCTTGGAGCAAAGTTTTAACATTTACCAAAGGCACAACAATGAGGCCAGGTATGGAGGAGAGAATGCAGCTGCTGTGAACCTGGGTAAATAGCATTTTCATACTTTTTCCTTCTGCAGAAAATAGTTGCCAGATGTAATTTAGAAAGCAGCCTCCTGCGGCTGTAGCTTTTGAGCCCTTCTTAAAAGTCCAACCTGAACACGCATCCTTGCCAACAAATATTGATATTTTAAGCCTTTGATTGCTTCTGATGGGAGTGAAAACTTTTTAATTTGTTTTTATAGCTTTCTGCAACTTCACTTCAGGAGAACTTCCCAAGCAGAAGAGCTGGTGACCACTGCCACAACAGTGACCCAGCAGTTCAGGTTGGCCAGAGAGGTGGTGGATGAACCATCCCTGGAGACATCCCAGGCCAGGCTGGACGGGGCTCTGAGCAACCTGAGCTGGTGAAGATGTCCCTGCTCATGGCAGGGGGGGCACTGGGGAGCTGGGAAGGTCCCTTCCCACCCAAACCATTTTATAAATCCCCCTCTGGAAGCACAGGAGATATATTGCCAGTGTCAGCCCTCAGAGGAAAAAAAAGAAATCCATGGATTCATGGGACAGACAACTAGGAATGTCATTTCAGATGGTCTGCATAACCCAAAATATCAAATTTCACCCATCATCCAGGCAGAGAATTAGAACAATTACCTAGGGCCTGATCCTGAAAGGTGCTGAGTGCAGTCAAGTGGTCTCTGCTCCCATAGAGTTCAGTATCTCAGGGGCTCTCAGCAGGGGCAGCCTTGGAGCCTGGGCAAAAGAAGAAGGTTGGTCTTAGTCCAATATTTTGTAAAAAAAAAACAGATACAACTAATAACTAAAAGAAAAACAACATCCCAGCTCCACATGTCAGCCCCGTATGAGGAGCTAATGCAATGATCATGCAGACCAGGCTTGGGGAGATGCTCTCCAACCCACAGGAATTCTCTGTAGACCAGGGATGGAAGGCTGCAGCACACAGGAGAGAAACCACACCAGGACGGATGCGTCCATAGAGCTTTGATCCACATCCAGGAACACCAAAACAACATTCCTCAGGAACACTGCTTTATCCAAGCCACCACACATGGACACCTACACTGTCAACACCATCCCGGAGCTAACACACCTTCTTGGCAGACCACAAACCCCAAGGTTGCCTTGCCAAGTCTCCAGGAAGAGATAAACCTGGAGATAGGAGAAGTTTGCTGGGTTTCCAGGGAGGAAGGCCCAGGGACATCGCTCCATGCTCCGTGATGTGTGGCACGCCAGCCCCGGGCGGGCACCGCCGTGCCAAGAGCGGGGTGAAGGGAGGCAAGGGGATGACGGGGACACGATGACGACACTTTTCTCCTTTGTTTTGGGAGGTCCCCTGAGATGCTCAGCTCGGGGTGGCCAAGTCCTCCTTCTTCTTCCCCTATAAGGGGAACAGATGAGGGGAGGAAAACAATGCTCTCTCCTCACTCCCCTAATGGAAGAACAAAAGCCCAGTGATCCCTTCCAAAAACGTCTTTTGAGGAACTGAAGGCCTGAAGGCCCAATATTTCTGGTTTATTTAGTTCTGGACAAACTCCAGCCTGGCAGCGTCTTTCTGTCCTTCTTCCAGACTCTTGCCCAGAGATGCACGGGACACACAGGTTTGCACAGACCCCAGACCCATCAGTACCTCGCAGAGGTGGTGAAACCAAAGGTGAACCTCCTCCACCAGACCCCACGGCAAACAAGCCTTGGCCACAGGTCTGTCCCAGCCCAATCTCACTGGAAACTGGGACCAAAACCCACTAAAGCCAAAACCAGCATCGGAACTTCCATCGCTCAGCAGCTGCTACAAAGCAGAAAGGGGATTTCTGCCACGCTGATTGCTCATGGAAATTCCCTGACTGGCCCGCAACGGCGGAAAAAATGGAAAATATAACTTTTAATACCAAGTTGGTGGCAGGGCTGTCTATTTTTCCCTCCTGTGACTGGTTACCATGGATGGATTTCTGAGGTTGACTGTGCAATTGTTCACTGCGCCACTCCTGTTAAACAGACGTACCGTACTTTAATTTCCAGAAATTCTTTCCTCGTTTGTTTGCTTAAATTATTTCTACCATTGAAAGAAACAATGCAGTCTCACAAAGCCAGGGCCCAAATCTCTCGAGTAACCCTGTTGTGGTTCATTACTTCTCCACTAGTTAACAAGACCAGTAATTTCCCTAAGGTTTAATAGAAAATCTTCCTTCCAGAATGCCGAGGGGCAAGATATTTTAACAAATTCTACTGTATTCCAGTTTTGCTGGAAGTGAGGGATATTCTAGGCAAGGCACAGGTCCTACTCAGTGATAATGTATAAAAGCAGGTACCTTAAATGGAGCTTTTTTCACCCAAAGGGGAGAAGGTATCCTAATGCTGTCAGAGGTGGGCCTACAGCCTGTTTTATCAGTAATATGGATTGTATAGTAAACAGGGGACCTACCAATTGCCTGACCATAAACTGCCCTTTCTGACTAGTTTTACAAAGCTCTTTCCATGACCAAATCACAACACGTTAGGAAAAACTAAAATTAACAGAGCAGAGCTTGTGGGAAAAAAGCAAACACATGAAACACATATGTGTATGAATATACATATATATATAAGAGTTTGTGGGGGAAAAAGCAAACATATAAAACACATATATGTGTGTATATATCTGTATATATAACACCAAAATAAAGCTCTGTTAAGATGCACAGGCAGGTGAAATGCATCCTGTGCTGGGTGAGAAGTGCTGCCTTTACTTACAGGGACATTTTCCCTACAAGTGCCTCTGCAGCTCCTTGATGTTCTTTCTACAATAGGGCTCATCAAGCAAAAGCAACAGATGTTTGCACAGAGTCTTCTCACTTATCTAGTGATGATACCACGTCCAAATAAATCACACGGCGTCAATAATAAACACTGGAAGGTTAATCAGAAAGAGGCGCTGAGCAATCTGGAGGTTCCCACAGACTCCCTGCCACGAGGAAGGGAACGAGAAAATGCCCTGACCTATGCAGGGGTGAGTCCAGCACACACACAGAACACAGGGAGATCACGGGAGCTGTTTGCAGATCACTCCTCCAACATGAATAATTCAAGCAGAAGCGGCTGGATGTATGAGAACAGATAGATGGGACCTTGCCACCGGTGCTTTTGAAGGTTTTATTTTATCGAGCAATGCAAAGAAAGCACGACCCTTAACAAAAATCTTCAGCCTAGCATTGCCAGTGTTGCGATTTTACTGTGAATGTTGTGAAATACACTGTTTTAACAGATGCCCAGCTGATAATGAGCATCCCTTCCCTTTCTCCTCAAATCAATTTTTTGATTATTTGGCTGGGCAGGTGGGGGAAAATTATGTATATTATTGAAACCTGCAGGACCCACCAGCAGTCCACTACCTAGCTACAAAAATCACAGAATCATAGAACAGTTTGTGTTGAAGGGACGTTCCCAGCTCCCCCAGTGCCCCCCCTGCCATGAGCAGGGACATCTTCACCAGCTCAGGTTGCTCAGAGCCCCGTCCAGCCTGGCCTGGGATGTCTCCAGGGATGGTTCATCTACCACCTCTCTGGCCAACCTGGGACAGGCTCTCACCACCCTCAGGGACAACAATTCCTTCTTCATGTCCAGCCTGAACCTCCCTCCTTAAGTTTAAAACCATCACCTCTTGTCCTATCACAACAGGCCCTGCTCAAAAGTCTGTCCCCATCTTTCTCACAGGCCCCTTTTAAGTCCAGAAATGTGCACTAAGGTCTCCCCGGAGCTTCTCTTCTCCAGCTGAACACCCCAACTCTCTCAGCCTGTCCTCCCAGCAGAGCTGTTCCAGCCTCGGATCATTCCTGTGGCTCCTCTGGCCCCTCTCCAGCAGGTCCATGTGTGCTGAGCACCCCAGGGATGGATGCCCAGTGACTTCTCATCCCTGGATGGAGAACCAGAGGTTTCAAGGAGGGGTTTGACAGAGGAGATCCCACTTTAACAGCATTTCCAAAGCTCCCTGATGAAGAGACAAGCTCCACTGCTACTGACACCCTTTGGGAACTCCTGCCCAACAACTACATGTGCATTTCCCTTCTTCAATTTACTCCACTGCTGCAAGACTTAGATTTGTCCCCAAAATTGCAGAAGCAGCTCTTCTCCAGCTGAACTGTGCATATTGATGACACACCTGGTCATAGCCCCCTTGCATATAACATATTTCTTGATATTGCATGAAACGTACCTGATTCAAAAATCACAGTGACACTGATTCACCCAAGACCACAACACAAAATTCCCAGTAAATCTGGTTCTCAGAGTGACCCAGATGAGAAGCACCCAGGTCTCCCAAGCTACCTGAGAACTTTGATGCTACCAGCAAACAAGTCTACGGCTTCAATTTGTCCTTGAACACAAAAATATTGACTCCATCCACACTTTCTCCCATTCTTAAACTCCTTAAGCTTAATCTTCTGAATTAAAAACACCTCTCAGCGCCATTGCCTGTAGAACCCTTGATCTAGAAAGCTCAGTCTGGACGTGACATCTCAATGGTGTCTGCTACAGATGCTCTTATTATCTACATTAAGAAAATTTGACTGTAATCTTCAGCATAAATTGTGTATCTCTGGTAGGAAACCTGTTCCTTGCCAAGAGCTAGAGAGGCCTTTGTAGGCCGAGCACAGGCCATGCATGACACATCTCCACATTACCCCAAAATAACTACTTGGTCACATCTGATCCTCAGGGTTCTGGGTTCCCCACCCTTGTTTTTTTCATTCCACGCAGAAAAATTATCTAATTAATACATGTCTGACAGATGTTCCTTGAAAGAAATGTCATGTCTTCAAAAGACAAGCTGATGAAAGGAGTAATTGAGTAGATTAGAGTGACCAGAAAAGCCAGGATTGTAGCACGATAGTGGAAAGCACAGCTTTAAATCTTTCTCTGATATTTATGATGGTTTTATTTGCATATCAAACTACATGCCAATTAGCTGTATTATAAATCTATGACGAAATTATGCTGTGTAGCTCTCCAAAGTGAAGAAACATCAGGGCTGGGCTGCATAATCACCCTTAACTCTGCCCCTCCAGGTGTTCCTATGGCTCACTCCTAATGATCATGTCCTATTTCACAATAACACAACTGAACAACCTGCATCTTTTGCAACCATATAGATGTATATGCACATTTCCATACACTACAAGCGACTTTGTGTGTGGTGAGACCTCTGCATGTCCCATAGCCAATTCAGGATCATTGTTTTTTCATTCTCCATCTACCTGCTGCCCCTCATCTCAGACTGTCACCTCTTCAGTGCAACATTCTGCTCTGTTATAGCTTCATTAGGGTGGTGAGAGCCTGTCCCATGTTGGGCAGAGAGGTGGTAGATGAACCATCCCTGGAGACATCCCAGGCCAGGCTGGACGGGGCTCTGAGCAACCTGAGCTGGTGAAGATGTCCCTGCTCATGGCAGGGGGGGCACTGGGGGAGCTGGGAAGGTCCCTTCAACCCACACTGTTCTATGATTTGTGCAACCCCATAGGAAAGCAGAGATTCTGCTTGAAGACCTGTAGGTGACATCGGGATGCTCTCATTTTACAAATTAAGAGGAACGTGGGGAAGCAACAGCTTGATAGGGTGGCAGCATCACCTTCCTCAAGCATGCCTTGGAAGGGATGTGTGTTTGTAGCCAAACTAACCACCTCAACGAGGTCTTTGTGTTCTGCCAGATCATCAGCAGAAGGCAGCAGGTAAAGCCGGAGCCTACGCGCCCATTTGCACTCACAGCCAGCACTGGTTACAGCCAACACTGCCTGAAAATTGGGTCAGACACCCTTCACATGTAGGCAGGGAAAGGTCTGGGGAGAAGTGGTCCCAGAGCAGCAAGCGGTGCTGGTGCTCCTCATGGCTGGGTCTGGATGAAGAGCACTGGTGCAGGTCCCTGTACAAATAAACCAGGCAGCTACATGATCTCAGCCCATCCCAACACCTGGATTCAGTGGTTCAACCCTCTGTCAATACTCAGAATTAAAAATGGGACTTAATATATCATGTTATGACAGTTACGACCCCCTCCCTCTCTTGTCTGCTTCACAGAATCTCAGACTGATTGGGGTTGAAGGGACCTCTGTAGATCATCCTGTCCAACCCACCTGCTCAAGCAGGGTCACCAGAGCAGATCACACAGGATCGTGTCCAGGCAGGTTTGAATGTCTCAGAGAAGGAGACTCCACAACCTCTCTGGGCAGCCTGGGCCAGGCTCTGGCACCTCAAAGGAAAGAAGTTTCTCCTCATATTCAGATGGAACCTCCTGTGCTTCAGTCTGTGCCCATTGCCCCTCACCCTGTCATTGGGCACCACTGAACAGAGTCTGGTCCATCCTCTTGACACCCACCCTGCAGATATTTATAAATATTGATAAGATCCCTCTCAGATTCTCTTCTCCAGCTGAATAGCCCCAGCTCTCCCAGTCTCTCCTCATCAGAAAGATGCTTCAGACCCTTCAGCATCTTCTTAGACCTGCTTCACCAACCTGCCTCTCTTACCCCCAGCCAGCAACATTATCTCCCATGATGTTCTACACATACAAACCACCGCTCAGGGTGAGTCCTTAAAACCAAGGCTCCCTCCCAGTTCCCTTCCACTGGCCTGCCTAGAGGAGACTGGTTCGCCAAAGCCTGACAGTAACACAAACAAGCATTCTAACTGGGCCAACTGCTATAATGGGCAACTGTACCATCTTATGATTGCTGCCAGTCTCCTTTCCTTCACTCAGGGACACCACATTAACCTAGTAGAAGGTTCAAAACAAGGAGACAGAGACAGTTTTCCTGCAGCAGGTGGTGGGTCTGCAGAATTCCTTGATGAAGCACTGGTGGGACCAAGTGTGGATGGGCTTCAGGAGAGACTGGATGAGCCACCAGGTTAACAAACAGACCCAGCATTACAGGATCAGGAAATCCCTGTTGCAGGAAACAGGTCTTCTTACAATCAATTAGACAAAGAGCCTCATACCACAAATTTCTGGATATTGCCACCACAAGGATTTGGTTTGCAGGTGACTTCTGGCCCCAAGCAAGGGCATCACTGCACGTCAGACACTGCACTGGACATCAAAAGACATCACACCTCAAATGGGTGGGAAAGACACATTGTGGGAGACATTTTACCAGTGGGGAAGTGTCATCCAGATACCATGTAAAGAAACGCTGCACAGAAAAGCTGTGCCCAAGGTGGGAATCAAGCCTTGATCTCCTGACCCCCCTTCCACAGAACCATAGAATTGTTTAGGCTGGAAAAGACACTCAAGACCATCGCGTCAAACCATTAACCCAACCCTGGCACTAACCCATGTCCCTGAGAACCTCATCTCCGTGTCTGTTCAGCCCCTCCAGGGATGGTGACTCCAGCACTTCCAGTTTCTAGTGACAGCCCTGTCCTTCATGGTTGATGGACAATTGCCCTGTCTGCCTCCCTGTAGCACGTACACCGATGTATCTCAAGAAACATCTTTTTCCACATGGAAATCTTGCCCAGACAGCAAATGAAAATGTTGGATAATAATGGAGGATCAGTAACTCTTTGGGATAGTAAAAAATCCCAGATGTCCTCAACTCAACAACATTCGATGTGTGCGGGACATGCCACCAAAGGTAAGCAACGCTCCTGTTCATGCACTTGCAATGCTGTTTACCTTCTCAATTATCTCGTGATGCCACATTTGGGTTGGGATCAATATCAACCACCCTGAGCTTTCCCTGTGGATGTGCTACCAAGTACGTCTTCCTTCAGGAAAATCCCAGACATAAACAAGCCATCCCTACAGACGACGCGAAGGGGAGCAAGGAATGAGTCTGAGTTCCCCAGGACCCCTTTTTTTGGCCCAGCTGAGGCAGCAAATTTGACAAATTCGAGTGACCAGGCACATATTCAGCCATAAAAATGTTAATATGTAAACAAATCAGAGGCAGCTTGGCTGGCTGGGTTCCTACTTCTAATTCAGTATCACAGTATGTTTGGGATTGGAAGGGACCTCAAAAGATCATCTAGTCCAATCCCCCTGCCGGAGCAGGAACGGCTGGGTGAGGTCGCACAGGAACATGTCCAGGCGGGTTTTGAATGTCTCCAGAGAAGGAGACTCCACAACCTCCCTGGGCTGCCTGGGCCAGTGCTCTGCCACCCTCACTGAGAAGTTTCTTCTCAAATTTCAGTGGAACCTCCTGTGTTCCAGTTTGTACCCATTGCGCCTTGTCCTATCATTGTTTGTCACCGAGAAGAGCCTGGCTCCATCCTCGTGGCACTCACCCTTTCAGTCTCCTCTTCTCCAAACTAAAGAGACCCAGCTCCACTCCCTTAATCATCTTTGTTGCCCTACGCTGGACCTTCTCCAGCAGTTCCCTGTCCTTCTTGAACTGAGGGGCCCAGAACTGGACACAATATTCCAGATGGGGTCTCACCAGGGCAGAGTAGAGGGGCAGGAGAACCTCTCTCGATCTACTGACCACCCCCCTTCTAATACACCCCAGGTACCATTGGCCTTCCTGGCCACAAGGGCCCAGGGCTGGCTCATGGTGATCCTGTTGTCCACCAGGAGCCCCAGGTCCCTTTCCCCTACACTGCTCTCTAATATGTAATTTCTCAACCTATACTGGAACTGGTTTTATCTTTTCAAGTACGTATGAAAAGCTATAAATTCCTGACCAACAGCAGCACTTGGCCTCACGGTGCTGGTAATTGGACCCAGGGTGCTCCGCTTCCCGGGTGTCCCATTCACAACCACAAGAAGGAAGCATTCAATATTTCAATAGGAAATATCATCACCAGAAAACAATCCACCTTCCTTGCCCCTGAAGAAAAGCTGGAGGGTGAAGTTCTCTCCTCAACCACAGCTTCAGCTTACAACCAACCACCTGAGCTAAACAACCCCCAATCTTTTCCTGACCATTTTCCTTAGATTTTTTGTTTCCCACCCAATTCCAGACCTGGGACTTTATGGAAAGCAGGTGTATTCAAAGGCCTGACACGGGCTTGAACCCTCCTGTTGGACTCAGACTGTAAGCCCTAATCCAGAACCGAATACTAGAGCTTTAACACTCTCTTTGAGCACCGGAGATGGCACTAAACCCCAACAAATCTCAGAGCACATGAAATGCAGGAGTATTTTTGCACCTTTGTTGAGCCCACACCAAAGATTTTCCTAGAACTCATTAACCGCAATGGCCAAAACACGATTCCAGCCTGTTCCTCCCCTGCCTCTTCAAGGGCAGGATGGCAGCACTTGAGCCGCCGCAGGTCTGATTGTCCTATTGTTTCACAAAGTGGTTCCTCTCCAGAAAACTGAATGCTGAGAGCTACCAGAGAGAGCCCCGGACAAAAGGACCGGTGTCTGTTTCTGGGTTTATTAGAGGGAAGCAGAAAGAAGCCTCTTGAAGAGTCTTGGTGGCACTTAATGTGACAGCTGGAAATAATTGATAGGACAAAACAGAGCAAAGATGATTTAAATTAGGCAGCTCTCGGAAAGTGGTGTTCACTTAGGCTTCCAAAGGAGAATTGCTGTTTCTTAGAAATGCTGACAAATCTGCATGCACTGCCCCTCCGCAGCGTATACACACACACACACACATCCCTCTTTCAGTGGTCTATAGGGCATTTGTTCCATTTGCCAGTGGACAACTGCACCCCTTCCATTATGAGATGGAAAAGGTGTAAATGAGCAACATCAGCTGCAGCTCATCAATCCTTAAACAAAAACAGCCTTGAATTTCTATCTGCGGCCAAAAATTTGGGGACCTGTAGGTAGAGATTTACGTAGACATGTTCCAGAAGTCATGACACACCTTGTCCAAAGTCACCCGGACAAGCGGGGCCTCACTCAAGGGGTTTGACCCAGACAGAGTGACAAAGAAACTTTAGTGCCATCTCCTGCCAGGCCTGGCTTGGTGCAACCACTATTGGGTTAATTTATTATTAAAAATACCACCAGCACGGCTGGAGCAACACCACTGCTGAACCCAAGCAGTGAGAGCTCCGTCCCTTCGCTGTGGCTGTCCTACCAAAGCAGCTCCTAAGTAGCCTTAGTGGTGGGTCCCTTATTTTTGCTGCCACCTCCATAGCTACTGCCCAACACACCCCTGTTTGCTGCCGGGAGCCCAACAAGTCCACATTGACCATACTGGCTAGCTGTGCTTTCGGGCAGCCTTGAAATGGCTGGTCTGGAGCAGACGCTGTCAGGCACTATGAGTTCCGAATGTGTTCATGGTGGTTCTTCTGCTCCCCACATGCTGGTACCTTCCTGGGTATGTCTCTCCTCCTCCTCCTCCTCATTTCATCCAGGCACTGAGAATCATAGAATCATCGAATAGTTTGGGTTGGAGGGATGTTCCCAGCTCCCCCAGTGCCCCCCCTGCCATGAGCAGGGACATCTTCACCAGCTCAGGTTGCTCAGAGCCCCGTCCAGCCTGGCCTGGGATGTCTCCAGGGATGGTTCATCCACCACCTCTCTGGCCAACCTGGGACAGGCTCTCACCACCCTCAGGGACAACAATTCCTTCCTCATGTCCAGCCTGAATCTCCCTCCTTCAGTTTAAAACCATCACCCCTTGTCCTTTCACAACAGGCCCTGCTCAAAAGTCTGTCCCCATCAGAAAACCTGCCTGGAAACATCTGCTGGACCAGGACACTCTGGAATCCCACCAGACATTCACCCCAGAGTCCCAAATGAGTCCTCCTGCTTGGCTTGGTCTCTAGAAGCATAATTTCTTTCTCCCTGTCTTTCGGAAGGCAGCAATGCTCCATCCATTCTCAGTCTGGCGAGGGAAGCAGGAAAGGGGTGGAGAGATACACACGCGGCACAGGGTGAATTAGCAAGCTGTCTGGTCTCAATAGATTTGTTTACGCTGTGGCAGCAATCTGTCTTTGGTTTTACAACCTGAAACACCACACAAAGCAGCTCCCGAGTAGCTGAGGATGCAGCTCAGCTAGTCCTGTGAGAGGGATAAAAGTTTCCCATGCACAGAGACCTCTGCAAGTGCCTTTGCAACAATGGGCATTTCACACTTGCCTTGCACCCATGTGTCAGTAACCCACCGTGGACAAGTTCAGAGAAGGGAACGGAGCTGGGGAAGGGGCTGGAGCACAAGTGTGATGGGAGCGGCTGAGGGACCTGGGGGGTTCAGCTGGAGAACAGGAGCTGAGGGGACACAGGGACACAAAGAAACGGCCTCAAGTTGCGCCAGGGGAGGTTGAGGTTGGATCTGGGGAACAATTTCTTCCCCAAAGGGCTGTGGGGCATTGGAACAGGCTGCCCAGGGCAGTGCTGGAGTCACCATCCCTGGAGGGTTTAAAAGCTGAAAAGATGAGGTTCTTACAGACATGGGGTTCAGGGCCAGATTTAGATTATAATCAGACTCTGTGACCTTGAGGGTCTTCCAAACATAATGATTCTATGATTCCATAAGTTTGCTGTCCTGTTTGTCCACCCAAAGCCCCAAGACACCATAGAAGCAGCTGGTGGGTGATTGTGGGACCAATCATGGCAACAAACACCTTCACAGTATCACAGTATGTTTGGGATTGGAAGGGACCTCAAAAGATCATCTAGATCATCTAGATCATCTACTGGAGCAGGAACGCCTGGGTGAGGTCGCACAGGAACATGTCCAGGCGGGTTTGAATGTCTCCAGCGAAGGAGACTCCACAACCTCCCTGGGCAGCCTGGGCCAGGCTCTGCCACCCTCACTGAGAAGAAGCTTTTTCTCAAATTTAAGCAGAACCTCTTGTGTTCCAGCTTGATCCCGTTACCCCTTGTCCTATCATTGTTTGCCACCGAGAAGAGCCTGGCTCCATCCTCATGGCACTCACCCTTTATATATTTATAAACATTAATAAGGTCAGCCCTCAGTCTCCTCTTCTCCAAACTAAAGAGCCCCAGCTCACTCAGCCTTTCTTCATAAGGGAGATGCTCCACTCCCTTAATCATCTTCATTGCCCTACACTGGACCCTCTCCAGCAGTTCCCTGTCCTGCTGGAACTGAGGGGCCACAACTGGACACAATATTCCAGATGTGGTCTCACCAGGGCGGAGTAGAGGGGCAGGAGAACCTCTCTCGATCTACTAGCCACCCCCTTCTAACCCACCCCAGGTACCATTGGCCTTCCTGGCCACAAGGGCCCAGTGCTGGCTCATGGTCATCCTGTTGTCCACCAGGACCCCCAGGTCCCTTTCCCCTACACCTTCTTACTTGATGAGAGAATCCTTCACAAGATCTCCCAGAAGTCCCTCCCACCACCCCCACACTGAGACACCGTGGGGTCTCCCTTCTGCACAATCTGCTTTTGTGCTACAAGAAGCAGATGGCTCCGGCATCAGATAAAGCTCATGGATGTGGCAGTCAGAGCTGGGAATGTCACTCTGGTACACTGGGACCTCACCCAGCTGTCCCCAGATCCTGCTGTGGCACCAGCCTGCAGTCATGGCTGTGATAGAGGTGGAGGAGAAAGAGGAGAAGGGTGAAGGAGAAGGATGAAGGAGAACGATGAAGGATGTATGAGAATGAAGCAAAGGAGAGGAGGAGAAAGAAAGAGGAGAATCACAGAATGTCGGGGGTTGGAAGGGCCCTGGCAAGCTCATCCAGTGCAATCCCCCCATGGAGCAGGAACACCCAGATGAGGTTACACAGGAAGGTGTCCAGGCGGGTTGGAATGTCTGCAGAGAAGGAGACTCCACAACCCCCCTGGGCAGCCTGGGCCAGGCTCTGCCACCCTCACCAGGAACAAGTTGCTTCTCAAATTTCAGTGGAACCTCCTGTGTTCCAGTTTGTACCCACTGCCCCTTGTCCTATCACTGGTTGTCACCGAGAAGAGCCTGGCTCCATCCTCCTGACACTCACCCTTTATCTATCTGCAAACATGAATGAGTCCCCCCTCAGTCTCCTCTTGTCCAGCTCCAGAGCCCCAGCTCCCTCAGCCTTTCCTCACACGGGAGATGCTCCACTCCCTTCAGCATCTTGGTGAAGAGGTCTCTGAATTCATCACTCCTATATTTAAAGGAAGTTAAGCAATGCCTGGATCCATTGGCACGGAACGAGGCCACCATCCTGTTCTGTCCCCAGGCTGCCAGTAAAGCACCTCACCTCCTGTCCTCTGCTCGGCACGGAGAAGACCCTGGAGAGAAGCACAGATGTGATCCAGGAAAGAGATGCTGCAGAAACGCCAAGCAGACACTCTCTAAAAGGAACATGCATTGAAGGTGAAAACCAACCAGTCCCCATGGACGTGTCATTCTCTTTCTGCCTTTCAGTCCCACTTGTGACAAAGGTGACTCAGGAAAATAGGAAAGGAAACCACAGGTGGTGTGAAGTGGGACAAGACAACATCTGCTCTGGACCTCCACATCTGGAAGGCTCATAACCTGCCCTTGCTATGGTCCAGAGAGGGCTTGTAGGAGAGAAGAAAGCTGCCTCCTGGGCAGGGAATCTGATTTAATCTATCGGTCAATGTATTTACAGCAGCACATTCCCCTCCGTGGTTTCCGAGTGGTGTTTCAGAGCTGATGTTGATGAAGGTAAAACAGAACGGTGAGAAAATCCTCAACGTGCTCTTTACTTGAAAGAAGGAAAAAAAAAGAAAGAAAATAGGAAAACAAGAGAAAAATTAATCATTTTTTAAAAAATAAATTATGATAAAAAGGAAGAAAAGGAAAAGAGGGGAAGGAGAAAGATGAGGAAAAGGAAAAGATAAATGGGAGTAGGGAGAAGGGAAATAAAAATAAAAGAGACCAAAAGAGAAAGAAAATGAAAAGAGAAAAAGGAGAAAAGAGAAGAAAAAAAAAAAAAAAAAGGAAAAAAGAGAGGAAAAAAGAGAGGAAAAAAGAGAAAAAAAGAGAAAAAAGAGGGAAAAGGGAAAAAAGAAAATGACTGAAAAATATAGAAAGAAAAAAGGACAAAGAAAAAGAAGAAAATGGAAAAACAAAGAGAAACAAAGAATAAGAAAGAAAGGAGGAAGAAAGAAGGAAAACAAAAGGGAAGGAAAAGAAAAAGAGGGGAAAGAAAAGAAAAAAGGAAAATAAAATAGGAAAAGAGAAAGTCAGCAAGCAAGAAAATCTAGAGAACTGATAGTTTCCAGATACTAAAGTCATTTTTTAAAAAGCCCAAGTCCTTCCTAATAAGATGCCCAACAGTCTGTGAATTATACAGCCATAAACCTCCTACTTACATATGACATTTGCTGGTAGGAATAAATCAGGGCTCGGAAAAGAGGCGACGCTTTGGAGTTCAGCGGGAATTATCCTCACTCTAACCGTATTAGCGGTGGTCTGAAAGCAGGACATTGTCATCCAGACAGACGGACGATGTTCGGAACCAATGGTAATTTGTAGGACGCATAATTTGCTACTACCAAAATAGCACAGCATGTGGTTCTTTTTTTTCTACTTTTTTTCCCTTTTTAGTATATAGTCGTGCCGTTTCTTTTGGCTTGTCACAAGAAATCTGCTCTGCGGAAGCGGAGAAAGACGCTTCAGCAGCTCATATAAAACAGGTGCCCAGGCATCGGGGGAAATACAGCTTATTTTCTTTTTTGCAAAAGCTAATAAAATAAGCGTATGATTACAGAAAATATAGACGAAAACAGTTCCTCTTTCAAAAAATAAAACACAAGTTTAGACTGAGCAAACGCTGATTGAAAACACACTCTGCCATCACCTCTTGGAGTTTTACCAACACCGCAGAGTTTTCACCTCAAAAAATGTTTAGGAAAAGAAGAGTAATCCACTCCGGGCTGATTGTCCCCAAGCTTGAATGCAAAGATATGTTGCCCTTGGTTGTTGGCTCAACATCAACCGGGCCAGGGGCTCACGAAAGTCAGGTTTAAACAAATTTACTATATGAAACCTTCATCCCCACCATCATCATCTCCCCACCGGATGAGAGTGCGCAGCACTTACGTGAAAACTGAAATCTGGTGAAGTCCCAATCCTTTAAGTTTCCATGGGGAAAACTTTAGGAGGTATCTCTCCCGTGAGCTTCAAGACCACTCACTTAACTGTTGGTTATTTCATGGTGGAGATTCACCACAAAAAAATTAAAACAGAACTAAAACAAACAAAAAAAAAATAAATAAATGCCTGTATCGCTAACAAAGCGGCAGGGTGGAGCCAGCACACCCTTATATTTAGCTACAGGCAAAGCCTTAAAGTTGTAGTACATTTATTTTCCATGAATCACGTCAAAGTTACAAGATTAAAAACCCCAAAACTCTTGCAACAGGAACAGCAGGATTGTTGTTCATCACCATTTTATTTTTAGTTCCCTCAGCTGAAAGGTTTGGGATGGACCAGAGAGTCTAACAAGCTCAGCTGAAGTTACCTCAAGCTGAAGTAAGCGCAGTTTCCCACAACCCTGAATTATCTCTTTTTTTTTCAGTGGAAAAAAGTAGTTATCAGGCTTCAATCACACCTCAGAATATTCAAAAAATGCTTAAGGGATGGTCTCAAAGGCTCTAAATTCCTCCCATCTCCACCTGCCCCAGCAGATCGGGCCTGGGTGGTGGCCAAGGTCAACGCCCATCTGCAAAGGGCACCATCTCCTGGGATGTCCAACGCAGACAGACACGGAAAAAAAGGCAAGAAGAAGAAAAATAAGGGAAAACAAGAGCTCTGGGGAGGTGACAGGACCTACTTCCAACCCCTCCCGAGGCCACATCCAGTCCTGACCAGCCCATCACCTCTCTCTCGGCCTCACAACTCATTTTCACTTTCATGCAACACTGAGTGCCCAGTGCCATGGCACATACCAAGCGCTGGATTGCAGCCTCCTTTGCCAAAATGTGGAAACAGCAGAGGGCTCAGCCAAGCACGTAAAAACAGCATTTGGACTTTGCCGCTTGCACAGCTGGATCGCGACAGCAGGGTCTGGAGACATGGTTATCCACGGGGATGCACAGGGGGGAAAGGGCAATGAGCCCATCGCACCACCGCAGAAGATGCCACTGACCTTCCAGAGATCTCTGCACAAGCTTCGGGAAAAGATATTACAGGATCAAATAGGAAATTTCACCTTTCTCAGTGTTTTTCCTTTAACTTCCCGGCAAAGTCAAATGCAAGAGTGCTTGAAAACCCTCAAGAGAAGCAATCAATCGTTTGCTTGTTCTGCACCAACAGAACTTGTTTGGTTATTCACCTGCTCATTTTTCTCTTTATTCCATCAAAAGGGTCATTCCTTCAGCAGCTGCAACACCTGAGAGCAGGACAACCAACAACCTCTGCCACAAGGATCCACATGCTCCAACAGGCAATCACCGTTGGGTCAACCCTACCTTAGACAATGAAATACGGAAGCATCAACCAAGCCCATGCTCTCCCACGAACATCTGGCTCTGATTCCAGCAAAGATATCTGCTCCCTTTCACTGACACTTCAGCATTTTGGTCCCAAATTCTACTATTTTTCATACATTTTAAGGAAATATTGAAAAAATAACTTCTGGTGCCATCCTTCCTGCACCTCTCACCAGGGGACAGGGAGGTCCTCTGCAGAAAGGCAACATGCTGCTGTGGCTTTGTCACCGTAATTTTGACATCGTATCAGTAAACTGGAGTGAACAGCCATTTTTCCACTCCACCCTGTGTCTTCAAGCTGAGCAGCAATCTGGGATCTCCCCTTCTCCAGGACCTGATATTTACCCACTGGTAGAGAAGGAGCCTCATCATGGGCTTAAGAACATCAGCCTTCGGGATGGTGTCTCATTAATTCTTCTACCCCTTCTCCTCCATAGCTCTCCAGAGCAGTTTGCAGGAGGATCACAAGCTGGAGGATCACAGAATGGTTTGGGTTGGTCAAGAACTTAAAGATCATCTAGTCCAACCTCCCTGCTATGGGCAGAGACACCTGGCCTTGAACACTCCCAAGCATGGGGCATCCACAGCTTCTCTGGAATGATGAGAAGGTTTGGCTTTAGCCATGCCACAGTGACAGCTGAGACACAGCATGTTAGACAGCCACACCAGATGCAATTAGAAGATGGTAATCAACTAACGACGCACACGACCCTTCTTGCTACCCAGGCAGACCCTGGAGGGACACCGCGAGACAAAAAACGTATTGTGTCAACGTGCAGGCATTTGGAGACAACCCAACAGCAGATCTCTTGACTGAAAGCGATATTTTCTGTTTGTTTGTTTGGAACTGTTGCTTGCCAGTGCAGGACCTCACGTCGGGAGTTTGTCCTAGCACACAATTTGCACGCCAGATGCTCTTGTGTCTTGCTAATTGCAGAAACAAAGTGGATACTGAATGAGGTCCTTTGAGGTTGGCAGGGCCTTCAAATATGGCCAACGTTGAGCTAATTTTGCTTCCAGTGAATGGAACAGCAAATGCACATTGGCAAAATGCTCTTCGCTATTTTTTTTTTTAATAACACAAAAAGGAAAGCTAGAACAATGGTGAATGCCCTCAGAAGCCCCTTCCCTCTTAAGGTCAAACCCCTTGCTGGTCTCCAGCTTGCAGAAAGACCAGACTGGCACAGAATTCCAGAGACAGGGAAACTGCCTCTCAGTGTCCAGCAGTGGCTTTTTTCAGGTTGCATGTCAGCCACTCCATCCTTCTAGTCCATGTGTGCTGTGCTACCCAGCAGAAATAAGCTGAGAAGCAAGCTCAGATCAATGAGGAGATTAAAAAGCTGAGCAGAAGCAGAAATAGCTCTAAGTGAAGTGCATCAGAGACTTGGCAGGTATTTGTCGGAGCTTCATGAAGCTGGGGACCACAAGGGACCACCTGAAGGACTGAGTCTGACTGCAGGACACAGTGTAAAGAGAAGGGTAATCACCAGGGACCCACAACACATCAACCCAGGCCCATAAAATGGAAAGAAATACCTACAGAATCAAAGAATCATAGAACAGTTTGGGTTGCAGGGACCTTCCCAGCTCCCCAGTGCCCCCCCTGCCATGAGCAGGGACATCTTCACCAGCTCAGGTTGCTCAGAGCCCCGTCCAGCCTGGCCTGGGATGTCTCCAGGGATGGTTCAGCCACCACCTCTCTGGCCAACCTGGGACAGGCTCTCACCACCCTCAGGGACAACAATTTCTTCCTCATGTCCAGCCTGAACCTCCCTCCTTTAGTTTAAACCCATCACCCCTTGTCCTATCACAACAGGCCCTGCTCAAAAGTCTGTCCCCATCTTTCTCAGAGGCCCCTTTTAAGTCCGGAAAGGTGCAACAAGGTCTCCCCAAGCTTCTCTTCTGCAGCTGAACACCCCAGCTCTCTCAGCCTGTCCTCCCAGCAGAGCTGTTCCAGCCTCGGATCATTCCTGTGGCTCCTCTGGCCCCTCTCCAGCAGGTCCGTGTGTGTCCTGTGCTGAGCACCCACAGCTGGACCAGCATTCCAGGCGAGGCCTCACCAGAGCAGAGCAGAAGGGCAGAAAGGGATGTCCAGCCCCATATCTTGTTTTGAACAGCGGCTGACATGAGATACCCAGAAACATACAGAAAATATGAATGTATGGAGATGTTTCCTCCTCATTCAACCTGGCAGCTGCTGACCATCCATCCACCTGTAAGAGTGAACCTGAATCCCAGAGCCCTCACTGAGATTTTATTTCATCTAAATGCTTTTCAAACCGTTTTACACCTTTGGCCTCCAAAACACGTGGTGCCAACTAGCTCCTCAGTTTAACTGCACACCGTGTGAAAAACTATTTCCTTTTGTTTGCTTTAACCCTGCTGCAAAATAATTTCATTTCTAGACATTCATTTCTGGGATATAAAAGAGAAAATAATGAATAAACAGTTCCATACTTCCCTTCTTCACACCAGCCATGGTTTGGTGTTTCTGTCTATTTGAAACCTTCAAGGACCAGGTTTTTATAGCACTAGGTGTCCTAATCTATTGAGACTCTCTTCCTACAGGTCCTTCCTACCGCCTTCTGCATTGGGGTACACATTGGCCAAGATGCTCCTGGACTATGAAGTCCAGCCACATGCCCCATGTTCTCCTTTTCTTCTCAACCTTCATCATATTAACTCGTAACAGTCAATTTGTCTTTCTGACAGCAACAGATGATTTGAGCTGGTATTTCAAAGCAGTATCCACAGTGATGTTTAGAGCTTTCCCCACCTCTCTGTGGTTTTAAACACCTGAAATAATTCACTAAAGTTAGTAAATATTGTCATCTCCCTGGTCACCACTTTCCAGATCCTTTATGAACCCGCTGAACAGCTGAGGTACTAGTGCACACCCCTGTAGAACTCCCCTGGTAGCCATGGTGAAGCCTCTGTTTTCTAGATTCTTCTTTGGTCTCCACACTTGCTCAGCCTCAACTCTTCCTTGGTCTCCCAGCACCTACTGGCCTCCCTTTTGGCCACACTTCCCATGTACTCCTCAACAAGGGTCTTCACCCGCCTTGCCTTCTGCCCACGCGGCCTTTGTCACACCGGTGTAGATCACCTTCTCCTCAAACCTGACTCTGAGCCTTCACGTTGATGTTCTCCAAAACCTCATCATGAAGCTGGAGCCAGAAGGTTCCATTTCCCTGGGACTGTACCCGAGCTCTGCTTTTGCAATGCAATCCCAGCACAGGTCCAGGCTGGGATGGTATCTCACTTGCGTTAGGAGCACGTATCCTCCAACAAAAGTGGTCTGAAGACAACAAAAGCCCCAGGAAGCCCATGTGCTCCTCAGACATCATTCACATTTCTAATTCGGAGCCCTAGTTTCCTGGAAGAGAAGCCCCTCCAGGACCCAAGGTTTCCTTCAATCAGAAATTCAAAGCAGAATCCAAAACCCTCCAAGCAGACATCCCTGAGATGTGGGCTCTGGACATGTGGCTCTAAATTTTGCAGCTTGCACCCGTGATTCCTCCATACCAGTGAAAAAAAATAGTCATCCTTTTCCAACTCCAAACCACAGCAAAGCCATGGCATGGCTGCATCTGCAGCAGCTCCCAAAATAGAAGGTGGGACATGTGCATGAGGGGAAGGGAAGGGAAGGGAAGGGAAGGGAAGGGAAGGGAAGGGAAGGGAAGGGAAGGGAAGGGAAGGGAAGGGAAGGGAAGGGAAGGGAAGGGAAGGGAAGGGAAGGGAAGGGAAGGGAAGGGAAGGGAAGGGAAGGGAAGGGAAGGGAAGGGAAGGGAAGGGAAGGGAAGAAGAGAACACAGAGGGATAAACAGCAGCCTGGCACATCAGAGGGAGCAAGACCTTGGCCAAACGAGGAGGTGGTTTCACTAAAATGAGTTGCCCAGAGAGGTGGTGGATGAACCATCCCTGGAGACATCCCAGGCCAGGCTGGACGGGGCTCTGAGCAACCTGAGCTGGTGAAGATGTCCCTGCTCATGGAACCAGATGATTTTTAAAGGTCCGTTCCCACCCAAACCATCCCGATTCCATGACTGTGTGTGCGCACGTGCAGATGGCTGCTCTCAAACTAGGACACCGCAGACTGAAATTGCAACGCTCGGCATTGCAGGGCAGGGCAGCAGCTCCAGCTCCTTCCATCCCCCTCGATATTTATGTTACAGCCGTCTGGATTCATCTTTTTGCTGACTGCGCTGCCTTGCCCTCCCTCTGCCCTCTGCAGAATTTCATTAATGCTGCTTTGGCTGCTGGGGCGGGGGGGGCACAAAACAGCCTCTTATTTTTATTTTATTCCTCCCCATTGGCTTCAAAACACTTTCAAGGATCTCCCCCTGGTATCTATACGTAACATCCCCTGGCGTTACCCTGGCTGAGACAACACTCTGGGGTCAAACGCTGCTCCTAAATCTTAAGCCCCAATACTAAACCACCATCATCAGAGCATGCTGAGCACAAGGGACCTGACTGCTGAAGACCAGGAGCCCAGCTTAGGACCAAAAGGGATCTCTCCATCACCACCACGGTGTAGAACTCCTCTACCCCCACATCAGCAGATACAGGCACCAAGGAGTTTTCCAAAAAGGGTCCTGCAAAGAATAACACGTTCAACTTTTATTTACCTGGGTGGGAGTCAGGCACTTCACACCATCAACCCTCCCAAAAATTCCAGCTTTAGTGCTAAAATGAAAAGGAAATATTTTTCTACACAGGGGTTATGAGATGTTGCCGTGGCGGCATGCGGGGGTGCGCACTTCGATATTATCCAAAGGCCCAGATCTACAGAGATGCACATAAATCACTTGACTCGCATGAAAACAGCAAGAACAGCCATAAAACAACCCGAGTGCCGAGATCAGACCCATCCAGACAACATCAACATCTGCTATTTAGGCGTAAAAGAGGGAGAAAGGAAAAGAGATGACACATAAAATTTTTATTCCACCTCATGGACAGTTTGCTCTTGCATAAAGTATGTTTTTCTGTGTCGATATAGCACTTATTAAGCCCTGTAACTCCTCAATGGTGTGATGGAAGGAGCCACGCAGATGTTGCTGGGGATTCCTACACTGACCCTGGTGTCCCCCCTCTCTTTTGGGACAGCAGCAGGGACCTGAGCAGTCACCCCAGCCATCGTGATGCCATTCCCACCCCTTTCTTTGCCTTTCTCCCACTTTCTTAGTCAGACTAAAAAAGAATAATAATAAAAGATCAGCTTGCTGATCTGATCCACAAGCAAGGAGGTGAGGACGGTCATGGTGACCGGGGCTAAAGGAGAGGAAGGCCATGAGGAAATAAAGGTGAATGATCCGAGGCTGGAACAGCTCTGCTGGGAGGACAGGCTGAGAGAGCTGGGGTGTTCAGCTGCAGAAGAGAAGCTCTGGGGAGACCTTATTGCACCTTTCTGGACTTAAAAGGGGCCTGTGAGAAAGATGGGGACAGACTTTGAGCAGGGCCTGTTGTGATAGGACAAGGGGTGGTGGTTTTAAACTAAAGGAGGGAGATTCAGGCTGGACATGAGGAAGGAATTGTTGTCCCTGAGGGTGGTGAGAGCCTGTCCCAGGTTGGCCAGAGAGGTGGTGGATGAACCATCCCTGGAGACATCCCAGGCCAGGCTGGACGGGGCTCTGAGCAACCTGAGCTGGTGAAGATGTCCCTGTCATGGCAGGGGGGGCACTGGGGGAGCTGGGAAGGTCCCTTCAACACAAACCATTCTGTGATTATATGATAAATGTGTAAAATAACATTAGACCACATCTGAACCCGTAGCATCCCAGGCCAGCATCTTTCTATGGCTGCTCTGCCACTGGCAGCTCTCAAAATAGAAGCTCTTGAGTTTTATTTTTATATTCTTCCTCCTCATGCAACCTGACGCTGACACACCTACTCCCTCCAACCTTACAAGCACGCAAGTACCACCTTACACACATCGCCTCCGATTGCCTCCATAGCTCCTCCATTTGCTCGTTACGCAGGAACAATTAAGCTCTGCTCAACTTTTCCATTAACCCAAGCAGCCTTTAGTCATGTCTAATGAACTAACAACTTGTTTTCTTTTTTTTTATCTGATTCAAGACTTATGTCTGCCCGACTCAGACACATGCAAAAAGTTCAATCCCTCAGCGCCTCGCAGTCAAACATCAGTCTGGCTGCTTCTTGTCCCCATTTTGCAGAAGCCAAATGACTACATAAGATGCCAGACAGCTCAGAATTAGGTCCAGGATTTATCCTAGGAGTGTCTGGCTGTGCAGAGACTGCAGGCACCCCTAGGACTCATTTATTAAAAGCAACCACCCAGAAAGCTGCTGCAGTCGGGCGGCAACCACCTCGAATGGCTCTGCCATCTCAAGATATTTATTTTCAAGAAACTGAGATGTTCCAAATTCTTGCTAGCCCTCCATCAAATTTGACCCTCGGCCACTGCATTGTTCAAGATTCACTGGAGGGAGATATGTGGACAGAGAAAGCACCAGGTCTCAGATTTGTTCCCTTAGAAGCCAGACAGAAAACATGATGCATGCAATCATGGATCTAATCAATCAATTGAACATGTCATCAATAAAAACATTGGAAAGCATGATGCTAACAGGCTTAATCCGTTCCTGTTGTCACTCCAACCACTGAAATAATCATCAGGAAAAAAGTTAGTCTAGACCAACCAAGGCAAAGCCACCGAGCTGAGCTCCCCAAGGCATGTGGTAAGAGGCAGGAGAGTTCACCCTGTTTGTTACTATCTGAGACTCACGAAGGTGCTGCTACACCCCACAGACACAATTTTGCAGTCGCAGCAATTAGAGGCTCGTTTGGAGCTTGGCTTTGTGAGCAAGCAAGCTTAATAACATACATGCAAGTCTCCACATCTACGTTTCTCACTAGGTCACCTGCCCAGGGCGTCATCTCCACTTGAGTTTCAAAGGGCAACGTGATGATACAAAGTTCTGAAGCTCATAAAGTCTTCATGAAAAGGGGCGATCTCATCAAGCAAGAGCCATTAGGTGACACCAGAAAAGCCACAACATGAGCCTGACACCCGATGTTTGAGGGGCAATGGTTACAGACTGAAACACAGGAGGTTCCATCTGAATATGAGGAGAAACTTCTTTCCTTTGAGGTGCCAGAGCCTGGCCCAGGCTGCCCAGAGAGGTTGTGGAGTCTCCTTCTCTGAGACATTCAAACCCACCTGGACACGATCCTGTGTGACCTGCTCTGGTGACCCTGCTTGAGTAGGTGGGTTGGACTGGATGATCTCCAGAGGTCCCTTCAACCCCAACCAGTCTGAGATACTGTGACCCTTTCCAGCAGGAAACCTTTCCTGAGCCGGCTCCATCCCATCACCCTGCCCGGTGAGGCATGAACTACCAAGGGCAAACCAGATCTTCAAAGAATTTGTTCCTTCAAGCTTTGAACTCAATGCCCATGAGGCTGACATACAGTAGAAGGCACCGGATGTTGACTTTGATCATTCTCCATTGGCAGAGCAGAATCCAGCTCTTCATTAACAACCTGTGGCTATATCAGAAATATCAGGGTATAAACCGAGATAACTCCAGAAGAGACGGCAAAAAAGAGATGACCCGCAGACGACACAACCTGACCAAATTCAGCACCTAGAGAGAAAAGCCTGAATTTCACCCCTGTACACCTATTTTACCCGCTCCAGTCCTCTCTCTATCCCTCTCCGAGCCTGCGGTGACTGTAATTACCGCCCTCCTTGCTGCCGTGCAGACACACCACCTCCAGGCACTTAACTTCTTTTAATCTCCCTTCGCGTTTTAGTCCCCGCAGCCCACTCCTAATGCCTGCGACTCTTCTTCTATCGCCCTCCGATTCATCAATAGCCATGTCAGGCTTTGACCTCCAATTTTATAACTGCTCAGCTAAACCACTCTGCCACCGGCCCCGTTCCTGCCTTTGTTAAAAACGAGGGGGGAGCCTCATTTGCTTTCTTATTTGATCATCGCTTCACTTCTGCGGTGTGCACTTCGCTTCCCCGTCTTGGAAAACCATCAGCCAGCCCCGTTCAAGACTGGTGCTGGGGCTGTTGTTACCTTTAATGAGAGGAAATTATGGTTAATGCTTTATTTTATTTTGTCCCCCCACTTGCCTTTAATTTATCTTTTTTTAATGGCTTTCCCAGAAAAAGCAGCTTCGGCAGAGTGCTGCCACCTGAATGCTAATGAACGCCGAAGGGACCCGGCGTGTCTGCCTCCCTGCCAGACATCAAATTGATTTTCAGATTGCTCTGATGACATAAGGTGGTTGCACAGTTTGGACCCATGTGA
Organism: Columba livia; assembly: GCF_036013475.1. NCBI lineage: Eukaryota > Metazoa > Chordata > Aves > Columbiformes > Columbidae > Columba > Columba livia. The sequence continues at coordinate 2,558,919 of NC_088642.1, read as the reverse complement.
TTACCTGAGCGTTTATCTCGGTGGGTTTTCCACTCGCCTGCTTTAAAATAACCCTGGTTGCTGGATTGGACCTTGGCGATGGAGGTTATGGTTCCCCTGAGCTGCTACCAGCCCACAGCAGCCTGGTCTGAATTTGGATAATTTGGATATGGCTCCTGACTGAGTCTCAGCAAGCAAGAGCGCAGAGGCCAATCTGCAGCTGAACCTCAACTACATCTTTTTCTTCTGGATAAAAACAACAAAACAGTATAAAAACAGAGAGGTGGTGGATGAACCATCCCTGGAGACATCCCAGGCCAGGCTGGATGGGGCTCTGAGCAACCTGAGCTGGTGAAGATGTCCCTGCTCATGGCAGGGGTGGCACTGGATGAGCTTTGACGGCCCCTTCCAACCCAAACCATTCTGTGATCCTGAAACACGGATGGTTTAGCACCAGGAAAAGGTCTTTGGGAGTCTAATGAAATTACAAAATACATTTCTCTTGGGGAAATTAGGCTGCTGTGTGTGGGCCAGGACACCATCCAACCTACTGGCTTATGTTACTTCCTTGGCCAACAGCGCGAGGACGGAGAAGGAAGAGCAATCAAGGATCTAGAGGATGTGCCGAAGAGGCAGGAGGTCCCCACAGAGAAATACCAGAGCTCAGGCACACTCATCCCTCCTTCCAAAACACTCATCTCCTGAATGGATGCTGGATGGGAAGGAGGTGCGGCTGACAGAAGAAAAGAGGATGTGGTGATGGCTGAGACCTCTTCTCCACAAGCAAAGACCCAAGACAAGGAGGGAGGAGACCACGGCCTGCCAAAGAGAAACCTGAGCTTTTCATCGGGCCGGGTGCCAGCTTTAGATCCATGGGAAAGGGCAGAGAAGATGGCAAAAAATACAACCTTGCGCCATTTGTAGAGTAGGTGAACACCCAGGATTTCATCAAGCCTCCAAGAACAGGCCAACAACTCTGCCCTGGCCAGAGGGATGCGAGATGGTCCTTGTGCCAGCTGGTATGAAGGACTCAACAGAAATAAAGATACAAACTGCTGCAGGCTGAGCTCAGCCTCCAAATCAACATGGATCAGAGACCTGGAGGAGGGGGAGTGAAGGGAAATACCAACCATTCACATTAACCTACAGGTAACATAAGCACTGGCCCCAAAGATTGAATTTCTTCTATTCCCACGCAGGGCTGCATCTCGGTGCATCCAACAGCTGGAATGTGAGAGGCTGGAAGGTGATTTATGGAGTGCTTGGTGACCCCGAGGGATGAGGGGAACAGCGGCAGAGTATTTATTATTGCTATTTTACATTAAAAGGGGTACAGCTTGCCGGTGGTTTACATTTCTGGGGCAGCTTTCATCTCAAAAGATAACAGAAGCATCCCACCAACAAGGCGGGGGTGAGCCAAAGACTCACCACTGGCTCTACCTGGGCTGGTATCTAGATATAAATAGATAGATAGATAGATAGATAGATAGATAGATAGATAGATAGATAGATATGTGTATATATATATATATACACATATATACACAGATATAGATACTAGAGACCAGAGAAATTCAAATAATCAGCATTTACCAGCATTTCCACCAGCAACGACCTGCAAACCCCAGTCCAGCCAGTACCTGCACAAAACAGCTCCCTGGTGACAATTCAGCATGTTTGCAGGATTAGGGCCATACCAGCTAAAATAAAAGAAGAACAACCACGTAGAGAAGTCATATTTTTACACCATCAGCTTCCCAGATCACGTCGAGACCCCATCCAAAGTTTGCTACTGACACAGAAAGTCTCTTCGCCGCCTAAAATCAATTTTGTCTTGCACCTTGCGGCAAATAGAGCTACAAGTCGCCTTTTCCAGACACGGTTGTTTCCAGTATGAGTAACAGAAAATGTGTTTCCCCACATATGGGCAATCATCTGAAAGCCACGCTACACCAACACGTAGGCAGAACCAAGCAAATGTTTGGTGACATTTCCCTCTCACCATCACGCTGTTAAATGTGTTTAAAAAAACCCAAAAACATTGCCTTGGTGTTAAGTCTTTGAAAGCACAAAAATCTTCTGGAGCTCAGCAGCAGCTTGGGTCAAAGTGATGAGAAACCTCGAGTTTCCCCCTTCTCTTCCAGTAAAACAGCAACACCTCGCTGTTAGCAATTAAAGAAACAAAAGCCACGGGGATGCTGCCATCACCCTGCGCATGGTTATTCCCAAACCTCAGCTTTAGATGACAGCTACCAGAGCCACGCTGTGCAAAATGTTCCTCCGGAGGTTTGCGAGCTCCATCCACACGTGGCGGCATTGACAGCTCCTGGTCGGTGCTGGGACCCTCCGGCGATTCTGGGGGGATCGCTCTCCCCTTCCCATGTCCCAGCCTCCTCTGACCGGCTTTGGGGATGCGTTTTGGGAGCTTTGACAGGTAATTAATCAAAGGAAGTCGACGTGTCCACTCTGCTCAGCTCCCCCGTTCCGGGATGCTGTCCTTGCAAAAACACTCCAGGATTTCGGCAAGCGCAGGCTTGGCTGGAGCATCTGATACCGTGACACTGAATTGCAGCCCAGACTGCCAAAGGCTGGCTTAAAGAGGGTGGGGGGAGGGAAGGGCACACGGGATTTAATGCTCCGGTTTGGAAATTCAGAAGCATTTTCAGAGTCATTCCTGGTTAAACCTGCAATTTATTTATTTATTTATTTTTAAAATTTCATTTGTTTCCTTCCCATTGAATATCACACAGTTTCCTCCAAAACCCAGAATAAAACCAGCAGGAGCTCACTCAGATGCAAAACTAGTGTTTTTTTCTTATCATTTCCTCTAACTGATGGGAAAGACTATGGTAGAAAGGAGCTGAGAACAGGAACAAGCTGGGCGCTGATCCTGGAAGATCAAACAAGCCTCTTGCATTTTGGCGACGCTCCTCCCTGAGCTCCAGCAGACAGCATGATGCATCTCCTCACCGAACACTAAGGAAAGATCACTCCTCATTGCCTGCAAAGAGGGTGCGTCAAGATCGAAGGCTTGCTGCAGCCACCAGTGCGAGCAGGGCCACATTCCACAACTGGGTGGGTGGTAACGAGGAGGTTACCAGCAGGTAACAAGTCATAGAACCATAGAATCATGTTGGTTGGAAAAGACCCTCAAGATCATTGAGTCCAACCACAACCCACCCCTGGCATTGCCCCATGTCCCTGAGAACCTCATCTGCGTGTATTTTCAACCCCTCCAGGGATGGTGACTCCAGCACTGCCCTGGGCAGCCTGTTCCAATGCCCCACAGCCCTTTGGGGAAGAAATTGTTCCCCACATCCAACCTCAACCTCCCCTGGTGAAACTTGAGGCCGTTTCTTTGTGTCCCTGTGTCCCCTCAGCTCCTGTTCTCCAGCTGAACCCCCCAGGTCCCTCAGCCGCTCCCATCACACTTGTGCTCCAGCCCCTCACCAGCTCCGTTCCCTTCTCTCCACTCGCTCCAGCACCTCAAGGCCTTTCTTGTGAGGTGATCCCGCCACGCCTCTGGCCGCCATTTTGAGCCCTGAGGTGATTCTGGTGCCCCTGGTACCACAATTTTGCACTCCCAAAACTGCCCCCAGGATTCGAGGTTTTTCCTCCCCAGGTCCCAGCACAGGGACGGTCGCTGCCCTGGGCCTGCTGGCCACACCAGTGCTGGTACCAGCCAGGATGCTGGTGGCCTCTTGGCCACCTGAGCACATCCTCACAGCCTTCCATGAAATCCCACATTCAGGATCATCATGTTAAGGGGCTCTTCTACATATTTCTGCCTGGGTTTTCCATCAGTGTTTTCCACCATTTCCAAACCAGGGCTCTCCAGGAGCTGGAAGGGGATGAATAATTAATTTTTCAAATGCAGTGACATTTCCTATTTGTGCTAAAAGCAGGATGAAAATGGCTTGGGTCAACGAGAAACAGATTTGAGAGGAAGGGAAAGGGGTTCAGCCCTCCACATTTTGTTTGAATCGAAACAAAATGTCTTAGTTCGCTTCCAAGTTTAACCTTTCCTCCTTCTAACTGCAAACTGTCATTTCTAAACAAAAAGTTGAAAAGCTTCATTGAGAAGACGTCAAAAAAGAAATGTTTTGGCATTTCCAAAATGACACATTTCATTTTGACATTTCAAATAAAATGCCTGGACATTAAAAGTAAATTAACTCCCCCGGGGGATTTTGAACATATCCAGCCGCCAAACTCAACTTAAGCTTATGAAAGTCCTGGCTTTCCCAAATTTGGCTTTTGAAATAATTTACACTGGAACAGCTCAGTTTTGATCTAGACAGCGATGCTGAGACCCTGAGATGCCCTTGTACATGATCCTCTTCTGTACATTCCCGAAAGTTGATCTCCAGCCAACAGCCCCAGTCTAGAAATATTTACACCTTATGAAAATATTATATATGAAGAGAATGTGCTAGCCTGAGACCCAACAACAGTCTCTCAAATTATTTTAACAGGTGCTTCACTCCTAATATACTGCTGTCATTCACGGGGATTAATGTTTGTTATTAATCACCCCATTTGAAGGCAGAGCAGAAAACCATCTCCTCATGCACAAGGCAAGAAGGAACATTATTTATTTGCTAGTGCTAACATATAATAAAAACAATTTCTCAGTAGATTTCTCCTCACATGCACAGACGACCATGTCAGGCCATGAGTGATGTGCAAGGCTCTGGAGGCCTGACAAAACCAGCCGGCAATGACAACCAAGGGTATTGTCTTACAACCCCTCTTTGGATGAGTAATACTCATGCGGATAAGCACATCCATCAACCAAAAGCCTTGGTGAAGGGTTTTGGGGACATGAGGGTGGTCACACCCATGCTTGTTTTCCATTAGGTTGGTGGTGGGACTCAGTAGAGCCCCCAGGCCAGCTGCAATTCTCATCACGAACTTGGGTTGTCTGATGCGGTGGAGCTGCCCACAACCGTGTTTTCTAGAAGATGTCACGCTCAACAGATCCAAGCTTGGATAGACAGTGGCTAAAGGAAAATTTGCACCATTAGACCATTAGATCAGTCGCTGTTCTGGTGTGACCTCCCTGGGGTGACTGACGGGGAAGTACTTTTATAGATTTATAGGATCATTTTGGTTGGAAGAGACCCTCAAGATCATTGAGTCAGTCAAGGCCAGGAGAACCTGTCCCCAGGCATCACCAGCAAGGTACCAACTTTTCCCATTGGCAAAATATCTCAATATAGAGTCTCCTGCCATTAGCAATATATTATCCCCATTTTGTGGTGATAGCTCAGGGGGGCTGTTTTTTCTGTTTTTCCTTTTCAGTGCTGTAATTTGCTCAGACTGAAACCACTTAGCACCAAAGCTGAGAACAGGACAGACCACCAACCTGCCCAGGACAGACCACAAACCTCCACTCTCCTGGGTTTCTAAAGGGTCTAAACCTCCATCAAGAGCCCGAACAAATCTACGGGAGGTCTGAAATATCGACTTCTCCTCCAGTTTTGCATCAAACCGCACACGAAAGAATAACTCACATGTTTATACGCCTCACTCGCACAGCACGGTGCTTGTAGGATGGAGGCTCAAGTTCCTCCTTTTGATTCACTCCTTGAGTGAGTCAAACTATTTATTTGAACTCAAAGCCACATGAGGTGCAGAACAGCTCAGGCTCGGGCTCAACGCCAGCTGCACTCCCATTGTCCACCAGATAAAAGCAGGTGTCACGGTCATAGAAGGTATGAAATACAGAAGACAAAACACTGCTTTTAGGACACAGCTGCAGAATTAATGCAAGGGGAAAAAATGTAGATATATACTTTGCTTTTCTCTCCTGTTGTCCTTTCTCTGGAACCTTTTACCTCTTGTCTTTTTGAGGTGAGGGAGAGGAGAAAAACAAGCCTCTTCACATTCAGCCTTTTTCTCCACTCTCCACATATTTCTGTGTTTAATCCATTATTTTTAACTTCCCATTCCTGAAGCTCAGCCAGCATCCCTTATTAAATGAAGCTGGCTCTTCACCTGCTGAACCATGAATGATAACAATGAAGAAAAAAATTAAAAAGCAACCTTATGGGAAATACAGAGCTCCTGGGAATACTCCTTAGGAGGCTGCTCCTTTTCTCTGGACTCTTGAACTGAAAACCTCTTGGTATCAAGTTAGATCTGGGCTTTTCTTCAACATGAACCCCAAAACTGAAAACTGAGGCAGCGAAGCAAAGGCTCTTGAGCTCACCAGCATGTGTTAGTACCGGACCAACACACTACGGTGGCATCTCCAAGACTTGCATTCAAAGGTTCCTTGACTCCCTTCTGCAAGAACAAGTCCCTGACCTTGTTGATTGGCATGATTAGCAATTTTGGCAACTATTTTGCTCACATACAAGTTCCATGTAATTCCAGGTGAGTGAAGCATCCTCTGCATCCTGCTGCACATGATATTTTTTTCCCCACCGATACCACATTCAAAAACATCCTGTGCCCAGAGGAATAACACCAAGGAAGAGCTCCAGGCATTGGGAAAGGGGTTCCTGGACACACATTTTGAGATTGTAAGGTATTATATAAATTATAAACAGTATGTGATGAGCTGTGTTCAAGATTACATCCAAAGAGCGGCAGTCCCCAGAGTATAATAGAGTATAAATGGGCTCTAAAAGAGTATTTGGATGTTACATTAGTATTAATCTGCTCAGCGGCTAAATTGTAGGAAGCTCAAGAAAACGCTCTCTTTTCCCCACTGTATCAGTGAAAGGTCTTCAGTAATTTGCATCCAAACAAATGCGCTTTTTGTGAATAACGGGAACTTGCATGGGAGCCTAATTTTATTACCTCATTCGAGTAATTTTAGCCAAATTGTGCTTCCTCTTTGAAGGGCTACTGTTGGCAAGGAGAGGTTGCTCGGAACTGCAGAAGCAACAAAAATTTATGTTTTCAACTCCCACGACTTGTTTTTTTTTTTTTTGTAATTTATTTCCAAAATACCTGTCGTCTGTCAGAACGACGCTTCTCCTTTGTCAGAGCCTATAAACATCACTCAAAGCCCGTGGGATCTCACACAGGTTCAGCGGAGAATGAGAGGAAAAGTCTCCCAGGGTAGCTGCATGAAGCTTTCCTTTCAGGAGACGGAGTGGATTAAGTGAAAGAAAAATAAATAAGCCCTAAGGTCCCCGCTCACCACTGGTACGAGTGGGTGCAAATCCCAACACAGAGCCGAGGCCGCATCCACGCCACATCTCCAAAGGCAGCAGGATTATCGTTGCAGGAAAACACTGAGCACATATTAGGATGCAGGGAAGAGTGATTTAATCACTAGAGAGACAAGGGGCAAAATAGCCACTAAAATTAAAGTGGGACAGCCCTGGGGCAGTTTGGTGACGAAGAAAACCAAGAACCATCCTGGACCTACATCCCGTGGCTTCCCCGGCTTTCTTCTACGTCTGCACACACGTGCCTGTCTCATCTCGTAAGGTGAGGTCTTCAGGATGCAAATTGCATGTTGCTCCTTCCACAGCACGTAATTTGCCGAGCCTGGAGTCCCAGCTACTACCAAGATCTATCTCCAAGCAAAAAGGTTGCTTCTGTCTCCTTCCCACCTCAAACTTTATCACCAGCTTTTCTCTGCTTCTGCATCTCAAGTCACCCAATGCAATCGCGTTCCGCTGTTAACACAAACAACGGTGTGACCCAAGCATAAAAAAGGAGAGAGAAACGGAGATATAAAGAGAGAGATCCCCCTACAGCATGTATCTGAGACAGAATCACAGAATCACAGAATGTCAGGGATTGGAAGCGACCTGGAAAGCTCATCCAGTTCAATCCCCCCATGGAGCAGGAACACCCAGATGAGGTTACACAGGAAGGTGTCCAGGCGGGTTGGAATGTCTGCAGAGAAGGAGACTCCACAACCCCCTGGGCAGCCTGGGCCAGTGTTCTGTTACCCTTACTGAGAAGAAATTTCTTCTCAAATTCAAGTGGAACCTCTTGTGTTCCAGTTTGCACCCATTACCCCTTGTCCTGTCACTGGTTGTCACCGAGAAGAGCCTGGCTCCATCCTCCTGACACTCCCCCTTTAGATATCTGTAACCATGAATGAGTCCCCCCTCAGTGTCCTCTTGTCCAGCTCCAGAGCCCCAGCTCCCTCAGCCTTTCCTCACACGGGAGATGCTCCACTCCCTTCAGCATCTTGGTGGCTGCGCTGGACTCTCTCCAGCAGTTCCCTGTCCTGCTGGAACTGAGGGGCCACAACTGGACACAATATTCCAGGTGTGGTCTCCCCAGGGCAGAGCAGAGGGGCAGGAGAACCTCTCGGACCTACTGACCACCCCCTTCTAACCCACCCCAGGTACCATTGGCTTCCTGGCCACAAGGGCCCAGTGCTGGCTCATGGTCACCCTGCTGTCCCCAGGACCCCCAGCTCCCTTTCCCCTACGCTGCTCTCTAATAGGTCATTCCCCAACTTACACTGGAACCTGGGGTTGTTCCTGCCCAGATTCAAGACTCTACACTTGCCCTTGTTCTATTTCATTACATTTTCCCACCCAACTCTCCAGCCTGTCCAGGTCTCTGATGGCAGCACAGCCTCTGGCGTGTCACCACTCCTCCCAGCTTGGTGTCACCAGCAAACTTGCTGACAGTCACTCCATTCCCTCGTCCAAATAACTGATGAATACATTGAATAATACAAGCACTATTTGTGCACCTCCAGACCAGAAGTAAGATACAGAATCACGGAATCATTTAGGTTGGAAGAGACCCTCAAGATCATTGAGTCCAACCGTTAACCCAATCCTGGCATTAACCCATTTCCCTAAGATAACTGCTCATTGAAGAAGGAACACACGAAACGACAGCACGACAGGCTTTTATGGGAAAAAAAAAAGAGAGGAAAAACCATGGCCATGATACAAGCATCTACTTTGCAAGCTACTTAAGACTAATTAAAACATAAGGGCGGCTTCTTGGCTCTCCTCTGCCTGCAGTAGACCAGGACTAGACTTGTCCCATAAAGACCTGGCCACCAGCACACAATGGCACGGACAAAATTTGGCCTTCCTGGCTCCTGAATTTCCTAGAAAAATTAAGGAAAACTGCACCTCCCAGCAATAAAACCCTCCTAGGATGGCACCACTGGAGAACTCACCCCTGCATTAATACAGAGGCTATCCACTATCTATTAATTAGAGGACACTGTTATGGAAATAACGAAAATTAATTAAGCGCTCACTTATTAATCTAAAGTAGTCTCTTCCTTGCTATTCTCAAATACACCCCAGGCAAGTGGATATCATTTTTTAAATCATAAAAGTGACAAGCTATGAGCTGACACTTCTTTAAAGGATGTCTTTAATATCAAAATTAAAAAAAAAAAAAAAAAATAAAGTAAAGCAGACTTGTCTCCCAAGCCAGCAATAACGAGACATTAACCCAATCTCCCCCAGCGTGCTGAGTTCAGAGATGGGAGCTTTCCTTCCCAGAAACCCCATCCCTGGAAACATCCCAGGCCAGGCTGGACGGGGCTCTGAGCAACCTGAGCTGGTGAAGATGTCCCTGCTCACGGCAGGGGGGGCACTGGGGATGCTGGGAAGGTCCCTCCAACCCAACCATCCTATGATGCTTCTCCCAGGAGGCTCCTTTCTCCCCATCAGGTGTTTCTGGGCACCAACAGTCCTAGCCAGATGTTTCTCTGAGCAACCCATCACCATTGGGATGTATTAGAAGGGGGTGGTCAGTAGGTCAGAGAGGTTCTCCTGCCCCTCTGCTCTGCCCTGGGGAGACCACACCTGGAATCTTGTGTCCAGTTGTGGCCCCTCAGTTCCAGCAGGACAGGGAACTGCTGGAGAGAGTCCAGCGCAGCCACCAAGATGCTGAAGGGAGTGGAGCATCTCCCGTGTGAGGAAAGGCTGAGGGAGCTGGGGCTCTGGAGCTGGACAAGAGGACACTGAGGGGGGACTCATTCATGTTTACAGATAGATAAAGGGTGAGTGTCAGGAGGATGGAGCCAGGCTCTTCTGGGTGACAACCAGTGACAGGACAAGGGGTAATGGGTGCAAACTGGAACACAAAAGGTTCCACTTAAATTTGAGAAGAAACTTGTTCCTGGTGAGGGTGGCAGAGCCTGGCCCAGGCTGCCCAGGGGGTTGTGGAGTCTCCTTCTCTGCAGACATTCCAACCCGCCTGGACACCTTCCTGTGTAACCTCATCTGGGTGTTCCTGCTCCATGGGGGGATTGCACTGGATGAGCTTGCCAGGGCCCTTCCAACCCCTGACATTCTGGGATTCTGTGACTGAGCCTAACACTGCAGCACATGGCTTGACCACAGCCCGGCGGGACAGCAGGACACGCCACGGGCCATTGGGAGGCCCCAATGTGACCTGGCTGTGCAGGCAGAAAGCGGGAGGGTTCCTTGTGGTCTGGTGGTCTTCTTTTCTAAACCCATACATGACCCTGACCGGCCCACCACCCCACATCTTAATCACAGGGACATGCTCTGAACTTGGAGCCTCTGTCACACTAACTAAATAGTTGATATCTAATCCCCTTTACACTCCTCCCTGCACAATTCCAGCCAAAAGCAAGCAAAACCCTGATTTTAATGTCTCGCCACAAAGTCATTTGGTTTTCACTGCCCAGTCTACCCTTACTCCCCTCCTCCTGGTTCCACCATCTCATTTTCCACTTGCACAGCTAAAACTTTAAGCAACCACAGCTTAAAGGGTACAATATCCTCACAAGACAATAGGACTCATGAGGACCCGAGGGAATGGCAGAAGATGTGCCGGGGAGGGTCAGTGGGACATGAGGAAAAGGTTCTTCACCCAGAGGTGCTGGACACTGAACAGGCTCCCCAGGGAGGTGTCACAGCCCAAAGACCAACAGTGTTCAAGAAGAGACTGGACAACGTCCTCAGACACATGGTGTGAACTGTGGGGTGTCCTGTGCAGGGACAGGAGCTGGTCTCCATGATCCTTGTGGGTCCCTTCCAACTCGGGACATTCTATGATTCCATGAGCCATTCCATCTCCACGCACACACCAGCTTGTGAGGGCGCACGGCTGCACAGAGGAGAGAGAATAATCGCATCCCTCTCCTTCCTTCTCCAACTGCCATATATCTGCCCTCCCTACCAGCAACACATCTTGCAGGGAGCAGACGGTGCCTTCAAGGCAACCTCCCCAGACTGCCAGGTGGCTTCTCTTGTTTCACATTACGCCGCAGACCTGTGACACGACTCCAAGAGGATTTTTAAGAGCTGTACTTACTATCATTGCTGCAAATCACCCTTTGGCTCCTGTTTTTCCCTTGGTATTTCTCTCTCTTAGCAGCCAGGGTGCTGCGCACCTTGTTTTTCCCAGCCAGTGTATAGCAGTCAGAGCTGAGTGGTCTCTACCCAGTTTCCCCGAAAATAAGTCCTACCCCAAAAATAAGCCCTAGCATGTTTTTACAGGATTTTTGAGGATGCTCCAAATAAAAGCCCTACTCCAAAAATAAGCCCTAGTTACAGTTCATTTTAAAAGGCAGTTCACATAGTGTCCAGGCAGCTACACATGTAAAAAAGCAAAATTAATTGGCAATAGAATGCAGCAGGACAGACAGGGTTTGGAGAGTTATGATGATGTTCGAGAAGATGATGACATGACTGCATTTGAATAAATGTTGATTTTTGTTCCTGAATATCAGTACATGTAGATTGTTGCACATGGAAAAACGAAATACAGTCACAAGAAATTAATGATGGAAATCAGGGTTTGGAGAGTTATTGTGATGTTACAGAATGTGATGACACAACTCTATTTGAATAAATGTTGATTTTTTTGTTCAGGAATAAACACAGATTGTTGTTCATGGAAAAATAAGACATCCCCCCAAAATAAGCCCTAAGGCATCTTTTGGAGCAAAAATTAATATAAGACCCTGCCTTATTTTCGGGGAAACAGGGTACATCACCACTCGCCCCGACGACGTCATCGCCCACCAAAGTGAAGGACACACTTCAGACGCCTTGTTTTGCAGTTCTTGATGTGACTCAGAATGGCCTGGGGATTACACTCGGAGTAAGTGATTAAAAACACAGGCTTCTCCATTACCACGCACGGGTGACACTCCCAGCTGTACCCATGTAAACGAGGGCGAAATCAGAGCTGCTGCCTGCGAAGGATGACGGATACCAGAGCTGGGACCCATCCGGACTGTCCCATCTCAACCTGGGATAAACGTCGAGCGTGCGGAGATGGGAACAAGGACTTGGAAAATCCAGCAAAGGGAGGAGAACCACCCCAATTGCATTTAATTATAGAATCGTTTTGGTTGGAAAAGACCCTCAAGATCATCAAGTCCAACTATTAACCCACCCCTGGCACTGCCCCATGTCCCTGAAAACCTCATTTATGTGTCTGTCCAACCCTCCAGGTCTGGTGACTCCAGCACTGTCCTGGGCAGCCTGTTCCAATGCCCCACAGCCCTTTGGGGAAGAAATTGTTCCCCAGATCCAACCTCAACCTCCCGTAATGACGTTCAGAACCCCACCACACAGTCACCTCCTACAAAAAACCCTTCTCTGAGATGTCAGCCTCCTCCAGGCCAATATTTGCAGGCAGTAGCTATTTAGAGAAACCTTCACAATCACTGCAGGAATTTTGAAAAAGAAATGCCTGGACTGTTGATCATATTTTATATCTATCTCAAGCATTAAAATGTGCAGCTTGGATTTCGTTGGTAGGGAGGGGAATCCTAGTGGGAAGAAGAAAACAGGATTTCTGCGGAGGAAACAGAGAGCAGAGGATGGATTTGAAGGCGAAGGGAGGAGAGCTTTGAACTAAAAGCAAAAGTTACAGCAAAAACAACTTGCTCATACACCCCCTGGGGGATTTGGGGCTCTGAAATGCCAGCGTGAAGCTGGCAGTCGTTTTGCTGCATCAGAGCCCAGGCAGGAGTTTGCATATTGACTCTCAGAAGATCCAGGGGGGGAACCAATGCCAGGGCTTTGGCTTCTCCCAGCGAGTGCCAGGTACAGGTCTGAGCCCAACAGAGGCTGCTGCAGCACTCAGGCTGGATATGGGGAAGAAATTGTTGGCCCTGAGGGTGGTGAGAGCCTGTCCCAGGTTGGCCAGAGAGGTGGTGGATGAACCATCCCTGGAGACATCCCAGGCCAGGCTGGACGGGGCTCTGAGCAACCTGAGCTGGTGAAGATGTCCCTGCTCATGGCAGGGGGGGCACTGGGGGAGCTGGGAAGGTCCCTTCAACCCAAACCATTCCATGATTCTGCCTTGGTCTAGAGTGACTTGGTTACACACCAAGCCTGAGCTGAACTCACACCATGGAAGCTACAGTCACTGAGAAATTAATTGTGAAAATCCCATAGAGGTTTTAAAAGGGAGAATAAAATCTCTCTCCCTCTCACATCTAAAACACTTCACATTAATCCAAGCCTGTTCTGCTCTAAAACATCAACCCACCCATCAAGCAGCTGGATCCCAAGCCTTGCAGAAAATAACACCAACGCAAAATTCAGCTCAAGCCTCTGAGCGGAGGCGGCTGAGCTCGTGGTGCCCAGTCCATACCCACGTCCTCTCTTTCTGCCACCAGCTGGACCATGCAGGACGATCCTACTGTATTCTGGTGGGATGGACACTCCTTGGCTATAGTTTTGGTTAACTGCATGACCAGCAGTCTAAAGTTCCCCATCTCTTTTTCACTCCCAAAAACACCTCTTCCACTGACCTCTTTCCTTCCAGCTGATTATCCCACTCCTGCAAATTCATCACTGTCTTGTATACAGTTTGCAAGGTCAAAATAACAAACCTTGGGGTTCCTTGTATTTGAGAAAAAAGAGGAAAAACCAAGCCATCTGTTATTTTGAACTTTGTGTGTATTTTGTGCAAGTTTTATGAGACAATGATCTAAAAGGCTGGGTAGTTAGTTCACATCAGGGCCATTTCGCTGCAGACCTTCTGACTTCTTCCTCCTCAAGAAGGTGGAAGATCTGAAGAATTACAACAACTTGCAGGCTGTGGGCATGCCGTATCATCACAATTCACTGTCCATATTACAGAGAGGTCCAGAGACCTAGACAAGAGGGCCTAATGTCGTGCTTGGCAAGTTACTCGGGTTTTACTTCCAACATCAAAGACAAGCCCTGCCCTGAAGAATCAAAATGATGCTCCACAGACAAGGCAGTGGAAACACAAAACCTGCCATGGTCAGCCAAGCGAGTAGTGGCCAAGCCAGGAAGACACCCAGGTGTCCCTTCAGGAGTACCCAACCTCATGGGATGAATTCTCATCCTAACATCAGTTTTTTGCAACCTGAATCGCAGAATTATTTTGGTTGGAAGAGACCCTCAAAATCATTGAGTCCAACCATTCACATAACCCTGGCACTACCCCATGTCCCCGAGAACCTCATCTCTGTGTCTGTTCAACCCCTCCAGGGATGGTGACTCCAGCACTGCCCTGGGCAGCCTGTTCCAATGCCCCACAGCCCTTTGGGGAAGAAACTGTTCCCCAGATCCAACCTCAACCTCCCCTGGTGCAACTTGAGGCCATTTCCTCTCATTCTCACCTTACTTCCTCCCTCAACTTGACCTGTAGGTAGATGGCTGCTCTGCAGCAAGTGTGGAGATCAACAGAGGTTCCCAGCTGCAGACAAGAGCTGACCACCACCAGGATCCAGGAGGAATCACAGAACGGTTTGGGTCAGAAGCGACCAAGTCATCTCTTCAAAGACGACTTTTAATTCAGGCTTCTATTCCACATCTTTCCTTGTACCCCTGCTTTCCTCAACTCTCCTTAGCTCATGTCCTCAAAGGCCACTCTTCTGCCAGAAGAAAACCTTTATGAGGGTCAGTCATCATCATCCTGTGCCAACCTGTCAATGAAAATATAGAGTCATAGAACAGTTTGGCTTGGAAGGGACCTTCAAAGCTCATCCAGTGCCACCCCTGCCATGAGCAGGGACATCTTCACCAGCTCAGGTTGCTCAGAACCTCATCCAGCCTGGCCCTGAACATTGCATGTGGAGCAACAGAGATCCTGCGGCCAAGTATCACTGGGCTTCCCATGCCAGGGACAGGACAGAGCACCAAAGAGGGGCCCAGCACCAAGCCCGCCACCTGAGTCCTTCCAAAGACGGAAGACTCATGCTCAAGTAGACGGGATGGAGAACACACCAACATCTTGTCTAGGGCCACCTACAAGCCAAGTTGACCTCAGCAAGCTGCAGCACATGGCAGAGGGATGAACAACAGCCTTTGCTCTGGGGCAACGGTCCAACGTAAAAGTAAGATAACAAATGCACGTGTGCTTGTGTGTGCACGTGCACAAGTGTGTGCACGCACAGGGAGCTGGAAGGGCAGCCACCTTGCTGCCCACGTCCGCATGCTCTGGGGCAGCCCCGCATCAGATGTCATCGTGTGATCCTGCCTCCGAAGAGTTGTGGTGATGATGTTGTTTTGTCACCGTGTCATGTTAACACCAACATGACTTTATTTTCTCCCCTACAGACCTGAACTAACACCGTTTGCCTCTGTGTCATCATGCTCAGACTCATAGAGGAGCCAGCCCATCTCCTCCACCATCTCAATATCAAACCAACTCCAATGTCTTAATCACCCCACTATGTTTTTCTGTCTTTCCACTTAGGCACCACAAAATGGGCAATAGCCTTGAAATTATTGCTGTAATTACAGTTTGGTGGGTCTTAGATGTACTGGACAAAGACAGTCCTCTTCTTCACGATATTCCCAGTATGACATAACACAACAAATGACCCCAGGGAGGGCTGTGGAGCTGGAGGTCTTTATTTTAAATGTGCCTATGATGCGGTTGCTCAGTGGTTACCATCTCCTGCCAAAAATTGTGCTGCTCACCATTTGCATCGTTACCCAGGCACGAGCCCTCCAAAATCCACCTGCTCTTACGAATATTTCTGGCCTTCCACTAAAAGAGGGCTATGCTCTTTTTCTATTTAAGAAAAATAAAATAAAAATTAGAGAGTGGGCAGGCAGTTAGGAATTTCTGAGGTTTGACAGTCCGTAATCAGAGACAAACTCGACTGAAATAGAAGTTGTCCTTGCAGGAAACAAAACCCTGGACTGTCCGCCATTCATTTTTAGCAAGCAAACCAGGTGAGCGCAGCCAACTGCTACTTATGCTCTGAGTCACGGGAAACAGCACCCAGAACAGAAGCCTTGCCCAAACCTTAGGAGAACTAAAATATATGCATATATATATATATATATATATATATATATATATATGTATATATATGCAAAGGATTTGAGGCAAGTCTTGGGGCTTGCAAATTCCCTGCGAAATGTGGGCTTTGGATAAGCAGGATCTCCAGGGCTGAGGTCAGGCTGCTGCCGAGCACCTGTAGTTAGTAACGCATTATTGACCGAATTCTGCCCGGGGCATCAAAGCCCTTCAGACGTCACTGGTTGCACAGTCTGGCCCAGTAACCTGTAATTTCTCCGTAATCAGAAGCAGCAGGGTGAGAGTTTTAGTGGCCATACATAATGCACATCTTCTGGCATCGCTGGAGAAGCGGGAGATGAGCACCACAGCCCGCAGGGCTGGCCGCAACGCCAAAAAATTGGCCACCTGGATAACCAGAAAGAGCTCCAAGTGCCCCCAAAGGCATTTGGGAGCATGTCCTCCCCTCTCTCCTTGCTCCCCAACCATACCACAGATCTCTTCCACATTGTCTGTGCAGCAACACATGGACGGTTTCATCGCGGCTGGTACCTACATGCTGTGGACACCTGCTGCTCCTCAGCATGGGCAAAGGGCTGAGTGTCTTGCTCGTGCACACCCCTCTGTGTCATACAGGATGAAAAAAAGCTTATTGAGCAGTTCATCAGCTCTAAGGACAATTAAGTAGAATCACAGAATAGTTTCGGTTAGAAGGGGCCTTCCCAGCTCCCCAGTCCCCCCCTGCCATGAGCAGGGACATCTTCACCAGCTCAGGGTGCTCAGAGCCCCGTCCAGCCTGGCCTGGGATGTCTCCAGGGATGGTTCATCTACCACCTCTCTGCCCAACCTGGGACAGGCTCTCACCACCCTCAGGGACAACAATTTCTTCCTCATATCTCACCTGAAACTCCCTCCTTTAGTTTCCTTCCTATTCACACTGCTGGTTCACCATCGACCTCTTCTTCAACATCTCAGCGAGTTTCCTGCTCTCCAGCCTCCAGTACGCCCCTCCAGACATCAGATCTACTCGTCATCCCAGCTGTGACCCTCCCTCCTTTCCCCCACATCCAGGGAAGTTGCTTTTATCCTTTTTTCCTTCTATTTTCCCTTGAGTGTTCTTCCCCAACCCACCCCGATCCCTTCCTTCCTGCATCCTTGGTCCTTCCCCTAAAAATCTCTAGAAAACCTTGCAAGCATCTTAGACCAAGTTTTGCACAAACCCAAACACTCTTCTCCCTGAAACCCACAACAAACCCACCCCACTGTGGGCAACCACACCCTTTACCGTGGCTTTCAGGAACAAAACACGCAAGGATGGGACAACCATGGGTGGGTTTCACACCAGGGCCAAGGCTTCTACTTCGTACCCTCCATGATCACTTCTCCACCAAGCTCCTCCACCAGCACTGGAGCCAGACAGGGACCATGTACAGGGGAGTCCCTGCTCCATTTTCTATCAAAAACATGCAGGATTTGGACCAGAAACCATCCTCTTGGCCTGGTCCAGCCTCCTCCTGCCTACCCAGGGCACCAACCACAATGCCACCACATCACGCTTTGCTTTCTTGGCCACACTGTGGTGAAGAAGAAGATGCTGCACCTTTAAAATGTTCCCTGTTGCGTTAAACCAACAATGGCTTTGGCTGCTCCAACCCAAGAAGCAGCTGGAACCACCTGCTGGAAAACAGCAGAGAAAAAGCCAAAAAGGCTTCCCAAAAACAGGAAGTTTACTGAAAGCAAAATATTGGTATTTGCCTGGGAGAAGAACTCTGCAAACAGCATCCACCCAGCACGGGCCAGTACAATCACACAAATATCAGCCCTGATCAAACAGCACAGGGCATGACACCTCCCACCAGGATGTAAATTTTGAGTACATCTCCTGCAAGCCATGTAGCCACCACTGCTGAATGACGATCAGAATTAAGTCATGAAAAACCCAGGAACACAAGATGTGGGGAGCGCCAGGTGCTTCCCAGCCTGACCACAAGTGAAGAGCAGTGGTGGGAGCAATGGCAGCATCAAGATTTATCATAGAATGGGTTGGAAGGGACCTTCGGAGCTCATCTAGTCCAACCCTCTGCCATGAGCCGGGACATCTTCACCCAGATCAGGTTGCTCAGAGCCCTGTGTTTGCTCAACCAGAGCAGACCAGGCGATCAACGCTGAGCAACGTTTGCTATGGCAAATCCTGCGAGTAACTATGTGAGAGCTCTCCTGACAACCCCTCCAGCTGTGAAGCCCAGCACATCTGGGGGAAGTTTGGCAGACGAGACAAGGAGACAAAAGCAGAGGAGACAAGGGCAGACAAAATGCAAGTGGCAACCACAACATAAATTGGGACCCAGCAGAAAATGTCTGTAAGAACTGGTTTCCTACCAAAAACTGGATCTCCAACTGCCCCCTCTACACAGAGAGCTTGCAATGCTGCTCAGGAGATCTGTTTTCAAAAATTTCAAGTAAAGAGTGAGGTTTTCTGCTGGAGAGGAAAAATAATACATCTTGAACCTTGCCAAGAATACATCTGCTCAGAGGATGAGACACCAGACCCTTCCCAGGTCACCAGCCAAGGACCTTCTCCTACGCTACGGGGCCACCAGAAGCTCTTCCTTTGCATGTTCCTCACCAGTCTCAAGACCGGAGAGGTTTATGGACTTGAACATCTCTGGCCCCACCATAAAATATGCGAGTTTTGGGAAGCGCACCCCACAGCAAGGTGTCCAGAAGACCTGTGTCCTTCACCCTGCCCCACATCCTGGGGTACCAGCACCCAACACACACAAGATACAGCCTCAAGTTCAAATACCAGCCCTTTACCTAAACCCTCCATCCCACAAACACACTCAAATGATCACACAGATCCCTTGTGCTGGTTTGACTTCACATTTGGTGCTGGGTTACAGAGGGTTAAACTTCACAGCTTCAAAAAAGAAAACAAAACAAAACACTTTAAACCCAAAAAAGGAGGCGGAGAGGAGGGATAATGTGCCATCCCCCAAGCCAAGTGCTCCTGTATTTGAGGACATCTCATCCAAAATTCTCATATAAACCAACCCAAGTCCCCAGGCACCCCAAAGAATAATTCAAAACAAAAACTAAGAACATGAAAATCAAACCTAAGAAAACAATAAAATGAAAAACTACCTCCTGCAATCCGACGGTCCTTGGGTCAGTTCCCGTAGGTCCTCGAGAGTTTTTGGGGAGCAAACGTCCACAGGAGCAAACAATCGACCGTACCGAAGCGAATGCGCCCCATCTTCTGCCCGCAAACGCCCCGGCTGGTGGTTTTGTTTCCTTCTTTTCCTACAGCGGTTTGACTCAGAGGTCTGGCCAGACTCGCAGCTCGCAAATTCGTTTAATAAATCATCTCCTCACCACGCCCAGAAGCAAAAGGCAAATCTGTGTCTCGCAGGCACCTGCTGATTGGACTAACGTGCCTCTTGCTAATTACCCCGCGAGGAAGAGGACGGCTCGAGCGACGCGCTGATGAAGATAAATATTTTAACTTCGCAGTTCGCGCTGTAAACTCGTTACAGCCGGAGAGTCTCTTAACTTGATTCTAGCAGAAAATGCCTCAATAATTTTTTGTCTTTTTTTTTTTAAAGGCTATGAAATATTAATTTTGGGGAAATAGATAGCGTGTCTTTCAGGTGCAATTAGCAGCTTGTAGTGGAGGAAAAAAGGCAGCTGGTGAGGGCCAGGGAAGGGATGTGAGTGTTTTCTCCCCTCGGCGGAGGGAATGCAGTGCTCTGCCCTATCTAATCTCACTATAGCAACGGGAAGACCTTGGCAACCCTGATCTTTACGGTTATTAAGACAGGAGTGGGAAGAATCGGGAGCGCAGAGCTGAGGGATGCTCAAACAAGGAGCTGACCCGGTTCCTACCGAGGAAATAAAGCCCCTTGTATTGCTTAGGGGTGGGGAAGAGGCTCTCGGGTAATCCAAGGCCAGATCCCCAAAACTTCCTCCTGGTGACTTTTTTTTGGGGGAGGAATATACCAAAGAGGAGACATGCACCTCCTCATAGCACCCTGGGGAAGGATCTCCGAGTCCTGGACCTGCTGGAGAGGGACCAGAGGAGCCACAGGAATGATCCGAGGCTGGAACAGCTCTGCTGGGAGGACAGGCTGAGAGAGCTGGGGTGTTCAGCTGGAGAAGAGAAGTTCCAGGGAGACCTTATTGCACCTTTCTGGACTTAAAAGGGGCCTCTGAGAAAGATGGGGACAGACTTCTGAGCAGGGCCTGTTGTGATAGGACAAGGGGTGATGGGTTTAAACTAAAGGAGGGAGATCCAGGCTGGACATGAGGAAGGAATTGTTGTCCCTGAGGGTGGTGAGAGCCTGTCCCAGGTTGGCCAGAGAGGTGGTGGATGAACCATCCCTGGAGACATCCCAGGCCAGGCTGGACGGGGCTCTGAGCAACCTGAGCTGGTGAAGATGTCCCTGCTCATGGCAGGGGGGGCACTGGGGGAGCTGGGAAGGTCTCTTCAACTCAAACCATTCTCTGCTTCCGTGATTTCTTAAAGTCCCAAGAAGAAGATGCTGCTCGCAGGCCAAGTCTGCAGGCAGCCGCTTGCCCTCAGCCCCGAAGATCTCAGCCCCAGCTGCAGCCATGAGGACGTGCCCAGACGGGACAGGGACAAGGAGGTTCCCCCACAACTGCCACCCGGCCCGGGGCTGCCAGGAACCTGCACCCCAGTGCCTCCGGAGATCCCTGCTCGCTCTCGGCTCTCGCCAGGATGATTCACCCACAAATGCAAGGTACAAAGTGCTCTGATCAGCTCGTTGCAAGATGTTATGTCTCGGTGACTGCTTGGCCCAGAGCCACTTTGGTCCTGGGCTTCTAGACAGTGGGGACAGCCCCAGGGCTAAACTGGCTGCCACCAACTCCTGGCCATAGCTTGGTCCCACCTGGACAAAAAAGGATTTGCTGTAATACTCCTCCCTTGTCAAAGAGGGCCAGTTCACCAAGACCTCCTTGGCAGCCCCGCAGCACCTTAAAAAAAGGGAGTTGGAGCTGCTAGGATCTCCAAAACCAGACCCTACAGCTCACAGACCAGCCCTGAACATGTCCCACCCGTTCTTGCTCTACCATCTCACAGTGATGGCAACTCAACAGAACAACCTACTGACTCAGGGAGGACCAGCAGGACAGCCTGCAAAGCTAAATTACTACTACTGCTACTATTCCAACTGCTAGTAGAATAATAATAATCTATACTAAACTCCCAAGGTAGCAAGAGCCCATCTTTTTGGTGACTTTGTCTTTAGAACCGCTCTTCTTGGCACATTGAGGGCCCAGGACCGCATTCCTCCCTCCGCTGACTCCACTGTCGTGGTTTCCACCCAAACTCAGCTCTCTCCTTATAGCAACTGGGTAGCCCAAGAAAGTTTCTCCACCAACCTCTGAATCACCATCACATAACCTGGCCCTACCACACGTGCACATCCCCAAGTCATAGCAGCTGGGACAGCCCTTGCTGCTTCATGCGACCTTCTGTTCCTCACCAAAGCTTCTAAGAAAGATGGGGACAGACCTTTGAGCAGGGCCTGTTGCCACAGGACAAGGGGTGATGGTTTTAAACTAAAGGAGGGAGATTCAGGCTGGACATGAGGAAGGAATTGTTGTCCCTGAGGGTGGTGAGAGCCTGTCCCAGGTTGGGCAGAGAGGTGGTGGATGAACCATCCCTGGAGACATCCCAGGCCAGGCTGGACGGGGCTGTGAGCAACCTGAGCTGGTGAAGATGTCCCTGCTCATGGCAGGGGGGGCACTGGGGGAGCTGGGAAGGTCCCTTCAACCCAAACTGTTCTATGATTCTGTACTCAGAGCATTGCTCGCTCTCATTTGCAAAGTCCTTGGAGAGAATTAAGCAATAGCACTGGAATCACGAATCCTTCAGCAGCTGGGAGGAAAACTGCCAAGGAGGTTTTGAATGCCTGGTTTATTTGGACCATGGAAAACATAGGGGTAGACAGTGTTTAAATACCACTACGAACAGAGGAGCAGTAGGAAAAGAGGTCAGATCAGATAAAGCAATCGCAACATCACTCAAGAAGGGAGATGATGTAGAAAACCAAAATATATGATTGCCACCCCTCTCCCAGCTCTTGGCGCATATTGGCCAAGCTCCAAAGAGCTCTCCCGATAACCACCCGTCTGGATGGATCCAAGTCTCTACAATAATTCTGAGTGTTTTTGAGTGGCTTTGCTTGCTCTTATTTTTACTTTTGACTGGGGTGGAACGTGCCTCAACCAAAATGCACCATGCCCTTTAGTGCACATTAAACCAAAGATCTATTGGAGACAAATGTCAAAATTTTAATAATTGGCTAAAGCCTCATTTGGCCAAAACCGGCAACTTGTCACCCTCCCTATGTCCCCTCTGTCTAGACAAGGTGCCATCCGCAACATTGCCTGTCCCAGCGGTGGGAATTTGGGTGGGGGGTGCTGTGTAAGACATCGGTGAGGACTAAATCAAAATACAGCGAGACGGTGTGTCATCCAAACAGCCCGTTTCAGCCCCAGACACCCCCCAGCGCTGGATACCGAGAGGCTCTTTATCTTGTCACCGGTGACTAAGAGCATCCACGGCATGACGGTACTGCAAAAATACAGGGGACGGAAAATGGCCCTTTTCCAAGGAGGATGGATCTTTTATTACGTTCTGTTTACCTCCTATATTATTAAAGAGAAAGCCATGAAGCATGCGATCCTTTTAGGTTCTCTGAATCCACTTAGATTTTATCTCCGGAGCCGGAGCTTTCCAGGAATGAAATAGCTGCAAGACACAACGTGGGTGAAACGAAATCAAATGGTGAGTCTCCAACATGAAAGGCAAACTAAAAGGATGACAGTGCTAGTTATACGAAGGGAGAAAATAAGGAGGAAAGGAAATTAAAAGCAATTAAAGGGAATTAATTAGAAGGTATGATGGAACTATGAAAGAGGAAAAACAGCTATGCAGAGTTCACTAAATACCCCAAACTTTTAATTGTTGCACTTGGAACTGCAAGCCCTGGAGGTTCAAAACCCCTCTGGCAGTTTCCAAAAAAAAAATTCCCATGGCTTAAACAAATTACTTCTTTGCCTCTAAGTCTGCATGGCAGACAAGTTTCTGAGCTTCTCCTCCAAACCATGAAGGCAGATGCATGTCCTGCTCTCCTCTACGCTCCACCAGCCAAAGCGGACAACCCACAACAGCACCTGATGCCAAGAGCTGGGGCTTTAAATAGAGCATTGATGCTGTTGTCCCAAGCATTGGGCTGAATTCTTTGCAATGTTCCTGGTAGTTGCCAGGGCCCTGGGGGTGGTGGGGCCAACATCTGCTCTCAGAGTCACTACGATGAGACCACTTGCTGCGTTAGTCCCAGGGGAGATGGCCACCAGCTGGAGCATCGCACCATCCATCGCAATGTACTGCCTGCATTTCCCACTAAAATCCAACAGTGATTTTCACAGGATCACAGAATTTTGGGGGTTGGAAGAGAACTTGAAGGTCATCTAGTCTAACCTCTGCTATGATCAGGGACATCTTCACCAGCTCAGGTTGCTCAGAGCCCAGTCCAGCCTGGCCTGGGATGTCTCCAGGAATGGTTCATCTACCACATCTCTGCCCAACCTGGGACAGGCTCTCACCACACTCACGGTAAAGGACATCTTCCTAATATCTAATCTAAATCTCCCCTCTTTTAGTTTAAAACCTGCTCATCACAGTAACAAGGCCCTAAATCAAAACATCGCCATGAAAAGGGTTGCAAAGAGCAGGAGCCCCCGGTCTCTCCAGATCCTCCCTTTGTCAACCAACTTGGCTTTAACCATGAGAAGTTGGGAAGTCCCCTATGGAGACCAAAACATCCTTTATTAAGGGAAAGGCGTCGATGGCTGGGAGGAAGGACAAGAAGTCATAAAATAAGCAGGGACACGCTGTTTGTCTTGGCCTCCCGGCTACGTATTATTTTCCTGGGATACAAGCTCCGGCCTCGTGCCAAAAGCAAGGACGGACAAACCGGAGACGGGGCCGCCTTGCCAACGCCGGGTTTGTTTCGGAAGAAACTCTTCACCCAGCATTTCCATGAGGGAAGGAGCTGGTGGGGCAGCAACACCAGAGCTGCCAGATGTTGCTTGGAAAGATCCTTCAAGCTTGGGGTGCGTGCATGGGGTCCCTGAATCGTCCCCAAAAAATCCATACGGGGAGATGGGCAAGGTCTAAAGCTCCCCATGGTCTTTCCATCCATATATATCCACCTCTACCAGCTACAAGGCAGCTCATGTACAGATATATAGGGGCTGTGCAAAAGGCTCCACCTCCATCCCCTGCCCATTGCTGGATGCTGCCATCTTCAGAGACCCACAAAGCTTTGATTGTGTTTAATTAAGTGACCGCACGCTGATTTTACACAACAATAACCCTGTATCCAAACAAGCAGCTCACCCCAGTGACAGAACCACACTGTTCCTATGAAAGGGAGAACTTCATTATCTGTTACCTATTACTATTCAGAATTATATATATATATATATATATCTTTTATGTCACATTAACTATGCCTTTATAAAAACGACTCATTTTCGACCCAAGCCCAGGGAGGATTTTTTTCTCTTCGCTTGAAAGACAGACAGCTTCATACTTTGAAGTTAATTATAACTATTTTGCTTTATACATCCCTTGGTCAGGTTACAAGCCTTTTAGATCTCCCTGGTTTATGTGGCATCGAGACAGACCAAGGTTTGAAAGTCACAGCTGTCACAAGTCCAGCTTCCATTAAGAAGATTAATCTTCCCAGAGGTGCATCTATGGGAAGGTCTGAATCACAGGGTTGGATCCTGCTGTTGGTTCCATGGAGTAAATAGAGTTGCGCAAAGGGGACGAAAAGCATATCTGGACCAGTGAGCATCAAACCTCCTGCTGTGGGACCAGACGGGAGCAAGACAATAGGAAAATCAGCTCTTTGGGACATTTCACCAGGATATTTATGCCCCGTGTAGGAAACCAGAGCCCTGCTCCAGTGGCTGCCAAGCACTGGGGCAAGTCAATAACCGATTAATAGTAATAATGCGATTGGAAAAGTCAGTGGGGCATCTACGAGTGGCCATGGTTATGTGATGGGATGGGAAAGCTTCAGCTGCTGCTCCTTGGGGATAGAGTCACAGAATCATTTTGGTTGGGAGAGACCCTCAAGATCATTGAGTCCAACCATAACCCACCCCTGGCACTGCCCCATGTCCCTGAGAACCTCATCTGTGTGTCTGTTCAACCCCTCCAGGGATGGTGACTCCAGCACTGCCCTGGGCAGCCTGTTCCAATGCCCAACAGCCCTTTGGGGAAGAAATTGTTCCCAAGATCCAACCTTAGCCTGCATCCCCAAATTAGGGGAACCTCCCGATTTCTCAGTGCTAAACGAACCCACGTAATGAAGCCACAAAATATCAGCCCGTCCCACAGCAAACATGCGGCGCTGCCTGGACAAGCAGCTCGCGAACAAGCCTCTGCAAACAGCCTGCACCTTCTTTTCCTTTTCCACCTCCCTCACTTGTTCTTCATCCACAGGAGCAAAATAATTTATTTCTCTTTGGGCTTTTAATTAAAAGAGAAGCAAGTCTAACACATCGAATCTGGGTCACGCCATCCTTGCTGGGCACCGGGTTGAGAACTCAGGTGGCACCTATACAGGAGAAAGATGTTGAAGCTGCCAGACCACCGGCTGAGGGAGCTGGGGCTCTGGAGCTGGAGAAGAGGACACTGAGGGGTGACCTCATTCATGTTTACAGATACATGAAGGGTGAGTGTCAGGAGGATGGAGCCAGGCTCTTCTCAGTGACAACCAGTGACAGGACAAGGGGTAATGGGTACAAACTGGAACACAAGAGGTTCCACTTAAATTTGAGAAGAAACTTGTTCCTGGTGAGGGTGGCAGAGCCTGGCCCAGGCTGCCCAGGGAGGTTGTGGAGTCTCCTTCTCTGCAGACATTCCAACCCGCCTGGACACCTTCCTGTGTAACCTCATCTGGGTGTTCCTGCTCCATGGGGGGATTGCACTGGACGAGCTTGCCAGGGCCCTTCAACCCCTGACACTCTGGGATTTTGTGAAAACAAACCCTGAAGAGTCACCAGGTTATTCTTTGCTGCTCCTACACACACAGACACCAAAGGGACAGAAGAAACTGCTTGACAGAGGAGGAGCTGGAACTGCTCTAAATGAAGGGCCGCACTCACGGTGGAGTCTGTACTATGAGATACGAACGTGTTAAACCTCCTGCCTGACTCTGCTGCCTGTGACTTTCAGGCAAACATAACCAAGAATGGGTTTTCTGATGGTGCAGCATCGTAGGATCATCATAGAATCATCGAGTTCTAGGTTGGAAGGGACCACAAGTATCATCTGGTCCAACCTTTCTTGGCAAACCACAGTCTAGACAAGATGGCAGCAGCACCACCAGCTGCTGGTGGGTTTTCTAGGTGCACCTCAAAGGCAGAGAGGACTTTGAGTGATGGCCAAGCTGAGAACTGGGGAGACAATAATGAGGGGTGAGGTTCTGCACACAGGTTAGTGCAAGAAGAGCATCACCAACATCTGGTCTTGAACCTCATGTATAAAGAGCTTGTGGTCTTCAACCAGCTGCAAGGAGGCTTTAGGGGGACTTAGAACCCATTTTGATTGGGGTTTTCTGCTTCATAAGTTCAGCTGCTTTGTTAATTGATTAGCCCATCCTCTCCAAAGACCCAGGTCAGGAGCCAACGAGTTACAACTCAACTACATCTCCAGCAAATGCCACTGAATTGAGAAGGTGCAGGGAGATATTGGCCTTTAACATGAGGAACCTGCAATGGATTAACATCCCTTTTTCTTCAAAAAAAATCAGCAGGATCCAGATTACAAATTAAAAGGCAGGAGCTGATAAGCGATTAGCATGCACTTCCCACTGCACGAGGCCACCATCGACAAAATAACTATAAACCTTTTCATTTTATAAAGCACAGTCTCCACCGAATTATTCCACCTCCGGGCTCCATGGAGTTTGCAGCACCCCTGTATTTGTTTCCCAGCCGAGACAATTGCGAGTTAAATGTTCGCCAGTGTTGTTGCTACTACAGGGATTGTGCAGTTAAATAATTCAGGAGCCAATTACTGTTCAACGATATCACTCCCCATCATTTGAGCGGCGATCCGGTATCCAAGCCAAGAGACTCCGTCAAGAAGGAGCCTGCAAGAAGCCTTTGTTTGATGCAAAAAACACCAATTTATGCACTTCTTCTGTGTAATATACAACTTATTGACTGAAATACAGGGTATATGGTGCATTTTATTGCATGTTAAGTAAGGGCTGTAATTAATTACCACTTGCCTTTAGGTCGCTGGTTTGATTGCCACCTAAGCAAACCAGTGACATTAAAAGGTCCTGCCCATGGGATGGTTCCTTGGCGATCAACTCAAGAAAATTAGAAAGCAGGACGGCATAATGCCGATTTTTGTGCCCAGATCAGGAAATCTGGATCTCTCCCTCATCCCCAACATATAAGAGACACCATCGTATTTGATGCTTTCACCACCAGGGCCAGCTCTCCGGCAAGGACAACCAGTGCTCTCCAGCTCCAATTCAACCCACTCAGGACCTCTTTGCCTGGATTTGGACCTAAAAACACTCTCATATTTTGAAGACTCATCAATACAGAGTACGAACGACCAGCTGCCCTCTTGGCCATGAGACAGGAGCTTATTTAAGGGCTGAACTTCATCTTCTGCACGTAGAGCATCACCAGAGCTCACCCAACCCATCTCCATGGCTTAGCAGAGAGAAATGTCTGGTTTTTAAAGACACCCCTTGGCTCCTCGCTTGTGCGGCTTTAAATGTTCCTTCTGCACAGCTATAAAAGGGTGTGAGAAAACTTGGCAAGGAAGCCCTGGGTGGTACAGAGGACGGGAACAAGGAGGAATCTGTGCCCGGGGCAGGGGAGGGGGCGGCAGAGCCGCGCGGTGCCAGGCTGAATAGCTGCCGGGGAGGAAATGACACACAGCACTATCCTGCTTTTGTCCAGGGGAGAGACTAAAATGCTCCAGAAGAAGGAAAAAATAATAACCATAAAGGGGATTATTCTGGTTTGCATCGCTCCCTCCTCTCCGGCTATGGGGGACCCCTCCTGGGGACCACGGGGCGTCACAGCTCGAGCAGCACCTGGGTTGGTTTAGCACCAGGTTTGTGCTTTTATGTTCCCCAGGTTTCTGCCCACTCGTTGTTTTTTAAAACGCCAGCAAAATGCCACAGGTAGGGGGAGCGGGCAGCGTCCTCCGGCCCTGTCCCTGTGCGAGGTGACACCAAAGACACCAACGTGGTGGCCGTGGTGGTGGTTCTCACCAAGGTGCAATTACAGCTGCGCTCACCTCAAAAATAAAGCCTTAAAAACCTTTCACCCTCATCATTCTAAAGAAAAGCTCAAAAATGTGGTGTTTTCCAATTCTCCACCACTGGCCCTGAGGTCCACTCTTACCTCTGCTGTGTCCCATGTTTAGGGAAGACATCTCCTGCTCCCCACACTTAGGGTTGTCCTCTCCTGCTCCCCATCTCAGCCACATCCTCATCACATCACATCAGCTTCATGCTTTGGGACTTCCCAAAGTCCATCACCGAGATAATCCCCTCCCCATGGGCTTGTCTCCTCCCTCCCCACAGCTGCAGCTCGTTCTCCAGATCAGATCCTTCACCTGCAGCTCATGAACCATCACCTCTCTAACGCCCAACCACCCCTTCAAGCACCAACCTGCAATATCAAACATGTTTTCTATATCTCTCTTTTTCTTATTATTTCAGTATCTCACCCATTGTGTCCTTCACCACAGAAGTACCAGAACTCACACTTTATTCCTCAGCCAAAACTATCTCCATATCTTGGCCAGCTTCCACTCCTCTCTTCAGGCATAATGAAAACAAGCAATGCACAAACACCATTTCCTCATAAATTAAGAAGCCCACACTGAAAGGAACCCAAAATCTCTCACGTATACATATGTATTGATGGTATATCTTATTAAAAACATAACCCCAGAGGAACCCCAACTCAACATGTTTGACTCAACAACTTGTCCATAGGCGCAAGTTCTCCTCCTACATCCCACGATTGCTTCAAAAGGGCTCAGGCAAAACTAAAGGAAAAGATGACTGTGGGAATGAGAGAAGGGTGAATTTTGTGGGACAGATTCACTCTGGTAGGACTTGAAAAAAGCTGATAACTTAAAGCCAGCAGAAGCAACCATATTTGATAGGACGACAACCCCGACCGATGTTCCTCAGTACTAGTGAAGGAGTTGGAGGGATGGTGAAGATTCACCTGAAAGGCAGCTGGGGACATCAGAGTGGGCAAGACGGTTGCCAAAAGATGAGCAGGTTTCACTGAAATGAGTTGCACAGAGAGGTGGTGGATGAACCATCCCTGGAGACATCCCAGGCCAGGCTGGACGGGGCTCTGAGCAACCTGAGCTGCTGAAGATGTCCCTGCTCATGGCAGGGGGGACACTGGGGGAGCTGGGAAGGTCCCATCAACCTGAACTATTCCATGATTCTACAATCACAGCATCCCTTCAGGCCCATGCAGTGTTGAGCCCAGCTCAGAGGCCAATATCGCTCTACATGTTGCTCTGCCCACCCCTGGACTGGCTGGGGCCCCCAGTGCTAAAAAAGAAAGAAAAAATACCAATTGCAGCAGACATATCTAAGTCATATTTTTCTTTTCCTGCACGTCAGAGCTTGCCTGTCTTTAAGATATTTTTAACCCAGCTCCTTGAGACAGGATGGGGCTCTCCCTCCATAGAATAACTGAATGGTTTGTGTTGAAGAGACCTTCCCAGCACCCCCAGTGCCCCCCCTGCCATGAGCAGGGACATCTTCACCAGCTCAGGTTGCTCAGAGCCCCGTCCAGCCTGGCCTGGGATGTCTCCAGGGATGGTTCATCCACCACCTCTCTGGCCAACCTGGGACAGGCTCTCACCACCCTCAGGGACAACAATTCCTTCCTCATGTCCAGCCTGCACCATCTTGCAGACAAGAGATGGGGAAGGGTGGGTTTGCAGCAAACACGTGGCTCAGGGTTTGTTTGTGTCCCTTTGTCAGGTCTGACCAAGCCTAAGTGATCTACAGCCCTTTTGCAAATCCAAACTAAAGGCAGAAGAGGGTGAGAAATGGTGCAGACACCTCAGGTGACATTGCACCAGCCTCCTCCCACCAGCACACATCCCTCACCCATGGAGAAAAGCTGCTCCATGTGGATATACTAACTCTTTATATTATAGTGAATTATTGCACCTCTAATCCCAGGGTCAGTTTTGGGCCCCTTATGCCAAGAGAGGCCTTGAGGTGCTGGAGCGTGTGGAGAGAAGGGAACGGAGCTGGTGAGGGGCTGGAGCACAAGTGTGATGGGAGCGGCTGAGGGACCTGGGGGGTTCAGCTGGAGAACAGGAGCTGAGGGGACACAGGGACACACAGAAACGGCCTCAAGTTGCGCCAGGGGAGGTTGAGGTTGGATCTGGGGAACAATTTCTTCCCCAAAGAGCTGTGGGGCATTGGAACAGGCTGCCCAGGGCAGTGCTGGAGTCACCATCCCTGGAGGGGTTGAACAGATGCAGAGATGAGGTTCTCAGGGACATGGGGCAGTGCCAGGGGCAGGGTAACAGTTGGACTTGATGATCTTGAGGGTCTTTTCCAACCAAAATGACTCTATGATTATTGATAACCTATAGGTGTATCTGACCTGCCACACCTGCAGCATAACATCCTCTTGCTCAGCTGTTGAAGGCTCTGCCCTGAAAGTGACTGATGATGAGCTTCAGCTGTAGAGAAGAAGGAGAAGAGCCCTTGGGAAGGTGGGGAGAAGACCACCCTGGTGATGGACTCTGGGGAAGCCCCACAGCACAAGGCCAATGTGATGGAGATGTGCCTGAGATAGTGGAACAGCAAAAGACATCCCTGAGCGTGGGGTGCAGCAAGGGGAGAAGATTGAACCCTCTGGGTCATCTCAGGGTGTCCCCCCGGGGCCTCAGTCACCAGACACTCATCAGCCACCTGAGGCACCAGTAGCCCCGGGGCCAGCACGGTGCGGGAGCCCCAGGGAAGCATCATTGAAGGCTGCGCTGAGTCGGCTGATTGCGCTGTCTGAACGTTTGCATATTTGGAACCACATTAAACCAGCCCTTAATGCTAAAAAAATAGCTTAAGAGCAAAAGAGAAGTGCAGCCGCAAACAATTTGGGGGTGCGCATCCCGCAATGAACCCGCCATGGTGGTTGCCAAAGTCTACAGAGATGTCCCTGTCCCCAGGAGCTCATGGTGGAGCGCGAGATGAGGCAGAACTCGCAAGGAAAAGCTGTTCAGCAGAAAAATGGCTTGTGTTTTTTCTTTAGAAGCCACACCTGCACATCATCCACCCGTTTGTTCCCCTCCAGACTCATCCCAACACCCACAACTTGCAAGATGCTTCACAAAAACGATCAACTTTGCTAAGGAAATAACAGAGCCCTGGGTAAAATTAGCTTTTTGCCTCCCAAACATTTTGCAATTATCTCTTGCAAAACTACATAAGTCCAAAATGTAGGAGAGGCATTATTAAGCCTTACTAAAATGGTGCCTTTAAAGTAGAAATTGCTGCAACATGTGAAAATAACATGAGGAATTTGCAGCTATGGAAAACTGCTTTTTATTTTATAGTTTCCACGCTTATCAGGCCCCAACAGAAATGACCCAAAGAAAACACAATGACAGCTGTATTACATAGGGCACCTCATTTTTGGATTATTTTAGAGGAGATGCAAGTGAACTGCTTCCCCGTTCCACCTGAAGCTCTAAATACAACCTGGATTCCCAAAGTATAGCTGTAATATACATAAAGCATAAACAAAACTGCAACATATACCTAATACATGATGATGTGGTGTGGATAAAGATGTTCTTGGTGTTTATTTCAGGTTACGTATAGAAGAACCCCAACGTTCTTACCTATGTGGCAAACTGGGCACGATAAATGAACATCAGAACATTTTCCTTGCCCACTATCAACAGACGGAACTATTAAGGAGACAAGATGCAGACAGAGATTAGGAAACATTTTTTGGAGATCACGAAGCCAGTCTTTGGTAAAGGCAAAAGCTTCAGGATGGAATGAACCGAAAGGCAAAACAAAGACTCGAGATTTACATCCCAGATCAGGCTCCGGAGCGTGAAGCAATAACGGTGGTTCTGGATTAGCACAGGAGGCAAAACTGAGACTAACGCAACTTCTTCAGACAGGCAAAGCAGGCACAGGGCTATGCAGATTCCAGCCCATGACACACTCGGCAGAGATTAGAAAGTCTAAGTACTTTCTGAAGAACAAAAAGCCCCTTTGGTGACTAATTCATTTATTTTTCTATGAGAAAAGAAAATAAGCAGCATCTCCCAGAACAGTTCTGGGGATTCTCCTGCACGTCTGCTCTTCCCCACAGCCATCGAAAGGTCCGAGCTGAAGGGGAAGCGTCTTTCCAGGGACAGGGAAGCAACACAGCCCTGGAAATCCCATGTTAAAATGGATTTCTTGTGTGACACCCTCAGCCCTCCCTGTCACCAGCATGTCCCCAGCCAGGACCACGCTGGCACAAAGCCGCCCCTGCACCAAATGCATGTAAAATTATGCCTCTAATTTGCATGAGTAATTACTATGAATTAGTATGCAATTGGCCAATTAGATTCCCTTCTCTCATGCATGTTGTTTCTAAATTCCGGTCTCATCACGGAGCGATCTTCTGGTCTGATAAGCAGTCCAGACGATGGGTTGTCTCCAAATCATCCTCCAGCTCCTCACATAACCATGGACTGAAAACAGTCACTCAACCCAAACTCCTTTCAATAAATCCACAGGGTTTTATCTACAAAGGCCCTCCGAGATACCCTGTCCCCACCTCAACCTGGAGAGCGGAGCCCCATGAAGACCACGTGTGACATCTGAGCTGAAGCACGTTTTCCAGGAAGACATCCTGAACTGAAGATGATAGAGAACACAACCCATCCCTACTCGAGCATGTCAGCAGCCTGCCTGGAAGTTGATACAACATTTGGAACATCCAGATGAAAGATGCAATGGAAATGCTTTTACTGATCAATCACAGCACACGTGCCCCAAGGATGGAGAGGGTATCAGGGGGACCAGCCATGCCCAATGACTTGGAGGTACCAAGTTTCTCCAAACTCCTTTTTCACCTCTAGACACAACCTGGCAGAGCCAGGAGGAAATAACGAAGGACAAAAGTATCCCAACAAGCCTGGTTTGAAACCATCCTTGTAGGAGCACGTGGGCTGCACAGATTTGGGGTAACAGAGACCAGGAGAGGGAGCTCATCATTGCTCCTCAGCCTTCCCCATGTCCTCTGCTGGGGCTGGAGACCCCAATGACGAGCAGCCACTCTCCCAGGCAGAACGTCTTTACCTCTGGTGACCACAGATGTTTGGAGTTCTTCATGGAGAGAGGAGCCCAGCACGCTGTGAGACTATTTCGGGGAGCTCGAGGGGTGGCAGAAGAGTGTGGCCATGCTGGACACCATGGCTGTGCAGCATTTTCCTGTTCCTGGGGAGGAGGAGGAGGAGGAGAAGGAGAAGGAGGAAGGAGGAAGGAGGAAGGAGGAAGGAGGAAGGAGGAAGGAGGAAGGAGGAAGGAGGAAGGAGGAAGGAGGATAAGAGCACCAGGGAATGACTAAGTCTCATCAACGGCACCAGGGTTACCAAGCAAATAGGAGGCACTGACAATAGGAACTGGGGGCAAAACTGCAGCAGCACCAAGACCACTAGGAGAAGGTGGGCAAGAGAAGACTCAAAAGCAGATGGTGTTCAGCCCCTACCGGTTGCTCCTCCACCCAAAATCGGGCTCCTGAGGTCCATCTCATGAGGGATGCTCGGGCAGCAGGACCACTTGTGAAGGTGAGGATGCCAAAACAGCAAATTCACTCAAAACTAGAACGTGACTTTAATTTCCTCCTCTGATTTTTTTATTCTTCACGGAGGGGGTCATGATTTCCTCCTTTTTTGTAACATCCTCACCTGCTTTGGGCTACACTGCTCAGAAGAAAAGCGTCCCAATGGCTCATCCATGATGCCCAAAGGAGGCTCAGCGCTTGCCACAGCAGCATCTTTCCCAATTACCCATGTTTCTAAACCAAAAGTGCCTTTTTCCTCTATTCCCCCTCAAAAATAATCCAACCAGTTCCACATTTTACAAGGACGGCAGGGTATTTCTTTACAATTCGAAGCCCGATAAAGATAATGGGTTCAGAATAACCCCGGAGAAGATCTGCTCCTGAAATCAATGGACTAGCCAGGCGAACTAAATCATTCACACTTGGAAGTGCTGCAAGCTCAGTCCCTAATAAAATACATTAAAAATAAGGCATCAAAAAATAACACAGGAGTACACACATACACTGAAGTGAAAGACTCAAGTTGCATCAACCTCACAAAAAATGAGATTAACACCCGCTTTTTCATATTTTGAAGGGGAGTCATATAATGCATTATTTGTAAAGTGGTGTTAAATTAATCTACAAGGTGTTTAATTTGCAAAGCCCGTCATTATTACAGGTCGTTTTAAATTTACAACCTGGACCCGGTAAAATCCTGCATCGCCATATTAATTGCACGTTATCAAAGGGCTCGTTTATAGCCTTACCATTTTAAATGGTGATTGTTAAAGAAACCCTGCTGCTTGTTTCCCCCTTATAATTTCACATGGCATCTCTGCGGTTCTCAACAGGCTGGCCAAGAAGTGTTTGTCTTCTTGGGAGAAATAAAAGACACGAAAGCAGAATATCAGAGATTAATTTCACCAATCCAAGGCACTGACCAACACCAGATCTGCACCAGTGCCTGGTGACTTTGGGTTGAAGAGAAGATTGAGGGTCCTAATACCAAAAATCCAGGCTCAAAAAGAAACTCCAAGCTGCAAATACCAAAAAAAAAGGATGACTTTTAAAGGAAAGGCTGACAAAACCACTGCAAACGCCCGCTGAGCAACCCCGGCAACTATCATCAGTCATGTTGCTCATCTCCTCTATTTAATTGACAATTAGGATGTTTAAAAGCAACAACAAATACCCCAAATGTTTTCTCTCACATTGCCATGATTAACTGTCGAAACTTCATTCTCGAGGCACAAAGAGTCGCCAATTTTGGCGGATCTTCGCGACTTTAAGCTCAAGCTCATCGCCGACCGAGCTGAGGTCGCTGTTCTCCTGCCCACCCTTTTTTGGTTTGACTTTGATGGTGTGTTCATCACAGAGCGA
This sequence comes from Columba livia, assembly GCF_036013475.1. NCBI lineage: Eukaryota > Metazoa > Chordata > Aves > Columbiformes > Columbidae > Columba > Columba livia. Next base: position 2,523,486 of record NC_088642.1, on the reverse strand, counting down.
GGCAACCTAAAAATAAACACCCCGAGGGATTTCTGTTTCAAAAGTCGCCAACGGCCTCTTGTTCGTGTCCCTGTGCCAAGGTACAACACGCTGCGCAGAAGATCTCGTCTTCGGCACAGTCACGGAGCTCGTCACCTGCCAATTAGCTTGAGGGCCGCACACTCGCTAATTCGCTGATTTGTTTATTCCTATCAGATTTGATCGGGCATGCAAATCTTCATCTCCTTACGCTAGACAAAGCCTGGAGAAAGGAGGAGGGCTGAGCGGTAAATAAATAAAAATATCAGTTCGGGATTAAACTGAAACAAAATTTACATTTTCTGCTCCCTCCCGACCTCCTCCTCTGCTGTATATTGTTAAATTTGATGCGATTAGCAGGTTCATATAGTGTTGGAAAGGCTCCTTCCACCAAGCTTCTTCTACCAAGAGGTCCTACAGGACCCAAGGACATCTTGTAGACTGGTGAATCTTATCTGCGAAAGACCCAAAATCCGAAGGAAGTAGCCACAAGAGGTTGGGAGACACCACTTTTCCCAGCAATTCAGTTCCCAGAAAGGTTATTTAGGACTTTCTAGAGCATCGTTCACCCCACAACTCAAAAGAAGCCATGTCCCTCTTGGGGGTGCTTGGCTGATAGAGCTGACAATTTTCGGATAAGCCATAGAGCTGCTGGGTTTGCCCACTGGAAGACAAAAAAAATTCCAAGTGGAGGCAATAATTCTGTATTTCAGGCCCGGAACCATCATTATTAAACAGTTCATTATTCATTATTAAACAGTTGATACTGCCTTGAAGCCTGGGAGTGGCATTTTATGTGCACATGAAAGTTTATAGGATATTTGGGCATCATTTCTGATGAACAGCCCTGCAGAAATGTTAGATCTCTGACCTGTTGCTCTTGCAAATACTATTTTTTTAATTTACTTATTTGTAGTGGAGTAATTCATTCAGGTTCCAACCATGATGGAGACCACGCTATTGATACGCACCAGTAAGAGACAGCACCGGTTCTACAGGATGCGGAGCAGAAAAGGAAGCATCGCAGCTGGTGATGGTGGGGAATGGAGGTAAAAACAGATTATGTCCCCAAATCCCAAGGAAAAAGCCAGCAAAATGAACAGAAGGAAAAGCCCAGAGCACCCATCTAAGTGTTTAACCACAAGAGGACCACAGCAGTCCCACCTCAGACAGAACAAGGAGTCTCAGACAGACCTTTCATGTTGAGATGTGTGTCCCACCATAACGCCTTGGCCACGACATAGAAACACAGAATCAATGTGGTTGGGAGAGACCCTCAAGATCATCGAGTCCAACCGTTACCCCACCCCTGGCACTGCCCCATGTCCCTGAGAACCTCATCTCTGTGTATTTCCAACCCCTCCAGGGATGGTGACTCCAGCACTGCCCTGGGCAGCCTGTTCCAATGCCCCACAGCCTTTTGGGGAAGAAATTGTTCCCCAGATCCAACCTCAGCCTCCCCTGGCGCAACTTGAGGACATTTCCTCTCATCCTAGATCCCTCACCCCATCTATACGTCATACTTCAATGCTCCAAAGATGTCCCTCACACAGGTGGCAATAAGAACCTCTTCAGGAATAAATGGGACACTCCATATTTTTTCCCGTTTATCACAGAACAATAAACTCCTGGTCACAGCATCCATTTGCACATCGGGATGTTTTCCATCTCCCACGGTTTCAGTGGGAGAAAAGGAAAACTGAGGCCACACAAGAACAAAAGTAAAGGTTTGGTGAGAGAAAGCAGAATACACTGTGAGCAACTAAAACCCATGAGCTCACATCTCTGCAAAGCCAGACCTAGATCAAGCTCTCCTCGCTACGACAGCCTCCCTGCCTGCCCCAGAGACCTGCTTCCCTCCAGGAACGTTAAGCACAGCCAACGTGTGTTCTGGCACTGGTCTGTATGGACCGGCAGGATGAGATGCTATCAGCCCATACCGCTCATCGTCTCTGCATTCAGGTGCCCCGAGGCGGCATGCGAGCCCTGCTGCTGCTGAGTGATGCAGAAGCGGTGGGTGTATTTGTAATATCCCAGCTCCGGTCTAGCAAGACGCATCACGCTTGACCTTGGGGAAGCCAACAGGACATCTAGAAGCAGGTTGACATGACCCAACAGCACTTACGGGGATGTGGGATAACCCCACAGCTGCGGCCAGGCCCTGTGTCACCTCCTCTACTTGCGCCAGATGTTTGTCCCATTGCATGAATCATAGAATTGTTTGGTTGGAAGAGACCCTCAAGATCATCGAGTCTAACCATAACCCAACTCTCCAACCATAACCCAACTCCAGCACTAACCCATGTTCCTAATAACCTCATCTAGACGTCTTTCTACCCCTCCAGGGATGGTGACTCCACCACTGCCCTAGGCAGCCTGTTCCAATGCCCAACAGCCCTTTCTGCAAAGAAATGGTTCCTAATATCCAACCTGAACATTGCCTGGTGCAACTTGAGGCCATTTTCTCTTGTCCGATCACTTGCTATTTAGGACAAGAGACCAACACCCTCCATGCTACAACCTCCTTTCAGAGGAAGGACCATGTGTGGGGACAACTACCATGGATGCCAGCGAGCTGCTGCAACCTCGAGCCACAATAGCCAAGGTGTCACCAGGATGGACTGAACCTCCCAACCATGGCTGTTAGCCAAGATCCTAGTCCTGATCCATGGGAATTAGCACTTAGGGACATGGTTTAGAGGTGGACGTGGCAGTGTTGGCTTAACAATTGGTCTCAATGACTTTAAAGGTCTTTTCCAAGCAAAACAATTCTCTGATTCTGTGAATTGTACCACCATCTACAAGGGAGGTACAGTTTGCTCCTGGTTCTCCTTGCCACCAGTGTCATCCCACCCTTGGATGTCCTTCTTCTGAGCTTTGCTCTCGTAGTAATTCCCTTTGCTCCTGGAGGTCCACTGGAGAGGACACCAGCAGCCTGGCCAGCCCCACCGCTCCCCAGCCTTCCTCCTTCTCCAAAATAAAACTCAATAAAAGAAATTCAAACCCTTTTAGATCAACCAGCTTAGGTAAACAAGCCAAGACACCTCCTCCCAGCAACGCCAACAGAGAACTAAGATCTAATTAAACAAATGAAACGGATTCATAAGAACGATGAGGGTTGTTTCTCCTTTGAGCTGGTGACAGTGAGATTAAAAGCAAAGCGAGACCCGGATTTTCACCAGAACGCCGTAAAAAAGTGGCACAGACCCAGCAGATCCCAAAATACACAGCCGGGCACACCCTTCCCTACAAACACACCTGCCGCTTATTTTTCCCCTCCCCTTTTTCTCTCCCACATCCTCTCTGGAAAAGCCAAACTACATTCATTACAGCACCGAACTATTTCCTTTTTTATTCTAATATTTCCTTTTTTTTTTAATAATCTGGGAACGGAGAAGAGAAAGGAAGCCCTGGAGCTTTTCAGACACAATTTAATAAAAAAAAAAGTATGATTAAAACCAAAAAGCATAAACAAACAAACCACGTTACCCAGAATAATGACTCCGGGGAAAAGCGCCAAAAATATTGTATAAGCTTCTGGAGCGTGGCTGGAGCAGGGAACAGAGAGTCCTGGTGCTGAGGAGAGCGCGTCGCTGCCGTGGGACGACAGGGATGCTCTGGGAGAGGAAGGAATGAAAAGGGTTTCACAGAGATCTAGGTGCCTGAATATGTCTTCAGGCACCTGGTTCTGGCATTTGCAAAGCCCCAGGTTAGGCAGACTCAGGCTTTTTCAATATGGTGTAATTGTCCTTCTGCTCCGGTGAGACCCCCCTGCAGTGCTGGTCCAGCTCTGGGTGCTCAGCACAGGACACACATGGACCTGCTGGAGAGGGGCCAGAGGAGCCACAGGAATGATCCGAGGCTGGAACAGCTCTGCTGGGAGGACAGGCTGAGAGAGCTGGGGTGTTCAGCTGGAGAAGAGAAGCTCCGGGGAGACATTATTGCACCTTTCCGAACTTAAAAGGGGCCTGTGGGAAAGATGGGGACAGACTTTTGAGCAGGAGCTGTTGTGATAGGACAAGGGGCGATGGTTTTAAACTAGAGGAGGGAGATCCAGGCTGGACATAAGGAAGAAATTGTTGTCCCTGAGGGTGGTGAGAGCCTGTCCCAGGTTGGGCAGAGAGGTGGTGGATGAACCATCCCTGGAGACATCCCAGGCCAGGCTGGACGGGGCTCCGAGCAACCTGAGCTGGTGAAGATGTCCCTGCTCATGGCAGGGGGGGCACTGGGGGAGCTGGGAAGGTCCCTTCAACACAAACTGTTCTATGATTCTATAATGCCCCATGCCCTTTGGTCCTGTTTGTGGCCATTTGTGTCCACTGAGATCCATACAAGAGGAAACAGCCTCAAGTTGCGCCAGGGGAGGTTGAGGTTGGATGTGGGGAACAATTTCTTCCCCAAAGGGCTGTGGGGCATTGGAACAGGCTGCCCAGGGCAGTGCTGGAGTCACCATCCCTGGAGGGTTGGACAGATGGAGATGAGGTTCTCAGGGACATGGGGCAGTGCTAGGGCTGGGTTATGGTTGAATTTGATGATCTTGAGGGTCTTTTCCAACCAAATGACTCTATAATTTTCAGCAGCAGCATGCAATATTCTGTAGGATGGCAAACGGGGGGCTCGTGGGTCCGTTCGCATCACCCAGAACCGAGCTGCTGTTCCCCCAAAAACCAAGGAGCACAGCGGATGCACCTGAAGCTCCTCTTCTCAGAAGGAAACATTTGGGGGGTGATGCTTTGCACCCAAGGGCTTCCACCCCAAAAATAACAGGGTGCAAGTGCCCAATGGATATTACAACGAGGAGGAGGGTGATACCAGCACAGGCAGCCGCGCTCCAGAGACACTGACACACAGAGAAGGCAAATGACCAGCCCAAGGCCACACAACCGGCCAGTGTCCCCTCTATGTGACTGCCAGTCCCCGCTCCGGCACAGGATCACTAAGGGACCCTTCAAAAACTGTTAATATTGCCTTCAAAATAATGAGATTTATTTTACACTCATACACACATACCCTTTTTTCCCCAAATAAAAAATAAGACCTACCCTGAAAATAAGCCCTACCATGATTTCTCATTATTTTTGAGGATGCTTGAAATATAAGCCCTGCTCGAAAAATAAGCCCTAGTTACAGTTCATAAAAATAGTCAATTTAAAAAGTGTACACGCAGCTATACATGTAAAAAAGTAAAATTAATTGGCAACAGAACGCACCCTTCACCAAGAAAAGCAGATACCCCAAGAGAATCGCGCTCAAAAGACCCCACGAGACCCAAAATGTGGAGTGTTGTACATGGAAAAGGAAACAGAGTCACAAGAAATTAATGATGGAATTCAGCGTTTGGAGAGTTGTTATGATGTTACAGAATGTGATGACACGACTGTATTTGAATAGATGTTGATTTTTCTGTTCAGGAATAAATGTAGATTGTTGCTCATGGAAAAATACGACATTCTCTGAAAATAAACCCTAACGCATCTTTTGGAGCAAAAATTAATATAAGGCCCTGTCTTATTTTTGGGGAAACAGGGTGTATAAATGTAGTTATTTTTTTGCCTCCTTCTTTCTTTTGTTTCCAGGTGCCACCTCAAAATCCCTCTGAATAACCAGAAAAAGTAAGAATTCCGCATTTCTCTGCTAAAAGAGAACTAGTAGGGGTTTACCTGACTGCAGGACCTAAGATGCCACCAACGGTCCCACCTGCCAAATCAGCGCCTGTATTTACAACCGGGAAACGCCGCGAATATTTCCTAGAAGCTATAAAACCCATCCTGACGATTGGGACGGGAACGGGGATGGATTAGCTGAAGTTCCGTCGCCTGGAGAAGTCACACCGGAGGAGACCCAGGCAGGTAATCCATCTTTCTGCCGTGTTGTACAACGACACGGTAACGGCCAGCCCGGGGGGGTTTCCTCCAGGAAAACTCAACTGTTACCCAAATGGTAAGATAATACCGAGCAAGAATTCAGCTGCCGTTAGAGCAAGGGACAAGTGTGACAGGGAATAAAATATCACAGTCCCCATTCAGGTATTTTTATTGATAAGAGGAGAAATAAACAGACCTATCTGCCTGCTGCAAAGGGAGGAGGCTGGGATTAAACGAAAATAAGAGATTCATTTTTGTTGCCATTTTTCCTAATAAATAGCCCAGCACGGCTGTGCTGATGGGTATCCGGGGTGGAGGAGGGCACACTGCTCAGCTCTCGTGGGGACACGGGACACAAATCTGAGCTCGGGCTCTGCTCTTTTGTGTTGATTAAAAAAAAAAGAGAGAAAGAAAAAGCAAGCGAGAAAAGTTATGTGGCTAATAAAGGGCTCTATTGTGCCATCAATTTTTTAAGCTTTAATGATTTCGGGAGGAAGTTCAGCTCAGCGATCGATAGCACAATACGGGCAGGAGGGCTCGGAGGAAATTCAGCGGCGAGGGCTGGCGGAAAGGGGGGTTCGGTGGAAAGGGGTCCCCCCTGCTCGGGGTACAGGGGGGCTCACGGGACCCCCACACAGGCTGGGGCTCGTCCCCTGTCCTGCACAGCTCCCCAGACTGTTTGGCCAACGCGATGCGAGCTCCCCCTCCTGCCACGCGGCATGTGTGGACGGTGGGGACATTTGGGGATGCTGGGACGGCTGCCAGCAGTGCGGGAGGGGGCAAGGCACCCACACCGGGCCGGATGCTCGTCCCATGCTCCTCACACCCGGGCTGAGCACGTCACAGGGATTCTCACCCCAGGCTCAGCCCTTCCCAGGGATTCTGGCTTCATGCTCCCCGCACCGAAGCTGAGCATGTCCCAGGGATCTCGCCCCACGTTCAGCCCATCCCACGGACACTTGTAACACACTGACCCACCCCAGGGATGCTCATCCCCCACTGACCCATCCCAGGGGTGCTCACCCCACACTGACCCATCCCAGGGATGCTTGCCCCACACTGACCCACCCCAGGGATGCTCACCCCCCACTGACCCATTCCAGGGATGCTCGGCCCACACTGACCCATCCCAGGGATGCTCACCCCACACTGACCCATCCCAGGGATGCTCGCCCCACACTGACCCATCCCAGGGAGGCTCGCCCCACACTGACCCATCCCAGGGAGGCTCACCCCACGCTGAGCCTGTCCTAGGGATGCTCACCCCACACTGACCCATCCCAGGGATGCTCGCCCCACTCTGACCCACCCCAGGGATGCTCACCCCCCACTGACCCACCCCAGGGGTGCTCGCCCCACACTGACCCATCCCACGGAGGCTCACCCCACGCTGAGCCTGTCCTAGGGATGCTCACCCCACAATGACCCATCCCAAGGATGCTCGCACCACACTGACCCATCCCAGGGATGCCCACCCCACACTGAGCCTGTCCTAGGGATGCTCGCCCCACACTGACCCATCCCAGAGATGGTCGCCCCACACTCACCCATCACATGGATGTTCACCCCACTCTGACCCATCCCAGGGATGCTCACCCCACACTGAGCATGTCCCAGGGATTCTCACCCCACACCCCACACTGAGCCTGTCCCTGGGCTGCTCACGACCAAGCCCACCGGTCCCCAGCCACCACAGCCCCCCACATCCCTCTCCTCCGGGCAGCCCACCCGCAGGGCAGGCAGCTCCGCATCGCTCGGTGCTGCTGTGGGGGAGGCAGGACGCGGGGTTATTTATTGTGGGGGGCCAGGAAAACCTAAGTGACACGGTGACACAGCGTGAAGCCCGTCAGCATCCGCGGGGACAACGCCTCGCCCAAGGTGCCACCTTAAACCCGAGCACAAGCCACAACCGCCTCCGAGTTCACACAGGCTCAGGCAGCAGCTGGATAAATAACCAGAACCAAAACCTAGCGAGGACACCCCAGAACCGGGAGGGGACCCTGAGCCACCGGGTGCAAGGTGCGATGGGCTGTGATGGGGTCTCCCCCCCAAACACCCCGTCCTTAGCGACAAGTCAAAGCTGAGCTTAAGTCGGCGTGCGCTTGGCAGAGCTCAGGATCGCGCCGGCTGCAGCACGAGCAACCGCAGGCAGTGGGAACTCCGGCAAAAGTTTTGCCCCAATATTAACAAATAATAAAAATTAATAATAATAATTAAGCAAGAATGATAATTAATATTCGATAAAAATAAGATGGGGGTGGGAACAGCAGACCTGGGAGCCGGGGTTGCCGGTGACAGCGGTGCTGGCTCTGCGGTGCTGCCGCAGCTCGGGGACCCGCCGGTGCTGCGACCCCGCTGGGAGAACCGGGCACCGTCCCCCGGTACAAGCGGGCACCGTCCCTGGTACAACCGGGCACCTTCCCCGGCACCGGGGAGGGAGGGACGGGGCGGGGGTGAAGCTGCCGCTGCCTCCCCACGCAGGACGCTCCCCGCGGGGTGGGGGGCGCTGGGGATGGAGGGGACACGTCCCGTCGGTGCAGACGGGAGACCCCGAGTTCCGTGTCCCCCCCACCCCGGCACGGGAATCCTGGTGGGGCTGGGGCGGGGAGATGGAGCATTAGAAGAAAAATATATATTAAATACAATAAGAACTTACCGTCTAACGCGCAATCAAAGGGAGCCCCGGCGGTGCGGGGGGAGCATCGCGGGGACAGCGGCGGCACCTCCGGGGAGAGCGGGGGGGGCGGTGGCTCCCTCGGCGTGTGGGGGGGGGGACGCGGGCGCGGACCCACCTGCACCGCCCGCCCCGTCCGGCGGCGCTGACCCGCGGCTGGCGGCGGCTCCCGGCGGCGAGCGAAGGGCCCGGATGTCGGTAGCCCCGCTCCCTCCCCCCCCGCCACCGCCGCAGCCCCGGGCGGCCCCACCCCCGCGGGGGGGTCACCGGTGTCGGGGGGTCGGGGGTGGGAAGTCCCGCCCGCCCCGTCGGGGCGCCGGGCGCTGCCACGTGGGAGCGGCGGGGGGGGGGGGGAGGGAGGGTGGGGAGCGGGGCCGCCCCTGCCGCCCCCCCCCGCGGCGGGCTTGACAGGTCCACGCGACCAAACAAACCGCGGCGGACGGGCGGGCGGCTCAGCCAATCAGGACGGAGGGGCGGGGCTGGCGGCCGCCCGAGGGGAGCGCGGGGTCCGAGCGCCGCCCGCTGCCCTGAGGAGCTGGAGGGCGGGAAGCGCCCCTGCCTCGGGGTGACAGAGGCGTTCGGGTGGGAAAAGCCCCTCAAGATCAAAAAGTCCAGCTATTAACCTACCCCTCGCACTAACCCACGTCCATAAGAACCTCATCTCCACGTCTGTTCAACCCCTCCAGGGATGGCGACTCCATCCTGTGTCCCCTCAGCTCCTGTTCTCCAGCTGAACCCCCCAGGTCCCTCAGCCGCTCCCATCACACTTGTGCTCCAGCCCCTTCCCCAGCTCCGTTCCCTTCTCTCAACTCGCTCCAGCTCCTCTGAGGGGGAATTACAGCCCCCAACTGGGGGCTGTCATGGAGTCATAGAATCATTTTGGCTGGAAAAGCCCCTCAAGATCATCAAGTCCAACCATAACCCACCCCTGGCACTGCCCCATGTCCCTGAGAAATTCATCTCCGTGTCTGTTCAACCCCTCCAGGGATGGTGACTCCAGCACTGCCCTGGGCAGCCTGTTCCAATGCCCCACAGCCCTTTGGGGAAGAAATTGTTCCCCAGATCCAACCTCAACCTCCCCTGGCGCAACTTGAGGCCGTTTCTTTGTGTCCCTGTGTCCCCTCAGCTTCTGTTCTCCAGCTGAACCCCCCAGGTCCCTCAGCCGCTCCCATCACACTTGTGCTCCAGCCCCTCACCAGCTCCGTTCTCTTCTCTCAATTCTCTCCAGCTCCTCTGAGGGCAAATTTCAGCCCCCAATACGAGTAGAGGCTGCCATAGAATCATAGAACCATTTTGGTTGGAAGAGACCCTCAGGATCATTGAGTCCAGCTGCATCCCCTTCCCAGTCTCCCTGTCCGTCTGTGTGCTCCAGCGCGCTGGGAAACAGGATTTAAGATCAAAGTTTTTCTGAGTCAAATAAAACAAAACTTCCTGAATGGATCCGTTTCTGTGGATCATGAGCTTAGGGTGCCACCTGCCCCGTGCTTTGTTAAACCGACACCATCCCCAAAGCCAACCTGATAAAACTGGGGGATGATCTGGGTCACCCCTCAGTCCCTAAGGGGTTGGGCTGTGTGGGGATAAAAAAACACTTGAGGAGAAAGCAGGCAAAGAATGCACCTAAATCCTGCTCACTCCATGAAACTAGGATAGCCAAAAGCTTCCTTTATATATTTAATCAACTTGGTCCCAAAACTAGTATTCCAAAGGAAGATATATTGAGGTCCTGACAGCAAGTCTCTTTTTTTTTTTTTATGGTTGTTTTCTTTGGCAGGCTCTTGCTTTCAGGATTTGGGATTTTTGATTTATTTTTTAAGTCAGGCCTAGCCAAAATCACAATTTGTTTTTATTTCATTTGGCAGCCTATCCCATCGACAAGCTTCCGTGCTTTCCCACCGGCACGATGCTGAGTCATGGGAGAACACCGTCCGCTTAAACTCTTAATATTCCAGTCTTCACCCTCAACATCAACTATTTGGGGGGGTTTGTCCTTCCCGTGTGTGTTTAGAGCATTTGCAAAGTTTTTACATGCTATTTTCCAGGATTTCTGAGGTGGATGCAGCAAACTGGCATCAAATGTTTGCATTGAAACACCATTTCAAGCTGTTTCTTTAAGGTGTGTTGTTCTGCAATCCATCTGTTTCAGGTGGAGATCTCTGCGCTAAGACCAAGTCTAACCATTGCTCACTGCTGATCCAGCCTGGGGTCTGACTCTGAATGCCTTCCTCAGCTAAAACTCTCCAATTTCAGCGGAAATCTTCAATTACTGGTGCATTTTTAGATTTAAAGGGAAGACTTGAATTAGAAAGGGTAGGAGCAGCTGCTGTGACTTTGCTGAGGGAGGAAAGCAGAGGTGAGATTTCGGGATATTCCCCCCAAAAATGCCAAGAACTTTAGCATGGCAAAACTACAAGTCCTCTGCACTGCATCACCTTATTTTGGAGAGGAAGGATGGAAGGGTGGGCAGCTGTGAAAGACCAACAACCCTTTTCCATCCAGAGGAAAGATGTGATCCATCTAGAGATGCTCTTCATAGGGGACAGGGGGGATTTTCCCCCAGGAAAATGTCCCAAGGAAAATCTCCCCTGTCACCTGTGGAAAAACCTCAACTCTTATCGTGTTCCCTGCATCCAGACAATGTGATGCTACCTCCTGCCTTCAAAAAGCCATAGGGATGATATTGCCCTCCAACTCACTAGTCCAGAGGCTCCACTTAAGCTCAGGTTTGTGCGCCTTACCTGAGCTGAATTGTGGGAGCACCTACTTTTAGTCCTGCCTGGAGTCCTGTCTTAGATCAGTGCCAGACCTACAGTGCAGCCTTGTTTCCTGTCCTATCCAACACGGATCTGTGCCCTTGAAGCTTGGCGCACCTTCCCTTGGCTGAATGTCGGAGATTTCTGACATGTCAAGTTTATCCCCTCCTCAGAGCAGTAACTCGGCTCTGTTAGAGCAGGCTCAGCTCTGGGATTTGCTCTTCATGTGATTGAGAGTGTATGAATTGGCAGGAGAGGAAGGAAGCGACCTCATCTTCATGCACATAATCAATAGCAGATCATTACTTAAAAAGTAAAGTGGTTGATGGTGTTTTTGTAGGGCAGGACATGCCCTGAATTTTCAGTCTTTGATTCGTACTACTTAATATGCCATGAGGTGGAGCTGAGAAAGTGACTCACATTGTAAAAGCTCTCTGGTAACTCCTGGTGCTACTTCAGCAAGTGTGTCGTGGTTGCTTCAGAGTGTCTATGGCTGTTGTTCTTCATCTGAGTTCTGCAAGCTTTCAAGGCCCTGTTAGGGAGATCCCAGACGTTGGAGGGATGGCACCAAAGCTGGAAATTAGGAGGAAATTGTTGGCCTTGAGGGTGGTGAGAGCCTGTCCCAGGTTCGCCAGAGAGATGGTGAATGAACCATCCCTGGAGACATCCCAGGCCAGGCTGGACGGGGCTCTGAGCAACCTGAGCTGGTGAAGATGTCCCTGCTCATGGCAGGGGGGGCACTGGGGGAGCTGGGAACGTTCCTTCAACCCAAATCAATCTGTGATTCTATGTGTGGGGTTTTTGCCAGGATCCATGGTCTGGATTAGGTCCAGTGCTGCTCAGTGATTAATTACTGCCCCCAGCACCAATCCCAGATGTTTTTATAATCATATCTCCCACCAAGAGCGCCCCTTATCCTTAGGTTTATGCAGCTGTAACCACTCATCACAACTACGGTTCTGCTCCCCTTGCCATACCCTAGAATCATAGAATTATTTTGGCTGGAAGAGACCCTTGAGATCGTTAATTCTGAACATAATCTAAATCTAGCACTACCCCATGTCCCTGAGAACCTCATTTCCGCATCTGTCCAACCCTCCAGGGATGGTGACTCCACCACTGCCCTGGGCAGCCTGTTCCAATGCCCAACAGCCCTTTCCAGGAAGAAACATTTCCTAACATCCAGCCTAGTGTATGGAAGAAAAAGCTGCTCGAGTGCCAGACTGTGCGCTCCATGGGGACAATGTTTTCACCATGATTCCTACCACTGGAGTGTGTTTCACATAGTGAATAGGAAACCTGGGATAGTGAAACTGGTGCATCTAACACAGTTTAAGTCCACCAGGACACGCAAGCTCAAGGTACACAACCAGGTGACGTGTGCCTGATGTGATCATCCTCTCAAGCTCACACTTAAAGATTCACTTCATGGCCAGCTGACCAAACATCTCTGCACCCAGCCTTCTCTCTCAAGCAAGGTGGTAATCTTCTCTTCACAAAATCATAGAATCACAGAATGTTTTGTGTCGAAGGGACCTTCCCAGCTCCCCCAGTGCCCCCCCTGCCATGAGCAGGGACATCTTCACCAGAGCCCCGTCCAGCCTGGCCTGGGATGTCTCCAGGGATGGTTCAGCCACCACCTCTCTGGGCACAGATCTACGTCTTCCACATGCTATTCAAAGGCAATGTTAATGCTGATGATAGTAAAGTGTCCTTGGAGAAGCAGGAGGGCAGGCATGGGTGTAACACAGGCACCACCAAAGCCAGTGACAAACCTGACTTGAGTTCAATGTACCAGCTGCTCTGATACATCATCTCAGCATCACAGGGCAGTGAGGGACCAAGCCTGATATGTTCAGTGAAGGAACCAAAACAGGAGAAACCCCAAAATTCTGCTTGCGAAGCTGCCTGGAAGCAGGAAAACCTTGAATCCGAGTGTGAGGAGCTGAAGGCACCTTCAGTGACAACGTGCATGTTGAGCTTAAGAGGAATGTGAAGGTTTCCGGACACTCGTGTCGTGACTGGCGGTCCTGGGCAAGGCTGAGCACGTCTTTGGGGGCCAGGCTGACCTGATGTAACTGGGAGCTGGAGCTGGAGCTGGATGCTTCGCTTGAAATGGCCCCGGGACTGAACAGATGGCTCCTCTTTATTTGCATGCTACTTGGATTTGTGAGTCAAGCAGAAGAATAACTTAATTTTTGACATTTGCTTCTCCTCAGAGCCCGGCACAATTTATGTCACGCTGGCATTTGCGTGAAGGATGTTGCTTTAGGCACAAAACCCACCGTGGCTTTAACCCTAAAAGGAGCCAAGTAAGCAGGAGCCATATTCCTCCACAGCTCTGCCAAGGGATATTGCACTTACACAATGACCAAAGAATCAGGAGAAAACAGTCATTTGGGGCTTGTGGAAGGAAGGGGCAGGGTCGGTGTTAAACCGGACTGGAAAATATCTCATTTGTAGGCCTGAAATGAGAGACTGTTTGTGGATGAGGTTTACCTCCTATTAAAAATACCCTCCAAGGCCTGTGCAGTTAGTCTTGAGTGCAGGAGATAAATTTAGCCGAATCTTGTTCCTGCTGACATAAACTTGAGTGAAAATAATATATACGGCCAGGGCGCAACATCTGCTAGCCAATTAAAAGCCCGGCTGATTGTGCCCGAAATGACAGTTGCCGTGACTGGTGTGTCTGCGTGCCACCCCTTCCAGAGGGGAAAGAACCTCCTGCTTGGCTGTGCAGCATCTTCCTACACCCACGACAGCTCACGGTGGTTATTGAATGGTTTGAGTTTGTCCTCCTCACTCTGCCAGCTGTGCCTGCTGTCCCTGTGCAGTCGCGTATGTGATATTCACAGGTTTGACTGCAGGCCAGTCATAAAAGCCACAGGATAATGGAATAAAACACTTTCTGGCCCAACTCTAAGATGCAAGTGTGAACCTAGGTAAGGATGCACGTGCTTTAGCCAATATCAACACATGTATTTTTCGAAGACTTTATTAGAAACACTTAGTAGTGAGAGATGCTCGTGGTTTTCCAGTGGACAAAATGCACCAATGATTTTAAGCAAAGTATTATTAAGGAAACTGGTTTGTGAATGGCAGACAGATCAGGCAGGGCAGGTTGACCAGTGTACCTCAAGTCCGGGGCTCCGGTGAGCGTCCTGGTTTCAGCATTTCTTGGATTCACTGTGATCCCCCTCTTGTGGCTACTCCAGCACATGCAAAATTTCCCTGCCCAGTGCTCGTCAGGGATCAGTGGCATTAACGTTCCTGAACCAAAGCAACTGAAATATGGTGGATTCACAGGTCAGCTGCTGTGACTAGCCCGGTGTGTACCAAAAGACAACCCAAAATCCATCAGCTCAAACCTCTCCTGTTGACACTACCCCAGCAGCCAGAGTGAACAACCTGTCCTGGAGCTGCTGACCCAGCCTAAGCTCTTAACACGCTCCATTTGTAAAGTAAAACCTGTGGCTTAAGCCGCATTCGTGGCAAGTTCAGCTGACACACTTTCCTTCACAGGACAGGAACGATATAGCAGTCCAGATCATGGGCCGCAACTTGTTATATGACAATAACCTGGTCACATTCAACGGCGTTTTTCAGCTTGGGCCTAAGCCCTGAGTGAATAAAACGTGCCTGAAGGACACAGCGATTGTGGCGTCACATGTAAAGAGGTCCCCTGCACAATCTTCTCTACACCCTCTGTGGAACAAAAAGTCCTTTGTAGCTCTGACCTCACTGAGCGCGTCACTTGGAAAATGAAACTGAGCCCAGTGTTCATCTGGAGGTACTTGGGCTGGGAACATTGGCGTGGGGACAGGATTCCCCCGAGCAAGCCCGTCATCCTTCTAGTGTCTTTGGGTAGGCCGGGATCTGCAGATTGAGTTGTCAATTGGCCATTAAAGATCAGAACCTGCTCTTTTCTATTCCTTTAGTGCTGCAAGGAGCTGGGACAGTGACACGGTGCTCTGTGTCCTCTTGGGATCCATCCACATGTTCAGATCTTGAGATCATAGATTCATTTTGGTTGGAAGAGACCCTCAAGATCATCAAGTCAACCATAAACAAACTCTGGCACTAAACGCTGTCCCTAAGATCCAGCACTGAGACTTCTTTGACTCTCCTGGTAACTTTTAACCTATTTTTTTGCTTTCGGGAACAAAATGCCTGATGTTGGGACAACCTGGCATGAGGGTGGGCCATCTGTCGGACATGACACGAACGTACTGTGGTGCTTCATCGTTTTCTTCATAATCCTCACTGGGTCAGTCTTGTTGCAGCACAGAGCAGGCACTAGAACCCATCCACACAGTGAGAATAAGGATTTGCACTCCCTTTCATGGCTCTGCGCTCCCGCACCTTTTCCTAGAGCAGAAGACCCTAAAAACTTCATCTATTTACAGACTGTGTTCATGGCCAGTGCAAGTCCCCTGCATACCCAGAGTTACTAGCACAACACTAAAGGCATTGGTAATTTGGCTTAAATTTTCGTCAAACTGTAATTGTCTGGGCGAAGATTTTTCCATGCCAGATGTTTGCCTTAGGCTGCAGTTCTCTGGAAAGATTCAGCCAAACTATTCTGACCATTTCCAAGAACGAGGGGAAAGCACAGTGTTTTGCCCATATTTTCAAAATAAATAATTCCATGAAATTGCTGTAAGAGAGAAAAGCCTCCATGTACTGAAGAAAGAGCATGAAATTCAGTCCTGCTGTCAAACAGTGCCGTTTGCCACTTCCAGGAAAGTCTGCTGAATTTTTAATTAGTTATAAGCTCTGCAAATCATGGTTTGCATGTTCTCAACAGATCCGGTCACGGATTAACAAATCTGTTCTGCGAGGACTCTCTGAGGCAGGCACACTCCAGCCCAGGGCAGCAGAGGCTTTGGGGTGAAATGGTGGATCCAGCACTGGAAATAAGAACTGGGGAGGACAGTGGGGGTCAGAGGTGAGTCTGGGAGGCGTTGGAATGGGATCTGAAATGGGTAGGTCAGTTTAGGGACCTCTTTAGACCAAGGGTGGCCTACAAAGAATAATGATGAAGCTCCCATGAGAGGTACAGGACAAGGCACCATCTCCCTGCTCCTCTAGAAACTCATCGCTTTGGTGGGGGTGACATGGGGGGCAGGTGCCCTCAACATTGGTCATTGTTGGAGAGGGGCCAGAGGAGCCACAGGAATGATCCGAGGCTGGAACAGCTCTGCTGGGAGGACAGGCTGAGAGAGCTGGGGTGTCCAGCTGGAGAAGAGAAGCTCCAGGGAGACCTTATTGCACCTTTCTGGACTTAAAAGGGGCCTGTGAGAAAGATGGGGACAGACTTTTGAGCAGGGCCTGTTGCCATACGACAATGGGTGATAGTTTTAAACTAAAGGCAGGAGATTCAGGCTGGACATGAGGAAGAAATTGTTGTCCCTGAGGGTGTTGAGAGCCTGTCCCAGGTTGTCCAGAGAGGTGATGGATGAACCGTCCCTGGAGACATCCCAGGCCAGGCTGGATGGGGCTCTGAGCAACCTGAGCTGGTGAAGATGTCCCTGCTCATGGCAGGGGGGACACTGGGGGACCTTTGAAGGTCCATTCCAACCCAAACTATGACTCTACACCCTCCTGAGTGAAGCAACCTTCCCATGCAGGAAGAGTTTCTTCTCATGGCAGTAAGAGATGCCGAGTTTGGTTGCTGTGCAGTCATCCCAGAGGCAATTTCTAGGGGAAAGCAGGGATGCCTGAGGAACACGTCTCAAGGACTTCTGGCTGGCGTGCAATGGAGATGCGCTGCCTGATCCAGGCTACCCATGGGAGCGAAGCAGGGCAAGCCGACTGGAGCTCTGGGCTCCCAGCACCTCCGTGTCTGCACCGGGTGTCTGGACACAGCCCCACAGCGTGCCCTGTGGACTGGGGTGCAGATAACATCTGCCTCTCCTTGTCCTGGCAAGGAGCTAATCTCCCTTTAGAACGCTGCGAACCAGATGCCAAAAAGGCACTTTTGCCATCCAGCGGAGGGAGGGTTGTTCCGAGCGGGGGCGTTGACACGAAGTGCCTTTGGGGGAAATGGCAGGGAGCTGCAGCCCTGGTTCAAGAGGCTGTCTGAGTTTAGCAATCGTCTCTTGTTCCCAGGCTCCGCGCCAGGGTAAATTGGCTGCAGTCTACTTTGGGAAGGAGGATTTTTGCCTCTGGGAGAAAAAGAGCTTAGCGCAACTCTGCCCAGAGTCCCTCCAAAGCTCATCCACGCAAAGGGATGGGTGCCAGTTCCTCAGATGAGCTTGTTACCAGCTCTCCCTCAGTGTACCAAAAGCTGCTGTTAGTAGGTACAATTGACATACAGAAGGGAGTAGAGATGCAGGAGAGGCCTGTGAATATAATTTTCAGATATGAAGCAGCTTGAGTTGGTTGAGCGGCATCTTCCTGATGGGGAGGAGAAGACAGTAGGATGGCGACTCTGTCCGTGCTACGAGCTCTGCAAACACGAGCCCGTGATCCCCGCTGTGCCAAGTATTTTAATGCATCAAACGGTATCTGGGAACAATTGGAGTACAAAGAGCCTCAGCCCTACACCCTGCCCTGCCCTGGGTGCATCCCTGGCCCTGGGTCTGGGCGGTGGATGAGGCAGGGGCCAGGTCTGCTCCGAGCTGGGACGTCCTGGGTGGCTCTTCTGGTGGCACCATCCAGCTGCTTTGTCTGCGAGTCCTTCAGGTTTCGGGACTGTTTGCTCTGTGAGGGGAGGAGTGAACTTCTCCCAAGGAACAAGTGATAGGACAAGAGGAAACAGCCCCAAGTTGTGGCAGGGAAGGTTCAGATTGGACATCAGGAAAAAATTCTTACCAGAAAGGGTTGTCAGGCATTGGAACAGGCTGCCCAGGGCAGTGGTGAGGTCACCATCCCCAGAGAGGTTTGAAAGATGCATAGACAAGGTTCTTAGGGACATGGTTTGGTGCTAGAGTTATGTTATGGTTGGGCTCGATGGTCTTGAGGGTCTCTTCCAACTGGAATGATTCTGTGATTCTAACTGGAACAGGCACAGCAACTGGAGTCTCATGACCCACACGGTTCCCATACCGGAGAGGACCGCAGCTGTAGCTCAAGCCCACGTCCCTCTGGGTTGCCTAAATGAGGATCTCCTGTATTAGCTGAGATGTTTGAGGCCATCCCTGGCCTCGCCTTCAACCAGCACTCCATGACAAGGCTCCTGTGAGCCCTGTCTCATACCCGCCAGGCTCCATCTGCAGAATCACAGGACGGCTGGTGTTGGAAGGGACCTCTAGAGATCACCCAGTCCAACCCAAACAGCACCTAGAGCATCTCATGTTGCACTGGAGATCTACATTTAGGCAACTGAACGTTTGCCCTGCACACAGGTTGTCCCGAGACGTGCCATTGCTGCTGCTCACCTCTACAGTAGCTTTCTTGGGTTCTCTGTTCAGCACCATGAGAAGGTGTTGAGTATGTTCAACCATCACCTTCCTAGAGAGCTCCAGAGCTTGGCCAGCACAGACGATAGCAACAAAATCCAGATCAGGGAGGAGAACAAGTCCCATTTTTGCTCCTGGACTTTGACCTGCCATGCACACAGATCAGACCTCCCCATTTCACACCTGAGATGCATCAAGCCAGCAGGATGGAGACCAAAAAAACCCTCTTTTAATGGTTTTTACTTAAGCAGGTTCTTGTATTTAAATTACATACACCTTCAAAAATCAATTATTACAACTTCTTGAAAGTCCTAAGCTTATTACACTCTATTAAACTTCCTTAATTACAAAATTTGCAGATGCTACCAGATCAGTAGAGCATTCGCAGTCAAGGTGAATTACATGCAGCCCTGGTTTCTTGAGGAACTAATGCACCTTTTGAAAGAAGCCAACTTTTCCACAGATGCAAGGAGACTTCCTACTTCATTTCCATTTCTTTGCCTAACTCAGCTCAATGACTTCTTCATCCAGGACTCAGAAGAGAATTGGGTGTTGAAGTGAGCAACAAAGTACTTTTTAATCTTCCAGGAATAAAAAAATGAGGTGTGAAGATCCACAAGTTCTAAAAAGCTTGTTTTCTGGTCACTGTGTACATCTGCCAAGTCAGGTCATCGACAACAGGACTTTCTTCGTTGAAGTTGTTTTTAAATAAACTGGCATGTTTCTATTTATCCAACACATTTAGGCTCCAACCCTGTGTCCATGCTCTTAGACTCCCTCATCCTTCAAAACAGGGTGGCCCTCCACAAACCGCTTGCTGGGGCACAGGTCTTGGAATAAATTTGAATAATCTCATTAATAATTCATTTTTTCCACTGCATTGTAGTTAAACTCCATTAAATTATATGATTTGCCACAAACAAATACATGTGCAGCATCCATTGTTCTATAATGTAAAACACTGAAGTGTTAAAACTCTGAAAAATGGGTATTCATATTTATGGTGACCTAAATATTTGTTTCTGTCCTAAAGTCACAGCAAAATAGAGCCAGGAGGGACCCTGGCTGTTCGGCTTATCCATTCCCTACACCCAAGACAAGATTAGCTGTGATTTCTGGCCCAGTTTCCGTCTCTTATGATCTCCAGCGATGGATATTCCACGATTTCCGCTTTGATCACATACCCACTTACTAACCAAAATCTAGCAAAATGTTTTATTTAGTTGGAAATCAGCATATTTTAATAGTTACTAGTAAATATCCTAGGGGGGGAAAAAGAGGAAAAAAATAATCATTCTCATTGCAAAACAAGATTAAAAATAATGTTTTCAAACACGACTGCTTTTGAAAATTCAGGTAATTTGATTGAAACTGCTCTTGGCAACTGATCCCACCCCAAAACTCTTCGCTCTTTACTTTTAACCCGGATCAGTTTGCTGATCTGCTTTAGCGCCCAGGGTCTCCTGTTGCAGAAATCACAACACAGCACTTTGCTTTTCAAGCACTTGTCTAACCCCCCAGGAACAATTTGCACAGGAATCCTGACTATACTTGTCATTCCCTTTATTATCTTTGTGATCCCGTCCCTAACAACACTTAATGGTTAATAAACCTTAAGGAAATACAATCTCACAGGCAAATGTTTTGGCTGAGCATCTGCTTCTATACAGGGAAGGGCTGGTCTTTTGTCTCTTTAATTGCCTTTTTGACCTTTTCAGAAGACAGACTTCTACATTAACCACAGGACAGCTGTGGAGATTCGGTGACATTGAACCCCTGGCTACACGTCCCCTACAGATGCTCTTGCTCTGCAGCTATTTTGACACTAACCTTTCTGCAGGTTCTGTTATTTCTCCCAAAAACGCTTTTTAAAAACCCCAAGGAGGTGTCCTGGCATTTCCAAAACATCCTTTGGGAGGCCCAGTGGCATTTTGGAAGAAATCCTAGTTTTGTGATGCCAACTCTTCAGTCAAGATATGACTGGAGAGCCTCATTTACATACATTAAAATGTTTTAGAAGAGAGCTAAGTGTTGCTGAACTGCATTTTGTAGAAGACCTCAGTCCCAAGTGAGATGGTCTGCATGAGCAAAGCTGGGCTTTACAGTTGGATTCGATGATCTTAAAGGTCTTTTCCAACTGAAATGACTCTACGACTTCTGTGACTTCTACATCTACACCACAAGGTTCAGAGATTCAGAGTTCAGCCTAATGTCAGCTTAGTCTGAGTTTGAGCATTTGCAGCAAAGACAGTAGGCAAATCTAATCCTGAGACTAGGTCTGGATGTGTGCTTAGCTGATCAGGCAGTCATGGCATAAGGGGCTGCTTGTGTGAGGTGTCTTAGCAGGAGATGAGGAGACCATTGGGATGATGAGACCAGGGGCAGGAAGGGCGTGCAGTCTTCCTCCAAGGGATCTGTTCTGGATCATTTCTTGCAGATTAACGTACAAAATAATCCTTTCTTGCAGATGAATGTACAAAATAATCCTTTCTTGCAAAATACCATCACGAGGAAGCCGTGCCTTTTTACTCAATAACCCATGGCTTAGAGCACCCATCTGGAAGTGCTTGAGGAGACCTTGAAGACCCTTTCCCAGCTCTGAGAAGATGAGTCACCTAGCAAGTTATTCTGAAGTGGGGCTTGTTCAGCTTCTTTCTCTGTTTTGTATAAAATAATTAAATGTGAGAGAGAGACAGAGACAACATGTGAGTTTACAGCTCATTGCCTAGGCATTTATCTGGAAGGGGAAGGCCTAGTCCATGATGTTAAGGCTGGTTTAAGTTAAACAGCAAACCGCGTATAACTCCACAGACTGCGCAAGGACCTTCTTTGTACCCAAAGGAAACCAGAAAGTTAAACCTAGACTAACAAGGAGAGAGGAGTGTCAGGTCAACAGTGGCCTCCTTAGCGTCACTGCCCAGGGATCTGTGGAGCCTGGAGACCACATATCTCCATTGTGGACCTCAGGCCCTCGGTCTTATCATGGATTGAATATCATCAACATGGCCATGTGTTTCAAAAGTACCAGCCACCTTGACATTAAATACAAGTGATAAAACTATGAGATACCCTCATTTTTGCCCAGTTCCTGTGGTTTTTAGTGTGAAAAGCCCTGGAGGAAAGGTTTACCCTTATTACAAATGATTTAGCCAGAGCTGCCTCTTGGCCTTGCATCAATGATTTGTCATTGCAAGGCAAGCCCTTAGATAGCGGTGTGTTTAGAGAGCTTTTGTTCTCCTGTTCATTGAATTGATCTCCATCTGAGCGAGCATCACTCACTGTCAGAACTCAAAAAAAAAATATATAATAAAATAAAAGAAGCATCCTGTGAAAAAGAAAAGGAGTGGCCTGACTTCAAAGGGCCGTGGTTCTTTTCTTGTGGCCTCTCCTAACCTGCCTGCAGCTGAAAAACTCGTTTGACCCAATTCACTTAAAGCCTCCTTCTTCCCCTCCAACAGACAAAGGCGCACAAACAATGAGCTCATTCAGGTGCAGAAGAGGGAGGGAAACCCCGAGACCCAGGCGAGGCTCTCGCCCCACACGCCCTGTTCCCACAGATAAGCACAAAGCCGGAGGAGTGACAGGTTATCTTGGGCAGAGCCAGCTACTGGTGAGGTCTCCTTGAAGCCAGCGGTGTGTGTTGGAGAGATGATATCTTTTCTGAGGCCAGCTGGTAGGGTCTGAAAAACTAGACAAGCTCTCAAGCCTTCTTCAGGCCCAGGAAATATCTGGGCCACCTGAAAGAGGTTCATGAGATGTCCTAGGAGGGACACAATGGGGTAGAAGGTGGGGAGAGGAGAACCCTGAGGCGGGTTGGATTGGCATAAAGACTCTAAAGAAGACTTTATATCCACCTTCCAGTACTTAGAGGGGGCCTACAGGAGAGTTAGAGAGGGACTTTTTATCAGAGGGTATAGTGATAGGACAAGGGGTAACGGATTTAAACTCAAAGAGCAGACATTTAGATGAGATATCATGAGGAAATTCTCTACTATGAGGGTGGTGAGACACTGGAAGAGGTTGCCCAGAGAGGCTGTGGATGGCCCATCCTTGGAAGTGTTCAAGGCCAGGTTGGGGGCTTGGACTAGATGAACACTGAAGATCCCTTCCAACCCAAACTATTCTATGATTTTATGATTCAATGGGGCTTTGAGCAACCTGGTCTAGTTGAAAATGTCCGTGCTCATGGCACAGGGGTTGGAACTGGGTGATCTTTAAGGTTTCTCCCAATCCAAACCATTCTATGATCTATGATGTTTCAGTGATTCTTTTTTTTAAGTCGTATTTAACTCCTGACTCACTAAACGACATCTCATCTCTGACTGGCGCACGACCAAGGGTGGGACTGCAGCAGCAACTGTTTCCATCAATTTAAGCTGCTGTGAAAAAGTTCTTGAAGGTGTTGACAGGGTACCTGGGCTGGCAGCTGTGACCTTGGAGGTTTCCCATGCTTGATAACCTGCTCAGGAGAGTTATCTCTGCAGCAGAGGTACCAAACCACCCCTTCTGCAGCAGGCAGCCCTTTCTTCCAGCGGGAGCACAACCTCATACAGACAAGATCTCTGAATAATTTTTTTCCTATTTCTATTTTTAAATGTGCCTTGAGCTAAAATCCTCAGGAGCTTTTATTTTTTTCTTCTTCAGTGATGCATGTGTCTTCATTTCCTTACTTCCTCATTCTTTCCTTCCTTCTCTTTTCCAAGAGAAATGTCTTAACATTTGCAAAGAGGAACTATTGTTTTTGCACTTTAGAAATGTGAACATGTCACTATAGTAATTATCTCCCAAGCTTAACTAAACAGGCTTAACACTGTTAAGCTTAATAGGAACTTTGTCACCTCTGAGCACTTTTCTCTTTATTAATGACTCATTGTAAAGCACATTATCTCTGGTGTCACTTTCTTGGTCCTGCTTCACTGCAGTTGGGTGTAAGGATCTGTCCACTGCAGCACAAACAGCTCTGCAAGTTCTTTGTTGGATGTCAATGATAACATGCAAGTAGACGACCAGATAAAACCAGACAGTGGATCATAGAGTCACGGAAAGGTTGGGGTTGAAAGGACCTTCCCAGCTCCCCCAGTGCCCCCCCTGCCATGAGCAGGGACATCTTCACCAGCTCAGGTTGCTCAGAGCCCCGTCCAGCCTGGCCTGGGATGTCTCCAGGGATGGTTCATCTACCACCTCTCTGGCCAACCTGGGACAGGCTCTCACCACCCTCAGGGACAACAATTCCTTCCTCGTGTCCAGCCTGAGTCTCCCTTCTTTAGTTTAAAACCATCACCCCTTGTCCTATTGCAACAGGCCCTGCTCAAAAGTCTGTCTCTACCTTATAGGCCCCTCTTAAGTTCTGAAAGGCCACAATGAATATGAGTAACAGGTTCTTGAGAGGTTTTGGTGGCTGGTTCAGCAGATCCAGGAAAAGACTAAGAACACGTTAAGTGGTTTAGGTTTAGAGATAATACTGCTGGGATAAGGCCAAGGGACAAAACCAACATGGAAACCGAACACCTTGAGCTTTGAGGTGGTTCTTCAAGGCAAATACAGCAATTACAACTCCATGCAGCCTGGACCAGACTGGTACTTGTCATCACCAATAATTTACCATGTACGAAAATCTCTTTGCGAACCTACTTCATATGGACTAGAAATGAATTTGTCTCAGCCATCTCCACTCACCCAGCTCTGACAGTGCTGGGTTAACGGTTGGACTCGATGGTCTTGAGGGTCTCTTCCAACCAAAATGATTCTATGTGCAAGCTTAAAATCACGCAGGGTTCTGTCTTTCTCCTTGGAGAGCTTCACTGGTGCCTGCAAAGAGCTCTACCTGTGGGTGCTGGTGGCGTGATGAGTTATGGACAAGCTCGCAGGCTGAACCCCCCAGGTCCCTCAGCCGCTCCCATCACACTTGTGCTCCATCCCCTTCCCCAGCTCCGTTCCCTTCTCTCAACCTGCTCCAGCGCCTCAAGGCCTTTCTTGTCCTGAGGAGCAGCCTCTTTCCCTGCTGTCTCAAATTATGCGTCTCTCCTTCATTCCTCTCTCTTTTTGCTCCTCCTGGGTCTCCTCCTCCAGTCCAGGGCTGCAATTAAAAGTCCATGTCTCTTCCATTTTCCCATGGAGAGAGTCACAGAGAGTCACCCCTGCCAGAGGGGGGATTTCAAACCTTCATCTGTGATGTGTCTCACCTCCAGTCCTCAGCCTTGCCTAAACTTTCCCAGCCCTTTCTTGTGGCTGGGAGGAGAGCTCTTCTTAAGATGCATCATCAAGACACTTGGGTAAATCTGGAATGCGGGTGCCGTTTCCAGCTACGTGTGTTTCCCTGGAGCATTTGGCTGCTTCCTAATGGGAAAACTGTTTGCTAGGCTGGATCCAAGGGCCTAAAGCTCTGAGCTCTTTGAAAAACATTATGCCTGAATTTACCATCTGAGGCAGGTAAGTAACACAGTTTGGGTTTGTGGTGTTGTTTTGTGTTTTGTTTCGTTTTTTACAGAAAAATAACCAGAAGTGCAAAGATCCTGAGCTACACAACATCCCCACAGCAAAATTTTAGGTATCTCCCAGGCTTCTTGTTTCTGTCACCCTTTCTCATTTCTTTCTGTGGTGCTACAGAAATGGAATACACGAAAAATGCTGCATGTAATATCCTTGTGCTGCACACCAGCGCTTGCCAATGTGACCTTGGTTAAAATTGGAAGCCATCCCAGATCTTTCTCCTCCACTAATATATTTAGAAGCCTTTGCTGAGCCTGGCAGAGCAGCACTAACCTGCGCACTCGTGGGGCGTCAGAATAAATGTGCTGTGATATATCACTTAGGAATCGTGAGGCTACAGGAGAGAAGCAGGCGTGGAATTGGACCAGGAGTGAGGATCCAAGAGTCACCTGGACCTTGGGTAAAGGCTCGCTGAGAAAGAAAAGTGATGTATTTCTCGTCCCAGAGGGTCCCCAGGGATGCATATGCTGGGTTTGAGGGATTCTAATAAACTCTGCTGGTGGGAACGGCTCAAAGACACCTTTCTGGGTTGTACATGTTGCTGCTCCGGTTTTTGAAACCTAGCTGAGATGAACGCCAGGATTAGTTTCTCCAGTGCGCTTCCCAAATCTCTTTGCCACTAGAGTGAAATACCTTGGCAGGAGATAATTTCTCTTTCAGGAGCATGAGAGCTGGCGGAGATCTTCCCACCCTGGCTGTGCTGGAGGTGCCTAATGATAGTTCTGAGTTCTAACAGTTCAGATTATCAGGACTGAAGGGAAACCTTTGGGTGAGAGACACAAGGACTGTCACCACCTCCTGCCAAGACGAATAAATCCGTATGTCACCTTCTGAAGCCTTGCTCAGGGTAGACACCATGTGAAAAGAGGATGGCTTCTCTCATCTGGTTCTCCAGCCGCTTCTGGTGTAACCACCATGCAAAGAGAAACATATAGGTGTGGTATACGGATACAAGCAGGGTAGGGTAGCTGTGTTTAAAATAAGGAAGCAGAGAGCGCAGGAATAGCTAAGTAGAGAAGCTTAATGTGTCCTACCACTGCAGAGTAGCTGTGACCATCGTCATGTATGGTGGAGCATCCTCATGGGTGGTGGATCATCCTCATGGGTGCTGGACACTGGAACAGGCTCCCCAGGGAGGTGTCACAGCCCCAAGACCAACAGTGTTCAAGAAGAGACTGGACAACGTCCTCAGACACATGGTGTGAACTGTGGGGTGTCCTGTGCAGGGACAGGAGTTGGACTCCATGATCCTTGTGGGTCCTTCCAACTCAGCACATTCTGTGATTCTGTGGTCTAAGTCCACAGCAAGTGTCAGATATTTCAACCTACTAATTACCCACTAACCAGAGATTTCTGGGTGTAGAGTGTATATGTAGAAACCACAGCTCTGCTGGTCAATGGTAACTTGTGTATCTCAACATTCAACCCTCTTGACTATCAGAGAAAGGCCTTGAGGTGCTGGAGCGAGTGGAGAGAAGGGAACGGAGCTGGTGAGGGGCTGGAGCACAAGTGTGATGGAGCGGCTGAGGGACCTGGGGGGTTCAGCTGGAGAACAGGAGCTGAGGGGACACAGGGACACAAAGAAACGGCCTCAAGTTGCGCCAGGGGAGGTCGAGGTTGGATCTGGGGAACAATTTCTTCCCCAAAGGGCTGTGGGGCATTGGAACAGGCTGCCCAGGGCAGTGCTGGAGTCACCATCCCTGGAGGAGCTGGAAATACACAGAGATGAGGTTCTCAGGGACATGGGGCAGTGCCAGGGTTGGAAAATGGTTGGACTTGATGATCTTGAGGGTCTCTCTCAACCAAAATGATTCTACGATTCTGTGCTCTGGCTGAGGACAAGGCTCAGCAGAGGCCCATTTATGAGCCTGGCTGAAAAGCAGGAGAAGATTATGTTCTTGGCGACGTTCAGTGCGGTTCAGGTGCCCCTCGAGGCTGGGACAGCTTCCCCATTTCTGCGGCACAGCAGTGGAGAGCCCTGCACTCTCCTCGAGAGCAGGAAAAGTGGAAAGTCTGTGGGAAGAAGGAGCAGGTTGCTCTAAACTCCTTTTCCATTGTCAGAGGCTCATTTCACCAAGAGCTGTGCCGTAGTCTCAATAAACCCTGATAAATGTGGGGTTGGAGGGGATGCTGGGAGCGTCCTGGTGCTCTGTAGTGATGTGTTTTCCCATAATTAGTCATTTATGGTGAGGTGGAAGGTGAGGTAAAGGTTAAACCACCTTTTGCCTCTCTCCACCTCTGAAGCTACTAGTTATATTTCACATTGGAAAAGGGTTGGGAGTCCCAAAGCTGCACTTGTGCCTTTGGTGGAAAAAAAGGCTCTAGGTAGGAGAGAAAGACCTTTTCAGTGCCCCAGCAAGGGGGAAGCTGTCAGGAGAGGTCTCTGAAACATCGATGAGGCACAAAAGCATCGTTGGAGTCCTTGGCCACAGGACAAACATTGGGCACAGCGAACCCAGCTCTGCCACGCTAATCTGGTTTTGTAAAGCCAGGCTTAGTCACTAATGTGCTTTGTCAGTAGAGCAAGCGATGTTGAGTCTACTTGCCTTTATTTTTAGCTGCCTCGGGTCAGGGAAACAACTCAGTAGTGTTAGACCTGCATCTCCGGATCTAATCAGCTGGTTCTGAGCCATCCCCTAGGCAGATAACTCAGTAATTTCTCCTTTCTTCTCCCCAGGTCACCTTGGTCTCACTGCTTGGTGCCTCCACCTTCTCCTGATGGTCCCATGGTAGCTGTGGTACCCTGGTCCAACCTCAGAGAATGGAGATCTCCAAACCTGGCACTCAAAGGCTGCTCTTGGCATCGTCTTAGGCTTGGTCTAAGGCTTTGCAAGTGAGCTTAGTGCCTGAACATAGGAATGGAGGTGTTGATGGGGTGTCTGCATCTTGCTCCTGCACTCCTGGAGATCCAGCACTTCTCTTCCTGCCATTGCGAAACACACAGGTTTTCCTCTATCACGTAAAAAAGTGAGTTGTTATTAATGTGCCAGAAATCGGGCAGGGGACACAGAAACTTTCTGTGGCTTTGTCCCCAAGTCAGACTGTGCCTGAAATAACTGCGTGGCCTTTGGAGCTGCTGCTGTGCTGGAAAACTGGTTGTTCGTGTTCGATACCAAAACCATATTCCAGCACATGGCTCTGGGTCCCCACCACTGGCTGGGCAGGGATGTCAGAACCTTCACTCATCAGAGCTTGAGACATCAATGTCACGAACCGCAACCAGAGCAGGGCTGGGAGGACTCTACAAACTGAAGCAGCGTTTTGGTTTAAAAATTGAAATTTCCAGGATTTCATGGGCTGGATTTGAACAGAAATGCCACAGGCAGAGCTGCCAACCCCAAACATTCAAATACCATGAGTCAGCTCCCCCAAACCCCCCATCAACTCTCCCAAGTCTCTTTTCCTCCCTGGGCTTTTTTTTCTTTTGAACTGTGAGGTTAAACGTGTTCAGATTTTCCAGGTTCCTCCATTTCTTTTCTCCTCCAGCTTTCAGGAGGGCTAGAAACGTAACTGTTTTTTTGGGTGAGGGGTGTATTTCTAAAAGGAAGAGGAGATGAAACTCTCTAAATCCCTGGAGCAGCGCCCTAAGTAACGTTATTATGTGACTTATGGTAAATTTGGGCAATTTGGCAGCACTTCAGTCCGGCTCCTGATTTAATTGCCTGCAGATCCTGCCTTGTCATTAACACAAGAGGTCAAGATTCTGGCAGGAGTTCTGTGATTTGCGGATGCAAACTTCGCTTAGAAAAACACCCCTGTCTTTGCCTTGGAGCGAGCCCTCCGTGTTCATCCAGCTGTTACAGCTGTGCTCCCCTCTCCAGAGCTCCTTCAGCCAACTCTGCTCGTCCTTGATTCGCGAGGTGCCTTTTACATTTGGCCAAGTACACGCTGCAGCAGCAACCGAGCATCCTAAAAGCTCCTAAAAATTGGTATATTTTAATAAACGCCCTGCAGGAAATGTTTTCTCCCTCAAATGCTTTCAGGGGAAAGAAAGCAGAGAGGAAGAGATGGGAGTAGAGACCAAGAAGCATCCAGCAAGTTATTTGAGTAAAGATGCATCCACCACCACTCTGGCCAACCTGGGACAGGCTCTCACCACCCTCAGGGACAACAATTCCTTCCTCATGTCCAGCCTGAATCTCCCTCCTTTAGTTTAAAACCATCACCCCTTGTCCTATCACAACAGGCCCTGCTCAGAAGTCTTCGCCATCTTTCTCATAGGCCCCCTTCAAGCAAAGTAGAGTTTGAGTCTTCCAGTTTGACCCTCCAGGGAGACTCTATTGCACCTTTCCAGACATAAAAGGGGCCTGTGAGAAAGATGGGGACAGACTTTTGAGCAGGGCCTGTTGTGATAGGACAAGGGGTGATGGTTTTAAACTAAAGGAGGGAGATTCAGGCTGGACATGAGGAAGGAATTGTTGGCCCTGAGGCTGGTGAGAGCCTGTCCCAGGTTGGCCAGAGAGGTGGTGGATGAACCATCCCTGGAGACATCCCAGGCCAGGCTGGACGGGGCTCTGAGCAACCTGAGCTGGTGAAGATGTCCCTGCTCATGGCAGGGGGGGCACTGGGGGAGCTGGGAAGGTCCCTTCAACACAAACCATCCTGCGATTCATTGGTTACACAGACTTTAAAACCAGCTTCATCTCAAGGAGTGGTTAATCCTTTTACGGGACTTGAAAGAGATTTCTAACAACAACAACAACAACAACAACAACAAATATTCTGGTCGTCTTCAGACCTCCCTGAAAATCATAGTTTGGGAATGAGGATTTCCTCAAAACTAGAGGTTGCTCCTGACGACTTGCTTTGAGCCCTTTATGAGTGTTTTTACATGAAAATACTTACTACCTTCTGATAGGACAACATTACTCCAAAGTGACAGAACTTGGGTAGGCAGCACTGAGCATTATTCTTCCCCTATTCCTGGATTATTGAAGGGATGACTTGCGACTGCCACGAGCAATGGTAGGGAATCCTCGTACTCCCCGTCCTGCTCTGTGCTGACAGCGGTCGGTAAGACTCACAGAGCACCATGACTGATGTTTTGAGCAGCGTTACGCGCTCAGCAGCCACATCTGGCAGGGCACAGAGGCTCTGCAGAGCCCAGGACGCCGGACCGCGTTCCGGAAAGGGCGGTGTGCTCTGTCACAGCTGGAGGATGCAGCTTGTGACGGGTTTGGTGCCTGGCAGGGCCGATGGCTGCAGACGGGCAGTCTCTGGCACCCCTGTGTGGCCACCTAAACAATCACAAGCATTGCTGAAGACTCTAGGGTGTCAAACTCATTTTCATCGGGGGCCACATCAGCCTGGCGGTTGCCTTCAAAGGGCCGAATGTAATTGTAGGACTATTTACACACTACTAAAATTACATTTATACTCTGTTTCAAGAGGTCTATGTAAACTAAATAAACTAGATTTAAGTATCATATTTTTTCAATGCTAGATTTGGTTTTAATTAAAAAAAGCAAATATTTCTAATAATCTACTAGATGTGAATCTGGTTTTGAGAGCAACAGGAAAGTCAAAGGCTTTCAGAGTAGAATCAGAAATGGTGTGTGGCTTCTTTGCACTCCATGGCAACTCAATAGCACCAGTTTCACCAGTTTCAGTAACACTAGTGGAAACTCCATAGTTTCTACTCAACTGCAATTACATATTAACTAAAAAGGGATAAAACATTCAGATATCCTTATACAGCCTTTAGCCTCTTTGGTACTTCTCTCTGATCATACTCATCCTCCAAACTGTTACAAACGAAGACATCTTTCAATCAGAAACAACACAGAAATTACAGCATACTGCTCCTCCACACTTCACTTGAGCACAGAATCCCAGGATGTCAGGGGTTGAAGGGCCCTGGCAAGCTCATGCAGTGCAATCCCCCCATGGAGCAGGAACACCCAGATGAGGTTACACAGGAAGGTGTCCAGGCAGGTTGGAATGTCTGCACAGAAGGAGACTCCACAACCCCCCTGGGCAGCCTGGGCCAGGCTCTGCCACCCTCACCTCAAACAAGTTTCTTCTCAAATTTAAGTGGAATCTTTTGTGTTCCAGTTTGTACCCATTGCCCCTTGTCCTACCATTGGTTGTCACCGAGAAGAGCCTGGCTCCATCCTCCTGACATTCACCCTTTCCATATTGATCCCCATGAACAAGTCCCCCCTCAGTGTCCTCTTGTCCAGATCCAGGGCCCCAGCTCCCTCAGCCTTTCCTCACACGGGAGATGCTCCACTCCCTCCAGCATCTTGGTGGCTGCGCTGGACTCTCTGCAGCAGTTCCCTGTCCTGCTGGAACTGAGGGGCCACAGCTGGACACAAGATTCCAGGTGTGGTCTCCCCAGGGCAGAGCAGAGGGGCAGGAGAACCTCTCGGACCTACTGACCACCCCCTTCTAACCCACCCCAGGTACCATTGGCTTCCTGGCCACAAGGGCCCAGTGCTGGCTCATGGTCACCCTGCTGTCCCCAGCACCCCCAGGTCCCTTTCCCCTACGCTGCTCTCTAATAGCTCATTCCCCAACTTACACTGAACCTGGGGTTGTTCTGCCCAGATTCAAGACTCTACACTTGCCCTTGTTCTATTTCATTACATTTTCCCGCCCAACTCTCCAGCCTGTCCAGGTCTCTGATGGCAGCACAGCCTCTGGCGTGTCACCACTCCTCCCAGCTTGGTGTCACCAGCAAACTTGCTGACAGTCACTCTATTCCCTCGGCCAAATCACTGATGAATATCTTGAACAATCCCGGCCCCAGCACTGCCCCTGAGGCACTGCACTAGATCCAGGCCTCAACTGGACTCTGCCCATTGACCACGACTCTCTGGCTTCTTCCCTTCAGCCAGGTCACACTCCACCTCACTACCCGATCGCCCACTTGAAACATCCCTGTTAGCACAAGCAGAAGAGGGAAACGCTGGCGTCGCATAATAACTCAACAAACAGCTGGTAAAATTATAAACACCTCAGAGAAAAACAGGCAGAACAAAGTTATTTTTAAAACTACGCTGTGCTCTGTTCCGTAAGGCCCATTTGTTCTGTGCATGGAGATCTCCCAAAAGGTGTTTTCTCTCTGTGGTCTAGAGGGAAAATTAAACCCTGCCTGTCAAGCCAGCAAGTCCTTAAGAAGGACAAGGCCCTCCTGCCCTGGTGTTTCGCTCCTCTGTGCAGGACCAGGAGGTCCTTATGGACCTGGAGCAAAATGTTAAGGAAGGGATGAGGGTCTGGGGTTTGGGTGCCTGGGCACAGCCAGGGTGCAACCCTCTCAGCCATAGAGCAAGAAAATTAGCTATTTTAGTGCTGATTGACTTCGACCAGTGAATATCGAAACCGTACCTACACGGAGAGCTGATGGAGACAGCTGTCATCAGAGTTAAATAGCAGAGAGCTGGTGTTATAAGGCTCTGGATGGTGCAGCAGCGATGCTGTGAGCTGGGTTTAACCTTCTTGTTCATCCCCCACAACCATTTCCTTGGTAAAACAGCTGAGAAAGGAAAAATGACAATAAATACAATGCCTGGAGCAGTATGGGGGAGCACAGCGGGTGCTGCAGGTGGGAAGCTCTGCAAAGCGCTGAGACCCCCGCTCATATCCAGGGTCAGAGGGTCCTTGAGACCTTCCAGTCCCCTCCCCTGCTGTTTCACCCAACCCTCTCACTACATTTGCTCCCGAGGCTGCTCCCCTAATTGAATTTCCATTTCCTGGAAACTGAGGAAAGGTGGATTTTCCCCAATCACATTTCCTACCACTCTTCATGCCTCTTGGGTGCAGTGGGGGAGCACTCAGAGAGGGCAGACCCACCTCACAGAGCTGCTTGCGTTAGACGAAGGACCCAGATTTCTTGGCTCTGCACAAGTGCTGACCTGTAGGGGTGGGCTGGCACTTGCAGACATCAGTCCCTCCTGAGACAGGTGCAGGGACAACGGAAATGTGACGTGTCCAGCTGTGTTCAATTTTGGGCCCCTCACACCACGAAAGGCCTTGAGGTGCTGGAGCGAGTGGAGAGAAGGGAACGGAGCTGGGGAAGGGGCTGGAGCACAAGTGTGATGGGAGCGGCTGAGGGACCTGGGGGGTTCAGCTGGAGAACAGGAGCTGAGGGGACACAGGGACACAAAGAAACGGCCTCAAGTTGCACCAGGGGAGGTTGAGGTTGGATCTGGGGAACAATTTCCTCCCCAAAGGGCTGTGGGGCATTGGAACAGGCTGCCCAGGGCAGTGCTGGAGTCACCATCCCTGGAGGGGTTGAAAATACACAGAGATGAGGTTCTCAGGGACATGGGGCAGTGCCAGGGGTGGCTTAACAGTTGGACTCAACAATCTTGAGGGTCTCTCCCAGCCAAAGCGATCTATGATTCGATGATCTCTGCAGTGACCAGAGCACCCTCGGCAGGTGCCACATGCAGCCCAGGTGACAAACAGTGTTTCTGGTGTCCCCATCCCTACCATCACCCAGTGCTTTCCCCCTGCAGAGCATTTCCTTTCCCAAATATTTTTCCCGTAGTGGAGCTGCCTAACAGGGCTCTGAGCACAAAATCTTAATTCTTCATACATGAGCCCTGCCAGAACTGGTCTGGCCCCAAGGTGGCAAAGGGACCTGCTTGCTTGTCACAGCCGTGAAGCCCTGCAGTGGGTCCCTGGGGGAAGGGACATCCTCAGGACAGCTGGGAACACCGCGTCCCTTCTCGCTGGCTGCATGGTGCAAAGGAAAACACCTCACCTTGAGCAGGAGCGCGGGCAGGGAGGGACGGGTGACCTGAAGAAAGAGCAGATGTCACGCAGCTGGTTTGGGAGCAAGACAGGTGCTGAGCCTGAGGGGGGGCTGGGTAACACGGTGGGGAATAAAATGCAATGAGACAACCTGGCCCAGGTGTTCCGTGGTGGCCACTCGGAGACAGCCAGGGCTGGAAGCAGAACACGATGCTCCCGTTCTCCTCCTGCCGGGATGTGTCTGTCGGGGCTTCCTCAGTGCTTTGTAGGGTGCAGGAGATGCGGTGGGTGGACTACGTGCACCACAGCAGCTGTTGGACGTAGTCCTTCCCTGAAGAATCACCTGCTGAGGTCCCATCCCACCACCCTCAGCATTCCTCAGCACTCCTGGCCCCAGGATGCTCCAGAACGCTGCCAGGCCCCCCCTGTGCCAGCTCCCACCATGCTGTACGGGAAGGTTTGGAGATGCCCTGTGTGGGTGGAGGTGCAGAGGACACTCCATGTCACAGAATCATAGAATAGTTTCGGTTGAAGAGACCTTCCCAGCTCCCCAGTGCCCCCCCTGCCATGAGCAGGGACACCTTCACCAGCTCAGGTTGCTCAGAGCCCCGTCCAGCCTGGCCTGGGATGTCTCCAGGGATGGTTCAGCCACCACCTCTCTGCCCAACCTGGGATAGGCTCTCACCACCCTCAGGGACAACAATTTCTTCCTCATGTCCAGCCTCAATCTCCCTCCTTCAGTTTAAACCCATCACCCCTTGTCCTATCACAACAGGCCCTGCTTAGAAGTCTGTCCCCATCTTTCTTACAGGCCCCTTTTAAGTCCAGAAAGGTGCAATAAGGTCTCCCTGGAACTTCTCTTCTCCAGTGTCCTCTCGCTGCAGGTGGGAGCTGTGGGTGTGCAGACATGACAGGTAAGGATCCCCGGGTCCCACATGTCCTGTGTAAAGGGCAGGACGGGGGTGGGAGGGACATCGGGGCTGGATAGCAGGGGGTGCAGGTAGGAGATTTGTTGGGGGCAGGCAGGGGTCCAGTGGGGGCAGGCAGGGATGCAGGCAGGGGTGCAGGCAGGATTTCGGTGGGGGCAGGCAGGGGTGCAGGCAGGGGTGCAGGCAGGGGTTCGGTGGGGGCAGGCAGGGGTGCAGGGATGCAGACAGGGGTGCTGGGGGGCAGGCAGGGGTGCAGGCAGGGATTCGGTGGGGGCAGGCAGGGGTGCAGGCAGGGATGCAGGCAGGGGTGTAGGGGTGCAGGCAGGGGTTCGGTGGGGGCAGGCAGGTGTTGGTTCGGGGGGTGCAGCAGAGGCGCTGCCCGCAGTCCGCCCTTGTCGCCACCAGGGGGCGCCGCAGCGTCACCGCCCGCCGCTGTTTGAGGGGGGCGGTACTGGGATGGGGGCACTGGGGTGGGAGCATCAGGATGGGGTGCTGGGATGCAGGTACTGGGATGGGGTTACCAGGATGTGGGTGCTGGGATGGGGGTACTGCAATGGGGGTACTGGGATGGAAACACCTGGGTAGGGGCACTGGGATGGGAGCACCAGGATGGAGGTACTGGGATGGGAGCACGGGGATGGGGGTGCTGGAATAGAGTACTGGAATGGGGGCACCGGGAGGGGAGGACTGGGATGGGAGTACTGGGATAGGGACACAAAGATGGGGGTAGTGGGACAGGGGCACCAGGAGGGGAGGACTGAGATGGGGGTATCAGGATGGAAGTACTGGGATGAGGGCACCAAGGTGGGGGCGGTGGGATGGGGGTACTGGGATGGGATCATGGGGATAGGAGTGCTAGAATGGGTACTGGAATGGGGGCACCAGGAGGGGATGACTGGGATGGGGCTACTGGGATAGGGACACAAAGATGGGGGTACTGGGCTGAGGAGCACCAGGATATGGGATATAGGGATGTGGGGTATCAGGATGGGGAAGGGAGGTACAGAGAAGGGAACCAGCATGAGCTAGGTATCAGGATGTGAGGAGATACTGGGGTGCAGCCTCTTTGGGATGCAGGAGCGCTGGGACGGCCTGTACCAGGATGGGGAGCAGCAGGAGAGGGGAAGGCATGGGGACGCAAACACATCTCCACTTGGGGCTTGTTCAGGCCCTGACTCAGGTTCCTCTGGGGCTCAGCTGCTGCTGGCAAAGGCTCAGATGTGGGAAAAGGGCTGGGAAGAGGAGGCTACTGGTACATTGGTCACAGTAGTGAGAGCCTGTCCTCATCGTGGTCACAAGCATTCCTATAACTATTCCTATAACCTATAATTGACAGAGCTGGGTCTCTTTAGCTTAGAGGAGTCTGAGGGGTGACCTTACTCATTGTGATCAATATGGAAAGGGTGAGTGTCAGGAGGATGGAGCCAGGCTCTTCTCGGTGACAGCCAATGATAGGACAAGGGGTGATGGGTACAAACTGGAACACAAAAGATTCCACTTAAATTTGAGAAGCAACTTGTTCCTGGTGAGGGTGGCAGAGCCTGGCCCAGGCTGCCCAGGGGGTTGTGGAGTCTCCTTCTGTGCAGACATTCCAACCCGCCTGGACACCTTCCTGTGTAACCTCATCTGGGTGTTCCTGCTCCATGGGGGGATTGCACTGGATGAGCTTTCCAGGGCCCTTCCAACCCCTGACATTCTGGGATTCTGTGAACTTGTTCTCCATGTGAACAACTGTCACGTGAAAGCCAACAAAATAACAGCTGCCACAGCCAAGAGTTCAAAGGGCAGAAACCCAGCTTTGTTTAACTACACTTTATGTCAACTTTGCTGCCACTTTTCACCTGCTGTGAGCTGTGACAGTAGCACAGGGCTGTGGTTTCAAAGGCTGACGGCAGCTTTTTCTGTGCTGGCGTTCAGAGCTGGAGCTGCTGGTGGGTGTGCGGTGGGATGTGGTGCTGCTGGGGCTGCGGGGACAGCCAATTCCCGGCTCTTTTGAGCAGGGCCTGTTGTGACAGGACAAGGGGTGATGGTTTTAAAGGGGTGATGGGAGATTCAGGCTGGACATGAGGGAGAAATTGTTGCCCCTGAGGGTGGTGAGAGCCTGTCCCAGGTTGGCCAGAGAGGTGGTAGATGAACCATCCCTGGAGACATCCCAGGCCAGGCTGGACGGGGCTCTGAGCAACCTGAGCTGGTGAAGATGTCCCTGCTCATGGCAGGGGGGACACTGGGGAGCTGGGAACATCCCTTCAACTCAAACTACTCTGCGATTCTATGATTCTATGACATATTTGACATGGAACTAGTGAAAGAGTCCAGTAGTACCAAGGAGGAACTCCTCCGTTTGGTCTTTCACACAGAATCCCAGAATGTCAGGGGTTGGAAGGGACCTGGCAAGCTCATGCAGTGCAATCCCCCCATGGAGCAGGAACACCCAGATGAGGTTACACAGGAAGGTGTCCAGGCGGGTTGGAATGTCTGCACAGAAGGAGACTCCACAACCCCCCTGGGCAGCCTGGGCCAGGCTCTGCCACCCTCACCAGGAACAAGTTTCTTCTCATATTTAAGTGGAAACTCCTGCCCCTTGTCCTGTCACTGGTTGTCACTGAGAAGAGCCTGGCTCCATCCTCCTGACACTCCCCCTTTAGATATCTGTAAACATGAATGAGTCCCCCCTCAGTGTCCTCTTGTCCAGCTCCAGAGCCCCAGCTCCCTCAGCCTTTCCTCACACGGGAGATGCTCCACTCCCTTCAGCATCTTGGTGGCTGCGCTGGACTCTCTCCAGCAGTTCCCTGTCCTGCTGGAACTGAGGGGCCACAACTGGACACAATATTCCAGGTGTGGTCTCCCCAGGGCAGAGCAGAGGGGCAGGAGAACCTCTTGGACCTACTGACCACCCCCTTCTAACCCACCCCAGGTACCATTGGCTTCCTGGCCACAAGGGCCCAGTGCTGGCTCATGGTCACCCTGCTGTCCCCAGCACCCCCAGCTCCCTTTCCCCTACACTGCCCTCTAATAGCTCATTCCCCATCTTATACTGGAACCTGGGGTTGTTCTGCCCAGATTCAAGACTCTACACTTGCCCTTGTTATATTGGATTAAATTTTCCCCGCCCAACTCTCCAGCCTGTCCAGGTCTCTGATGGCAGCACAGCCTCTGGCGTGTCACCACTCCTCCCAGCTTGGTGTCACCAGCAAACTTGCTGACAGTCACTCTATTCCCTCGTCCAAGTAATGATATCTCCCTCTGTGTTGGACATATTGTTACCTCCCTGACAGAAAGGACCTTTGCTGCTCTGAGATGTCCTCCCACAATTCCCATATTTTTTTGAGAAAACACATAATCCCATTATTATAGGGAATAATATGTTCCCACTGTGGTTTATCAAGACCTCTGATCTTCCAGGAGCCAGGCAGCAGAAAGCCGTGTAATGCACAGACAACAATTTAATGCTGAAGATGGGAAATAGAAACCCCCTTATATATACATCAGAAGTATTTTAGCTGCTTGGTGTCATCAGATACATGATCTGATCTCCAGGCTCGCAGCACTGTGAGGGATGTTGGCACTCCCAGCACCTGAGGTCTGGCTGATGGACAAATCCTTTGCAAAGAGAACGTTTAATTAATACAAATTCAAATATATTTTAAAAATTTGTCTTTCCAGATAGA
This sequence comes from Columba livia, assembly GCF_036013475.1. Taxonomy (NCBI): domain Eukaryota; kingdom Metazoa; phylum Chordata; class Aves; order Columbiformes; family Columbidae; genus Columba; species Columba livia. The sequence goes on along the minus strand of NC_088642.1, from coordinate 2,484,988 downwards.
ATTATTTTCATTTGTGTGTTTTCTCCCTTGCAGGGTGGCCACAGCCAGGGATGCCACAAGGTTTGACTCTCCCCTTTGCATCTGAGTGCACCCGAATCATTTATCCAGGATTTACGAGGTGATGTCTGCATATAGATGTTTCCCAAGGTAAGCTCAAGGCCAGCAGGGACATTCTCCTCTGATGCCCAAAGCACCGCACCCAGTAATCCCCATACAATGTCACCGGTTTATTTAAGCCCTAGCACAGTCTTTTAGAAGCCTCTATTAAATATATACCAAAAAAAAAAAAAACAAACAAACCCAAAACCCAAACCATTTTGATTAAAGACTCCAGCTGATGAGGAATCCAACCACAGACCCAGGTCCCACACCCTTAATTACCTTTGCTGTCAAATGCTTGCAAGTAAATTTGTCCGTCTTTCATGTCCTGCCATGAATCCCTGTATTTCTTGTATTGTAATTTCTTGTCCATTATAATCACTGTGTCCTGGAGAGAACGAACAGGAGATTTTAAAAGACATGTAGATGAGGTTCGTAGGGATGTGGGTTAGTGACAGAGTTGGGTTAATGGTTGGATATCATGACCTTGAGGGTCTCTTCCAACCGAAATGGTTCTGTGATTCAGGGCTGTCTTTGTAGCAAAGTTCAGCCCTTTCTGAAGTCAAATCCCTCCTATGAGAACACATCATTTGGGAGAGGTAACCATGTTGATTCTTTTTTCTTCTTTAAAACCAGAGAAAATAGTTTCCCCTCATCTTGTTCTCCCATGATTTGTAGCATGACTCTGGCAAGACCTGATACCTTCTCCAACAGCTTGCTAGAATCCAGAAATGGATCAGATATATCATTAAGAAAGGATTTTATCCACAATGATTGCTATGTGCTCCATCAATGCTCAGAACTTGGGCAAGAAAAAAGTTGCGGATCTTTTTCAACTGGATTGTTCTCTTCTAGATCCCAAAATCTCATGGTTTTCCAGAAGGTGCCAAAGATTTTGAGTTTCTTGGGTTTACAGTATTCTCCAAATGGCTGGAAGTGCCTCCCAAACTTCATAAATAAGATGCTAACCAAGGTTTGAGTCTACTGTACTGACAATTGTCGGCACTTCGGCCCCTGTGAATAAAGCCCAGCTGGGGAACATGAGTTTATTATGCAGAAATTAAACATTATCTGCTTAGAAGTCATATTATCTGGAGTCCAAAAGCAGCTTTTTCACGGTTACTTTCCTTTCAAGAAAGCAGTTTCTCTCTGCGGCATGCACTTAATTGTGTTGCTAGCCCTTTTTAATTAGGATAATTTAGAAATTAAGCTGAATTAAACATTTTCTTTTGGCGGTGGAATAAGAGGGCACACTGGAATAACTGCTGAGCCTGTTCATCCCTGGTCTAGCTCCAAAGACCTGCTAATATTTATTAATTGGAGTGAAACTAAGGAGAGATGAACTCAGCATCTTCCCAGATTCCACCGTCACTTCTGAAATGAAGGGAATTTCCTCACTCACCATAGGGAGGAAACACAAGAAAACATCTCCTTGTGTCCCATCCTTGGGGAAAAACGTTGTGTCCTGGTACCCATGAAAGCCAAGGTGCTGAGGGACCATCCATGCCCGGGTGTCCCCAGCTGGGTTAGAGACCCACTGTGCTGTAGTTACACATTAGAAAAGCAAATTTATTTTACAGCCAGAGCTCTGAAAAATCTCACTTCTGCTTTATAGCATTTGGGTGGATTTTCAGGAGAAAGCATGGGAATTTGGGAGCCTGTACCAACCCGGGGTGCAGTGTTTGGTGCTCCCACCCATGAACATGTCTCCCCACAAGGGATGCCCTCGATGTTGATCTGCAGCTCTCTTATGGCCGTGGACCTTCGGCTGTCTTTTTCTTACAAAAAACCTGGAATTTGGGCAACTTGGGGGTGCTGGTGATGGGTGGAGAGGGGAAAAGGGATGAGTGTACTATTGGACATGAATTTCAAGGATGACAAAACCTTCGGGTTGATGGATTTGCTGTTGGGCACATGTAGCTCATCCATTGACCTTGGATGATGGGGAGAGAGATGAAGAAGGCATAGCAGGAGATGAAGGCTCCTGGTGATCCTCGTGTTCCTGGGAAGCTCCAGTGTTCTGGAAACCATCCTTCAGGCACAGAGCTCCTCCCATCTCCTCCAGCCAGCACGATGGGATGGTTCGAAGAAATTCAGGTAAAACAACCTGATTTAGCTAAAGCATGATATGTTTACGAATTGCTGAGGCTCTGAGGCAAAACCTACCCATCACTCCGGAGAATGAAGAAGCCTCAGGTACTTTTTGGGGTTTTTTTGTGGCTGTTATAAATGCCTCAGTTTCCCTTCTGGGTGTTAGTCATGGCGCAGGGTCAAACGAGGCTTTTGGAGGAAGAAACAGGCAAAGAAAGGAAAGAAAAGTGTTGGTTGGACCCAGGTGAAAAGATCTTTTGGCCTTTTTCTGTCATTTCAGACTTCACGCCCTGTGGATTTTGTGGCAAATAAATACAACTTTTGCTCTCAAACAGCCAAGTCTTTAACCAGTGCCTATCCCAGAGGGGCTGATGTACCCAAAGCATCGGGAACGGGGCAGAGATCCTTGCGGAAAGCATGGCTTGTTCCTGGCCGTGTGGAATTCAGCAAGGACTAAACCAGGGTTACTGATGTATTTATTGCAAAGAAATTGGTGGTAGAGGAAAGATATAGCAAAAAGAGTAACTTGTGTGGGTCAGTAGGTACCTTCCTGTTGTAGCTACAGATTCCCATCCCATGTCTACGTGCTATCCTTTGTGTATATACAGAATCATAGGATCATTTTGGTTGGGAGAGACCTTCAAGATCATCAAGTCCAACTATTTAACCTACGCTGGCACTACCCCACGTCCCTGAGAACCTCATCGTTCTGTTCAACCCCTCCAGGGATGGTGACTCCAGCACTGCCCTGGGCAGCCTGTTCCAATGCCCCACAGCCCTTTGGGGAAGAAATTGTTCCCCACATCCAACCTCGACCTCCCCTGGTGAAACTTGAGGCCGTTTCTTTGTGTCCCTGTGTCCCCTCAGCTCCTGTTCTCCAGCTGAACCCCCCAGGTCCCTCAGCTGCTCCCATCACACTTGTGCTCCAGCCCCTCACCAGCTCCGTTCCCTTCTCTCCACTCGCTCCAGCACCTCAAGGCCTTGCTTGGTGTGAGGGGCCCAAAACTGTCCCAGGATTCATGGTTTGGCCTCCCCAGGTCCCAGCACAGGGACGGTCACTGCCCTGGGCCTGCTGGCCACACCAGTGCTGGTACCAGCCAGCATGCTGGTGGCCTCTTGGCCACCTGGGCACACGCTGGCTCATGTTCAGCTGCTGTCACCAACACCCCCAGGTCCTTTCCAGCCACTCTTCCCCGACCCTGCAGCGTTCATGGGGTTGTTGTGACCCAAGTGAGGGACCCGACACTTGGTCTTGTTGAACCTCAGACAATTGGCCTCAGCCCATTAATTCAGCCGGTCCAGATCCCTCTGTAGAACCTTCCCGCCCTATGAGGATATCTGCAGTGTGCACCTATTTCTGTCCCATCGTGGTTAATGTAAATCTGCCCCGCCGGCTCCTGAAGGGCACAGCGCGATAAAATCCCTGCCGCACGCCCAGCGTGTTTGTGGTTTGATACGGTTATCTCTTCTTTTCCTCTGTCTAAAGCAGGAGCGTGTCAAGCCCTTTTCTTCTAAAAGCTTTTGCAGCATATGGGGAATAAAAATGTTGCCCTTTCCTCCCCAGTCACCTTACCGGGAAGGCAAAGGGGTCTGAACTGGGGTACCGGGCCATGGCAGCTGCTGGGGAAGTGATGGGGGGTTCTTTGGCCAAGTGTATTTTTACCAAAAAAAGCAAAGCTCACATGATGATAAGCTTGTTTATTTTATTAGCAGGCCAAGGATAAATCCTGGGATCTCGTCATTGCTCAGCCTGCGCTGCTGGTGTGTGGAAACCACAAGCCACCTTGTCCATAGAAGAGTTTTATTATGTGGTTAAGGACTATCATTTTGTAGCGTGGAGATGCCCAGTGGGAAAAAGAAGGTGAAAGCCTCGGGTGCTCTGAGACATCATGTCTCCTTGGTGGAAGAAGGTCTGTAAGTCCTTCCCCTCCTAGGAATGGAGTCTTAGAGACCCTGATGATTCCTCTGCTGAGAATAATATAGAAATTAAACTTTTCTGCCAAAAACACACCCGATTTTCAAGATCACCCATGCTTGATGGTTGCTGGAGTGACGTTTGCTGCCAAGTCTCCTTTCTGTCTGTGGTGGCTCTGCTGGATTTCAGGGGAAAGGGGGGATCTCCACACTAAGTGGGTGAGACAGGGCCAGGAAAGGCCCCATGAGAAGATGGGTGGGAGACAACAGAGGTCCAGGAAGGTGACTGCAGAGGATGTGGGCTCCCAGGAGCAGGAGAAGCAAGAAGCTGGGCTGGTGATGTGACTAGGCGTGTGGTGAAAGCCTCCTTGGTGGGCTCCACGCTCTTCCCCACCAGATCCCACAGTAACCCAGGGTTGAGCAAGAAATCTGCCACTACCCCGAAGGAGATGAGGCACAAGACTGTAACACCCTAAGACGCTTATCATTTTCTCAAAAGAGAAGATTTTCTCCTAGGACTTTGTCCTGAGGACAAAAGATGTATGTTCAAAGCGTCCTTCTCAGTCCTTGCTAACCCAGGGCTGCTGGCAGCTCTATGAACACAGGTGGTGATTTACACCTGGCAGAACCTGACTCACAAAGTACTTTACAACAGGGTGAGTAGAGCTGTGCCCATTTCAGGAGAGGGAAACTGAAGCTGAGAACAGAAGGTTTTCTTCTATCGTCACCAGTGGCAGAGCCAAGGTCATCCAAACCGAACCCCATTGAGTCATGGGTGCTCTCCACCCATGTCTAGCCAAGTGTTGGGCTACCAGCCCCATGGCCATACCTGCTCTGGCTCTTACAGAGCAGCCACCACAGCTTGGTGTGGTGCCCAGTGTGCTCTCTTCAGCCTTCTTTCTAATGAAAACTGTTCCCAGGACTAGAGTGCTAGCTCTCCAGCTTGCCTAAAACATGGTTTTCCTCCAAAACCTCTTAATTTAGTGTCCTTCTTGGTACTACCTCTTCCCAGGTAGACTTTTGGGGTTTCAGTTTGCTTAAAAGTCAACGGTTTCAATCAATTGCCTGTATGGAATGTAGTACCAAGTGATGAAACAGCCAAGTTGCAGAATCACAGGATGGTTTGTACTGAAGAGACCTTCCCAGCTCCCCCAGTGCCCCCCCCTGCCATGAGCAGGGACATCTTCACCAGCTCAGGTTGCTCAGAGCCCCGTCCAGCCTGGGATGTCTCCAGGGATGGTTCATCCACCACCTCTCTGCCCAACCTGGGACAGGCTCTCACCACCCTCAGGGACAACAATTTCTTCCTCGTGTCCAGCCTGAATCTCCCTCCTTTATTTTAAAACCATCACCCCTTGTCCTATCACAACAGGCCCTGCTCAAAAGTCTGTCCCCAACTTTCCCCCTTGAATTATTGAAAGGCCACAATAAGGTCTTCCCAAAGATTCAAACTGGAAGACTCAAACTTGCTGGTGTTCTCCATCCAGCTCCTTGTCTGGAGGGGATTGTCCAGACCCCTCACCCTAATGCCAGTGAAATTCTCCAGCTCTTTACTTCTTCTCCCAACCCAATGATTATTAATTCCCTCCTGCTCCACCCCTCTAAACCGCATCACAATCATCTGATGTTATTAATATCCACAATAACGGATTATGGAGAAAAAAACCCAAACAAACAGAGATATTTCTGGGTTACTGGGATATTTCTTGGCCAGCCATGCCTTTGCAAAACACGCTTGTCAATGGTTTATTTGAATTTGTTCTCCAGCAAACCCAGAGTTATCGATGTCCTTGTCAGAGATCACTTCTGTCACCCTGAGGAGGCATCTGACAAGATCCGCTTTGCCTGGTGTGGAAGGACACCCTTCATCACCCATCCCAAGCTCTTCGATGCCCCTGCCAGCTCCTGTCTCAGCATCCTCAGCAGCTTGGCCTTTTCCTCGGGGCTGGAATAGTGGCAGTCCTTCACACTGGTAATTTGTTCTTACCTGGGTAATCATACTTTGCGTTTCTAAGGCCTCTTTAATCCAAAGATGTAGCCGTGAATTAAACTAGGGGAAGAAAGTAATGAATTATGTCCAGGTAACCTCATTATTCAGCTGATATATGTGAAATACTGGAAATTAGGGATATTATTTTAAGCAACACGGCAGGTCAAGATAAAAATCCAAATGTTCCAACTCGCATCTTCTTATCTGCAGTATGGAAAGCTGCACTAGAGCTGGATTTCAACCTATTTTCAGCAAAGCCGTCTCCATCAGCCTGGCTCTCCAGGACCCGTCCTGTTTCAGAGCTCCGTTGAATACCAGTGAATTTACTCTTGACTTGAAAATAGCCTTGGCACCGCTGGATACAAATGCCCTTCTAAAAATAACCAAGAAATGGGGGAAGGAGCCTGTCCCACTGCTTGACATTTCAAAACCAGCTTCTCCTCTTGCCACAGCAAAGCGTTGCTTCACCCATGGGCACCCTGCTCTGGAATTCCATTTATATGCGTGTCTAGGAGAGAGTTTTGACAGCTTTGTGCTGTCTGTGTTGCTGTGAACATCCTGGCTGGCCACACTCACACCCACCACCTCGGTTTCTCTCTGGTTTTGCAGCCAGGGTGTCTCATCCCATAAGATTTGGGTGGAGGAGGAACCTCTGGAGCCCCATGTCCAGTGTCAGCCCCTCCAGGCACGGACAGACGTCTCCACGCTCAGGAAAGAAGGAAGAGCCCCTCACTCTGGCCCTGTCGGGACGGGAATAAAGACCTTGTTTGTCACCAGTACTTGCTTCCACAGTAGGTCTATTATTTAGATTTTAAAGGAGGTCTGTTTGCTTTCAACTCAACTGCAGACTGGCCAGAATAATGATCTCTCTGATTCCAGCAGGAAAATTGTTGACCCAACTATTTCAAGGGTTTGTTTCCCTGCGGGAGTCTCTGGTGGAGCATCTAAGCGCTTGATGGTATTTTGATGGTCACTTCTTCGAAACCTACTAAGGGCATCACTGTGTCTCCTTTCCAGGAGACATCCTCACTGTTCCACCTATGCCAGAAGTATTTGGGGAAGAAGAAAGAAATCGTTTTCTTCTTCACTTTTTTTCAATACCTATCTGTAGGTATAACTGAGGTTTCCACACAGGGGATGTCTAATTTGAGCAGAACACAGTATGTTGAATTTTGCCTTCAAGCTACACTCTCTGCAGCCAAGATTCGCTCCGAGCTAGCGAGGGAGCACCGAGCTGCTGGCACTTTGTAAATAATCTGTATTTCCCCTTCGAAGCAGCAGGTTCCCATCATCGCTAAGGCTTTTTAAAGGATATTGACAGGGCGAGGGCAGAGTTTGGCATGGCATCTTTTTGGTTGCAGTTTGTGCTCTCGAATATCTTCGCACACCCCGGCTGCTCTTTCAGTCTATTGCGATTTTCCTGGGACAAAAATCTTGAGGTTGGATCATTTATCACCGGCAGAGATTTACCAGCTCTCACTGGATTAGGCGAGAGCTTGGGAACCTGCCTCAATTCCCTCTGCTAAGGCGATGGAGGAACACCCCCTGATGCCTCACCACCTCGCCAAATCCACGCTTTTAATAAAGACACAATTTAATTTCCCAAGCGCTGAGTCATCTCCTGTTATTACCTGGCGTGTGATACCCAGAACAGCAGCCACAGCATCTTTGAAAAAGGATGTTTCCATCCCCTCCTCCACACCTGGCTTTTCACAACTTTATTTTATTTTTAGTTTTAAGTGGAAACCTTCTTCTTTCCCAGTTTCCCTCCTTTCTAAGCTACGATGGGTTTAAGCCCGGTCAGGGATGCCTGGATCTGCTCATGGCAGGAGTAGGATGCTCAGAGAGGTCCCACCCTGAGGGGTCAGGACGTGATGCGACCCCCCAGGATCGGGACTTTACACATTGGCACCATTAATATCACTTCTGGAGGCCAGTGTTATCCAAACGAGGGTGATTTGCTGTTAATTAGTAGCTGAGATTAACTGTTATCAGGTTAAAGATGATTTCTTTGTATCATATGCATAATACATATTACATCATATATATGATATCAATCCCAATCATGCTAAAATTAAAAAAAAATGCACATTAACACAAGAACAGATAATTCTGGCTTTTTTTTCCCTCTCAATCCTGCTTTCCTACACCAGGAGCATCCCAGGGAAATCCTGGTCCTGGGGGGATGCAGGAGATGAGCTGGCAGCTGGAGCGATGCTATGGACGCTCGGCTTAATAATTAAACTGTAGTATGACCGTCGATACAAATATAAAAATGCAGGCGGTTCCCCTTGCTTAAAATACAACAAACTATTTAAAAAAAATAAATATCTAGAGCTAAATTAACAATGTGCTCTCCCAATTATAGCCACCCTCCAGTGAATACGAGGTTGTCATGGCAACCTGCCCAGCAAACGACACGGCCAAAAATAAAGCACAGCAGGGAGAGAGATCTTTTGAATCCGCTTTTGCCATCAACATGGAATGAAGGTTTATCCAGAGGCCGGTTCTCCTGGTTAATTTACGGCCGTGGTTCTGCCGTCGGCGCTAATTAACACGATCCATTTGTCCGGGTGGATGCTCTGGTAGAACCAGAGGGAGAGCAACAAAGAATCCGTGGCTGGAAATAAAGTTACCTCTCCAATATAACCCAAGCGAGAAAATCAGGAATTATTTGGGTGGGTTGGTGTTTTTGGAAACCTGGTGGGGTCAGGAGAATGTGGATTAAGTTGCTTGTAGGAACATTTCCAGTGGCTTTGGGCAGATTTGAAGGGGCTAAATGGACCAAGCTGTCTAGGAGGTTGTTTAAAAGGTGTTTAATTTCTCTGTTCTACATTTTTGGACTCGGAGTTCCATGTATTGAATTGGAAATGTTGATTTATATGGAAACACTTGCAGTTTTATTCTTTTAAGCTCAGCTTAAAACCCACCTCCGTAAAGCCCGGATGGATGCAGCTTGACCGTGGAGGACGAGGGATGGGAGAGGACACGGTTTGGGGCTGAATCCTGAAGGACACAGCCTGGCTGCCTGGGTGGGGATGGAAAAATGAGAATTAACAGCATCCAACCTGGAAGGAAAACACATCTGGGCAGGAACAACCCCAGGTTCCAGGATAAGTTGGGGAATGAGCTATTAGAGAGCAGCGTAGGGGAAAGGGACCTGGGGGTGCTGGGGACAGCAGGGTGACCATGAGCCAGCACTGGGCCCTTGTGGCCAGGAAGCCAATGGTACCTGGGGTGGGTTAGAAGGGGGTGGTCAGTAGGTCCGAGAGGTTCTCCTGCCCCTCTGCTCTGCCCTGGGGAGACCACACCTGGAATCTTGTGTCCAGCTGTGGCCCCTCAGTTCCAGCAGGACAGGGAACTGCTGGAGAGAGTCCAGCGCAGCCACCAAGATGCTGCAGGGAGTGGAGCATCTCCCGTGTGAGGAAAGGCTGAGGGAGCTGGGGCTCTGGAGCTGGACAAGAGGAGACTGAGGGGGGACTCATTCATGTTTACAGATATCTAAAGGGGGAGTGTCAGGAGGATGGAGCCAGGCTCTTCTGGGTGACAACCAGTGACAGGACAAGGGGCAATGGGTACAAACTGGAGCACAGGAGGTTCCACTTAAATTTGAGAAGCAACTTGTTCCTGGTGAGGGTGGCAGAGCCTGGCCCAGGCTGCCCAGGTGGGTTGTGGAGTCTCCTTCTGTGCAGACATTCCAACCCGCCTGGACACCTTCCTGTGTAACCTCATCTGGGTGTTCCTGCTCCATGGGGGGATTGCACTGGATGAGCTTGCCAGGTCCCTTCCAACCCCTGACATTCTGGGATTCTGCAATAAAAATATACCACCACACAAGCTGTTTCGAAACCCGGGCGGTTTAACAGGTGGTGTCACCGCGGTGGGAGGGGGGGAACAGGGGGCTGTCCCCGAGTTTTGGGCGCTCTCTGGAGCTGCCCCCGGCCAGGCCGGGCGGCGGGGCGGAGGAACTACATCTCCCGGCAGGGTCGGCGGCGGAGGAGGCAGCGGCGGGGGCCGGCCCGGGCGGGGCAGCGGCGGCGCGTCACTCTCCGGCCGCCCCGGCGCGTCCCTCCGCCGGGTGTCTCCTCACGGGCGGCCAGCGCCCCGGGTGTCCCCCCCTGTCCCTGTGTCCCCTCCCCGCCTCACTCGGAGCCCATGAGCCTCCCCGAGGGGCTGTGACAGCGCCCGGCACCGCCGCACGGTAAGGCCGGGGAGGGGGGGGCGATGACACAGCAGCCGGTGCGGCGGCGGGCGGATGGGGGGGGGAGGCGCGTCCCGGCTTTTGTTTCCCTCAGAATTAATTAAAAAAACCAAAACACCCCACGCGTGGGTGCGCGCCGGGCTGCAGAGAGCGGGGCTGACTGGGCCGCCGTGGGGTTTGGGCTTTAATGTGATTTTTTTGGGGAGGGGGTTGGTTTGGCGTTGCGGGAGCGGCCGCGTCCCGCGGGGTTTTCCCGCCCTGGCCCGGGAGCGCCCACCCCCCGTGTGTCCCTCGGTGACGGGGACAGGCGGGTCTGGGGGTGGATTTGGGTCCGGCTCTCGGTCTCTGGAAGGTTCCCGGCCGCCCTGAAGGGCAGCACCGGCCTCTCCCTCCATCTCCTCCAGCGTCCCTCCCCAGGCGAAAATGACATGGAAGCCATGGGGTGCAAGAGCTCCCGTAGCAATCAGAGTGGGTCATCCTTATCCCCATTACGGGAGGATGAGGATGGTGGCGGCATGAGGTGGGACAAAGGTATCACCTGCTTTAACCCTCAGCGCCTTCACAAGGCGGGGACACCCCTGGTGGGGTGTCTTCTGCTGCCTGGTCCATCTCCCACCTCCCTGAGGTGCTTTCCCCACCCTTCACCCACCGTTGGGTTTGGGTGTAGCGAGCGAGGGTTCAACCAGGGACTGAATTTTGTTGTTATTTTCTTATTATTGGTGCTTTTTTTCTTGCAGAGTCACTCTGGTCACACGTGGTCTCAAGGACCTCGGGTGACAGTAGGGGATGACAGATGTTAATGGCAGCGGAGCAGCCGGCACTCGCGGGACATTTTTTTGCCACAGCTGCCCCCAGCAATGCCATAAATCTGGAAGCAATGTTGCTGGGTGTCCCTGGCATCCCAGTGCCCCAAAACTCTATGCTTAGAGCAGGTTTTGTTTTATTTTTTTCCATAAAATGAGACTAAGATTCCTCTCCCTGTGTCAGGCTCCTCTGGAAGGAGTGACACCCCCACCGGTCATACCCCACACTGGATGAGGTTGCAGTCTCATTAGGTTGGAAAGGGGTAGATTTTGTTTCTCAGCAAGGCTGGAGTGCCCTGGGCTTTTCTGGAGATGTGGTGGCTCCTCTAAAATAGGCCATTTCCACATGTCCGACTGTGCCACGCTACTCTTCCTCCAGCGTTCAGGTGGACATGGGAGGAAGCTCAAAATCACAGATTTGTTACCAAAAACAAAGATGAGAGGAAGCAGGAGATACATTTAACTTCCAGGTTGTTTCTCTCAACCCAAAGACACTAAAATAAGACCAAGTGATTTAATAGTCCCTCCTCTCCAAAATCTAGGAAGGCTTTTTGATGGTGGACCATCCTCTGAGCATCCACATGCTGGCAAGGGGGTGCCCCATGGTATAGAGATGGAAACACCCCGCTCCGCTTACAACTTCTGTGACCCTGACAAGCAGATGTTCACACTTTGTCTCCAGCAAATGGGAAAAAAAAACAACAACCCAGTATTTTATTGCGTCAGTCCACGTTCTTTTTCCCTGTAAGGGCTTTGCTCTGCCCTTGCTCATCCTGAGGTCCAAGAGCAAAACCTTGCACTGGATTTCATTCCCTCGAGCCTCAAGTAAAATTTGTAGGCTGTGGTTTCCCCGTGTTAAGCATGTTATCTTTGGCAGAGAGACGAGCGTTGTCTGTTTTGGGAAGCTCAGGCTGTGCTTGGATGTGAAGCTCTTTCCCTCTGAGCTCTGTCTGAACCCTCCTTACAATGTGGTTTCTGCACCGGAGGCCTCTTTGAATTTAAGGTGTGGTGGTTAAAGCTCCATGGGACTTGTCCAGCTCTTAAGAAGCATTTTTTTAAAATTAATTTATAAGATCTCAGGTTGCTTTTAAAGGAAAGCGGAGGAGCAGTGGTTGGATGCTGCAGGTGAAGGTGGTGTGGGGAAGCCCAGCACCCAGGAGCTCTCCGGCCAATGAGAGACTGGAGAAACCATTTGTGGACATGAACTGAGCACCAGTTCTGCCTTTGCAGGATAATTTGGTAGAGAGCTGCCTGGAGACCTTCATTGCCTTACCTGCGTCAGCCTGGTGCACAAATGGGGTGGGAGTGGTCTATGGAGGGTTCCTGGGGGTCATGAAAAATAATGTGCAAAGCATGAAAACATACTTGATCGTTGTTAGCCCTTGATCCAAACCGTGGAAGGGAAGATGACGAGGTGCTGGGCTTTATCTCCAGATGTCCCTCTTTCAGCAATCTGTCTTTGAAGAGTAAAACCCTCCTTTTTTTTTTTTGCTCTTTGATCATCTTCACTTCGGGTTGAAGCGCTCTGTTGAGTTCACTCTACTGTGGTCTCCTGGTGAGGACAAATTTTGCTATACCAACTCTCCCTCCTCATTTTGGGTCTCTCTCTCTTGTTTTTCTTCATAGCCGTCTTTGATGTTTCTCCATATTTTCCCAGCAGGAACGGTGTGAAATTGAGGTAGTTGTCGCTGGTTGAGTTTTTGCTTTGCAGGGCAACAAGAAAACCCTTCTGGACTTTATTTGATTTCACTTTCTTTCTGCCAAAGTGAGTCTTTGGGGTCCTGTGTGATTGTGAGGAGCTATTCCTAAAAGTATAGCAGGACATATGGCCCCTGTGGAAGCTGGGGGCAGCAGATGAGCTACTTCAGGGGGTGTTTGGGGCACATTTCGCATGTTGTCTATTTCTGCTAAAATATGGAGTAATTAAATATTGCTAATGGTTTCATTGTTCTTAGTATTACACATGCCATCATTAAGTTTCAGAGTTAACAGACTGCTGCGCTGTTTGGGGTAGCTCATGCTCTTAGACTGGGGAAAGGACAATTCTTCTGTCTCGAAAATCAAGAGGCATTGAGGCTTCTGGATGAGGAATCTCCATAAATGCTTTGGGATATTCTGGTGAAACTCCTTGGAGAAGGTGCAGTTCTGCTGCCTGAGTATAATTAGCACATTAGCGAGTCATCTGAAATAAAGGGCTAGTGTAGCTCATTAATCATTTTCTGTTTGTGTGAGAGACTGGCTATTTTATTTTAATTTATTTATATATGTGTATGCATATTTGTATATATATAGAGAGAGTAATTTACAACATAGACGCCTTGCTGGTCATCCAAAGAGAAATATGTTTCCTGCTCAGTCCAGCCTGAAGAAGGATGACACTGGATGTTTTCAGAACTTTTTGTGCATTTAACCATCAACTTTCCCACTGAAGAAAGAGGTTTTATTTCTTCCATGTGTTCCTTGGGCTGTGCCATGGTGGGTCTTGTCTTGCTGGATGGACTCTGCATCATCACTGTCTGTCTTTTGCTATGTAAAGATCCTCCAAAAGTGGCCAGGAATGGGGGTAGCGTCTCTCTAATGGACTTGCGATCTTTCCTCTTCAACTCTTGACCTCCTGTGTCCCTCAGGCACATAGCAGTCATGGTACAGAAGAAAAACCTGTTTTCTCACGTGGCAGGAGAACCTGTGGTGACACAACCAAACTTCTGCCTCTGCTATCTCTGCAGGACCAAATCCTGCAGTGCCTGTCGGTCGGGAGCATTCTGTGCAAGTATTTCATAACACACAGCAATTTATCGAGGGCGTCTCCTCTTGTGGGCACCAGCACCAGCTCAGCTTTGTCTTCTTCTCCAGCGTGGTTGCGTCTACCACGCTGTGGGGTGTTGGTGGATGTCACCTGCATCTCTGGGGCGGCAGGACGGAAGGGGTTGTGGGTGGGATGACATGTCTGTGTCCCTGGAATGGGGAGTGGAGGTGAGCAGTTGTGTGGTGTGCTCCATCGCTTGGTGTCACATCATGTCCAGATGACCTGAGGATGCATGTGAGTGCACACAAGCTTCTAATTTCTCACCAGTAGTTTTAATTGGCTTTAATGAAAAAAAAAAAACCAAACCACAACCCAACCAGCCCTCCCTGTTCTTTGGATCTGAGATTGATTTGTACAGCCTGTGCTGCCCTGGGAAGGGTTTGTCCCTGCACTGAAGCAGAAGCTACATGGGGGGACACAGCTGCTGCCACCTTCCACAGCTGCCTGTGATGGGGAACTGCTAACAGCATTCGTGATTAATTCTGAAAAATGCTTTTGAACTCATAAAATCCTGGAGGAGCTGTGTTTCTTGGCTTGTGTTCACCAGGACCTCAGGAGAAGCTAGTTTTGACAACCAGATTGTCACCATGCCTCTTGCCGCCGGTGGTATTGGGTGGTGGCTCCACAGGAGACGGGCAGCTGGGTTTGCATGGGAAGGGTGGCATGGGAGGCTGTGGCAGGACAGTGTGACATGCCACAGCGGTCAGTGGGGGACAGACCAAGGCCAGAGATGGCACCTGGTCCCTCCCAAAGTTAGCATTGACAAAGTCTTCTGCAAATAAGTAGGTAGGGCCCCAAGTGTTTTGTATCATTTGATTAAATCCCACAAGTCTGATCTTTGCAAGCACAACGCTTTTGAGCTAGAACAGAAACGCATTGCAAATGTTTCACAGGTCTCAGCCATCATGAGCGTTGAGCCTCTCGTTTGTGAAGCCTGAGCTTTGCCAACCAGGACGGAACTGGTCATGGGTGCCGCAGACTTGGGTGAGATTGGGGCTGGGCAGTGGCTTTGCAAGGCTGCACTCAGCTATGGTGGTGGCTGCAAACTGCTCCTTCTACTTTATGGTTCATGGAGACGTTGTTTTGGGGCCACCAGCTTCTGCAGGTGGCTTTAAGAGGTGTTCAGGTCTATGAAAACACATCTGAGTGTTTCCTAATAGGAGATCTTTCAGGAATACTTGTGCGATAAATGATAAATAATCAAGGCCAGACTGGATGGGGCTTTGAGCAACCCGATCTGGGTGAAGATGTCCCTGCTCATCCCTCATCATCTCGTCCAGCCTGGCCTGGGATGTCCACCACCTCTCTGGCCAACCTGGCACAGGCTCACCACCCTCGGGGCCAACAATTTCTTGTTCATGTCCAGCCTAAGTGTCCTATCCTTTAGTTTAAAACCATCACTCCTTGTCCTTGTCCTATCAGTCTGTCCCCATCTTTCTCACAGACCCCTTTTAAGTCTGGAAAGGTGCAGTAAGGTCTCCCCATCCTGGGTGTCAGGGCAAGAGTGGAAAAGTAAGCAGGAAGTGTTGTGGTTTTCAGCTCGGTTTACTAGCAAAGAAATGGTTAATGTTTAAGGTGGCGTTTGCTTTGCGTGGTGAGAAGATTGCTCATTAATGTTCACAAATATTTGAAAGGTGAGTGTCAGGAGGATGGAGCCAGGCTCTTCTTGGTGACAGCCAATGATAGGACAAGGGGTGATGGGTTCAAACTGGAACACAAGAGATTCCTCTTAAATATGAGAAGAAACTTGTTTGGGGTGAGGGTGGCAGAGCCTGGCCCAGGCTGCCCAGGGAGGTTGTGGAGTCTCCTTCTGTGCAGACATTCCAACCCGCCTGGACACCTTCCTGTGTAACCTCATCTGGGTGTTCCTGCTCCATGGGGGGATTGCACTGCATGAGCTTTCCAGGTCCCTTCCAACCCCTGACATTCTGGGATTCTGTGAAGAGCCGGAGGTGGATGCCTGCACCCCCAGGAGCCATATTCCCTTAGACCGGGATGTATCAGTGATCCGACAAAAGCCTTTCCCAGACAATGGTGGGCTTGGAGTCATCTTTGATGACATTTTTCTCTGGCTCGGGAAGGCGGGCTGACAGTCGTAAAATCGCAGCAATAATTTTTGCAGCTGGAGGCTTTACAGCAGGAGGTAGAAGCTCAGGGTGCTTTTGGAAATGACTTCTAGGAGAGGAAGTAAATGGAGTTTTCGGGAGCTGTGAGGTCTCATTATGGCTACAGATGCCTCTAGAGGAAGAGGAGGCCACAGATGTAGATGAAGAGGCTGAAAAGCTGCAGGGACCAGCTATGATGAGGTGCTGGATGCCTTTCTCCCACGGCTTATTTTTTTTCCCCTTGTTTTGGGACCAGCAGTTTCTCGCATCCCGCCAGCAGCTCTGAAATAAAACGCACACTTCTGGAAAGCTCTTCTGGTGACCAGCGAGGTTTCCATCCCTTCCTGCATCCCTGCTTTGTCCATCCCTTTGCTGGCTTGGCAAAAAACAGCTTTTTTTCTTTTTTTTCCTGCCTGTGAGGATGCTTGGAACTGCAACATCCTTCCCCCTCGGATGCTTTTAATGCAGAAATTCACCCCGTGGTGCCGGTCCCTTTCCCTTCCTCATGGGTTTTGGGGCACCTGCGGAACACACATAATTTTTCTCAGAATCAGCTCTGAGAAAGGGTATTTGCACAGCTTTTTATATATTTTTTTTACATATTTCCATTATATAAGGTGAAAGATTTATTTATTGACTGCAAATGGCCACTTCGAAGCTGCTTCTATAGATTTCTATCCTTTTTTTTTGTTTTTAATTAACAGAAAGGAGGCTTATGCACTACTAGGTGTCGATTGCTATTTCTCCAGAAGCTTTTTTAACCAGGGGTCTAATTTCAGCCAAATTTGACAGAGGAGTGCAGGTCTCAAAGATAAGAACTTACAGGCTATTGAAAAGAAGGTGGAAAAGGGAAATTCAGATTTCTTCTTGCCTATAAGGAGAGGCAACAGCAATCATGAGCTTAAATATTATCTGTCTGGGTGCAAGCGGGTCAGTTAATTCAGAAGTGGCTTTAGTAGTTCATAAAATTTTCTTTAAGGAAATAACCCAAATTGCCTTGAATGTGGGGAAGGATGAGCCATCTGTAGGGAAGCTGCCCAGAAGTGTGTGATGGGATGATGCTACGTGATCTTTAAGGTCTCTTCCAAGCCAAATTATTAAATTTTTTTACTGCCCCACTGTTGTCCCAGGACTTTGTGCTTCCACACGAACACCGAGCTTGCAGTGAAAAGCTGGTGACTGGATTTTGTCCAGCCTCTCCTGTCTGTACCAATATTTTGCAGTTCCAAAGGGTTTTCCAACCTTGAGCTTGGCCACTCGGCGGACCTGCTGGGATGGATAATCATGTATTAATTATACTGTTACTGCTCCTAATAGTGGCATTTATGTGTTAGTGCCAGTGTTGGATTAATGGTTGGACTCCCATCTTGAGGGTGTCTTCCAATCAAAATGATTCTGTGATTTCATATGCTGCCACCTAGAAGCTCATGTAGCGCGTTAGCACACCGGGGAATGGATAAAATCTAAAAATCTGTCCCAGAAGCTTAGCCAGGCTCGCTGCGCTTTCCCCCTGAACCTGAGGTCACAGCTGAAAGCGTCACCTGGAGGAAATGAGCCACCAGCAGGGTGGCTTTTTGGCACCATCGGCGGTCTGTGACCTCGCTCCGGAGCTGCAGCTGCTGGTAAAGTGACGAGGGAACTCCTGTTCCCAAAGGAGCCAGGGGTAATGCTCGGCCCCTTTCTACTCCTGGCGGCTTTTCTTGTTACAACTGCAGCACGAGGCTGCTCTTCTATCCATTCCCCTTCTGCTGTCACTATATATTCTTCCATTGTTTGTTTGGGTTTTTTGTTTGTTTTGTTTTTTTTCTTTGTTGTTGTTGTTGTGTTTTTTTGTTTTTTTTTTTTTTTTTAAACTGGGGATTCTCTTCCTTTTTTTGAATGATTTTCTTTACGCTCTTCTCTATTTTGAGCTCCGGGGGAGGAAGTGACTCAGCCTTTCCCCTGCCCTGGTTTGCACACTCGTCTCTTGCTGCCTTTGCCGAGATTTTCCTTGAGCACCCCCAGTTACTCTTGCTTCGTTCAGCCGGAGCCTGGCTGCCTCCTCGCCTCACATGTCGATGGGGAAGGATGAACCATCAACAGGAGCTTTCCCTGTGCCAGGAGCGTTGTGACGCGGTGAGGAGGACACGCTGCCAGACCTGCAGCAGCTCCAGGTCTCCTGCTCTGCTCCCCATCCCTGAGCGTGGACATCTGCAGATGGGTCCAGCCAAATGAAATTTTAGGGGCTAGCCTAGTCATACTGTAAAAACGATTGGTTAAATTTGCTGGCACAGACTCACCAGGGAGAGGAGAGTGAGCTGAGAGAAGGGAACGGAGCTTGGAGTTTGATGGGAGCGGCTGAGGGACCTGTTGGGTTCAGCCTGGAGAACAAGAGGCTGAGGGGAGACCTTCTGATCTCCGAACTGCCTGAAAGGAGGTTGGAGCTGTGGGGAGTCAGGCTCTGCTCCCAAGGAGCAAGTACCAGGATGAGAGGAAACGGCCTCAAATTGTGCCAGGGGAGGTTGAGGTTGTATCTTGGGAACAATTTCTTCCCAGAAAGGGCTGTTGGGTGTTGGAACAGGGCAGGAACAGGACAGTGGTGGAGTCGCCATCCCTGGAGGGTTGGACAGACGGAGATGAGGTTCTCAGAGACATGGGTTAGTGCCAGTGTAGGTTAAATAGTTGGACTCGATGATCTTAAAGGTCTTTTCCAAGCAAAATGAAGGATGATGAAGGACGCCACGCTCACCCAGGCACTGATGGGAGCTGTCTGCGTGGATGATGAATGGACGCTGACGCTTGCTCCGTGCCGGACTGCTGCCAGCTTGCCTTTCATGGCAGAGCTGAACCATTTGCTAAATGCCGGGGCAGAGGCCTCGCTTGCTTTCCCTGGGGCTTTCAGATGCTGCTGCTCAGCGAGGGAGTCACTAAATCGTCTGCCACTCTAAGCGATACCAGGCATTTGGCCGGCTATGTACTGTATTAAAAACAAGTGCATTACTTTCAGGTTAATTATTCTCTTCTGGAAGCCAGCACAGCAGGCTGCAACCTCTGGTTCTTTTTAAAGGGAAGAAGGGAAAATAAAAAGAAGAAATCTCCAAGCCTACCCTGCCAAACCCTTCCTCTCCCCCTTCAAAACCCATAGGCTCAAACCCTGAAAACAATTTTGATCCACTCAGGAAATTCCAACGTGAGCCACTTACTACATTGTTTTATACAGTTGTTGGAGGAGGAATGATCTTTGTCTTGAATTATTCTTCTCTCAAATTATTACTCTCATGAGTAATAACGAATGAAAAGCGTTGTCCTCGCAGCACCTACACTGAGGCCATATTAGCTCTCTTCTGAGCCTCTCTGTCTGTTGATTAAAGCATTAGGAGGAACATCAGTTCAGAAGGAGTGCTTTTGATTAGCTAATTATTTTAACAAAAAAGTGGTTAACTTTGATTCAAAGCACATGATAAACTGTGGCTGCTTTTTTTCTGATGTGCTGGAGGAAGGTTGGAGAACGTAACCAAATGAGAACGTTGCTTGGGAAGCTAATGAAGAAGAGTTTGCCGTCTGAACGTGAGCGTCACGTGTGAGGTCTTCTGCATGACCAAGGGACATGGGAAAATGTTTGTATTTAAGGGGGGTGATGGTTTTTGGCTGGTGAACTGTAGTGACTGTGGGAACTTCATGGTTGCATGAAGCATGTCCAGGACAGTTGAGTCTATAGGATGCTCTTCTTGTGTGAAGTTTGGATTTGATATCCATCAGATGTCATCAGACACACGGTGTGGATTTTGGTGTTGTCCTGTGCAGGGACATGAGCTGGACTTGATCCTTGTGGGTCCCTTCCAGCTTGGGACATTTGATGAATTAGTGAAGAAATCCAGGGAGCTGATGTGAGTTGTAGTGGCAAGTTGGAATGTTGGGGAGGTTTCACAAAGAAGCAGCTTATAAAAAATTTTGAAGGGACCACAGAATCATGGAATGGTTGGTGTTGGAAGGGACCTTCACAGGTCATGTAGTCCAACCCCCCTGCTAAAGCAGGTTCACCCAGAGCAGGTGAAGTATCTGCCTCCACTATTAAGAAAAGTGAGTGGCTTTTGGAAGGTGGGAGTTTGATTCAGGTCACCGTCCAAAGGGAGAACCTGAAGACCAAGCAATAGGTGACTGGTTTCTTCTGGATTGGAGTTTGGGCCCCGGTATTGGATGATCACATTGGAGACAGATGATGGCTCTTGCATGGTGCAGATGGAGAGGAAAAGAGAAGGAGGGGTCATGGTGGTGAGCACGTGCTCCCCTTTGATCTTCCTTTCCTGTTTTTTGATCCGATATCAGACATCTGGACATGAGCTTGGTCCAGCTTCTGCTTGTGGGGCTTCTTTCACATCAGCCTGGACTTCCAGACCTCATGCTGCTGGGAAAAAATTTTCTTCTAGTTTGGATTAAGCTGAAGCTTAGACTTGGTGGCTTTGTCCTGAAAGTCTGGGCTAAAGGCAAGCCCACCTAGGCAAGATCCTGGAGTCTGGATTGAAGTGAGCTCTGGAGATCCTCTGGTTCAGCCCTCTGCTCAGCACAGCACCAGCTTCTCCATCAAACCTGGTTGCTCAGGGTCTCATCCAGCTGAGTCTCGATGTTCTTTACAAGGATGGAGACCACACACCCCTCGGTGTTGCCCACACCGGAGGAATTTTTTCTTATATCCCATCAGAGTTCCCTGTGCCACAGCTATCAATCCTCAGACCTTCAGGTGGTTTGCTGGAGAAGACTTCTGGTCTTGTCCATGACCCTGGCATGTACCTGTTGGGTTTTTGAGTTCCTTAGGGACATAACCACTTTCCAGCCAGGCAGCAGCTTGTGTCTGCCAGTGTTCGCTGAGAAGGCTCAGCGCCAGCTGACCTAATTATTTTAATCTCACTCTTCCCTAGATAGCGCAGGTTTCCTTGGCTCTCAAGAGGCTTCCCTGGTTTCTCCAAGCTGCTCTTTGGTTTCTCATCTGTCTTTCACTAATATTGCTCATTAGCTCATGCTGGATAAGCCCAAGTTTAAGGTTTGTAGCCAGATATAGTGTAATATTTATGAACTTCTTCTCCTGTTTTGATAGCCCTCCTGCTGGGTTTGGTGGCCCCAGTTGTTTTTGTTACCTCTTTTTTTGCTCCCTATCCCATTTTTTCTGTTGTTCCCTATCCCTTTTTATTTTGTTCCCTATCCCAATTTTTGTTGTTTCCTATCCCATTTATTTCTTCCCTCTGCCAGACCCCCCTGCCCTCCCTGCCTTCCCTACCGGCTCCCTTTCTTTTCCATAAGGGGTTTACTTGGGTACAGATATAGACCAGTAACCTTTTAAAGGTGCCGAATTATTCTTTTTTTTCCCAGCAAGACAGGGATTTACAGCACGTTAACAGGATTTAAAGCTACTTCAGCATAAACAAAGCCCAGGAGAGAAAAAAAAAAAGAAACAAACCAAAACCCAACCGAACAACAAAACATTGGATGTTGGGGTGAGTTCCTCCATTCATAAACTTATTTTTTTTCCTGAAAATTGAGGTTAGGGCGTTATCCCCGTGCTGTCTGAAAACCTTTGTGATCCCTATCGGGCAAAAAATAACCTGATGTAACTTGGTGCCTCCTTAGCTTTGCTGCTAAGCTCCCTAGTTAAACCACCTGATAGGATCAGCAGAGGTTGGCAGCCCCACAGGGACATGGTGACAGAGGCTTTGAAAAACAACAAGTCAGCGGCATTATCCTCAAAACCTGTGTTTTTTTTAATTCCCTTGTCATGTACAAGATCCAGTTTGACCTGAAAGGGAGCAGGAGAGGATGCATCCTCCAAGCATCAGTGAGGCTTTGTCTGTGTAGGGGTTTTTACAGCCCTGGGTTTTATCTTGTGCGATTCCCGATAATCTCTGGAGAGTAAGTATTTTCTCCTGGGGCAGAAAATTCTTCCCTCATCTTAAATATATATATATATATATATATATATATGGGAACTTTGCTGAGCTTCCTATGAATTTCTAATAGATATGTGAATCACATCTTCTGTCCTGCTGCATCTTTTGGGTTGGTACCCCAAATTACCCTTAGGTATTCTGAATACTCCTAAATATCAGCCCACAAACAGTGGATGGTAACTGTATTTTATTTTAATTTTTCATTTAATTAGCCTATAGCAAAATCATGGTAGTTGTGGAGGATAAGAGGATTTTTAGCCGGGGTCAATGAGAATAGGTATTTTTTATAGAATCATAGAATCGTTTTGGTTGGAAGAGACCCTCAAGATCGTCAAGTCCGACCATAACCTAAATCTAAGACTAAACCATGTCCCTAAAAAATCTCATCTCTGCATCTTTCAAGTCCCTCCAGGGATCGTGACTCTACCACTTCCCTGGGCAGCCTGTTTTATTTCACTGAAAAAGGAAACGAAATAATGTCAAGTCAAAGAGGCTTTGTTCAATCCAAAATGGAATCTGGTTTTAAGTATTTTATACCGTAATGGAGAGCTGTGGAAATTTAATGTACGTCACCATGAAATAAAAGTAAAAATCCTTTGTTTAAAAATACCAAACCCTAAAAAAAACCAACAAACCAACCTTTTCCAGCACTTTCTTCTCAGTGTTTTGGCTGCAGTGACTTGACCAAAACTATTTCAAGGTCACCAAGCCAAAGCTGGGCTGCTGGCAAAAAGTGATTTTTAAAAATTATTATTCTTATTCTTTGGTGGGTTCAGCCTTTTGTTTCTGCGAAGGTGGATTCAGTTCCTCGAGTGCCTGATGTCCCTCATCAGAGGAGGAGACATGTGGAGCTTGAGTGCCAGGTGTCACCTCTGGTTCCTGCTGCTGGAAGACGTTGAGCTTCTTCTGGACATGGGGGGGATGCTCACCAGCAATGGGGTGGCCCTGTGGACCAGAGAACCTCAGCAACCACAAATGTTCTTCAAGGTCCATCCAGGAGGGAAAAGCCCCGAAAAAAGCTCTAGCAGGAGCAGGGAAAGCCTGTCCCAAGCCTTGGTTCTTTGTGGTTGTGTTGGCATTCATTGCATCTCTCTCTGAAGTCTCCAAGTGCTTGCAGTAATGCAGGGCTAGGCACATAGTTTATTTTTTTCATCACTCATATTGTGTAACTTATTCCAGAAGTGACTTTTCCAGTCCCTTGTTCAGCTCAGCTACGTAATTCGTGGGTTGTAAAGATCCCACAGATGCCCTCAGCTGACCTGGACAGGTCACCAAGAGCTGGCAACAATGGGCTTCTACCCGCAAGGCCTCTTCATGTCAGATGCTGGTATGGTTACACCATTTCTTGATTAACCAAATTATCCCTTACCTCTTTTCCTGTCTTTTTTTTCCCCCAAACTAAATAGTTTGGGCTATTAATTTGCATCTCTGAGGTCAAAGGTATGTGAGTAGCAGGCGTCCTGCTATGATGTTTGTGCTGAAACTGCTGATGCTGCTCCCTAAGAGTCCTCCCCCTGTGTTCTCATTATGATTAACTTTGAGACTTTGGGGCTGTTAATCCCCTGGGTGTAAGCAGAGGTTGGGTGGTACAGGACAGGACATTCTCAGATGCTGACGTGGCTTAGAATGAGCTCCTTTGGTCCCTGCAGCTGCTTTCAGTGGGGTTGTGACACACTGGAGGTCATAATGGGAAGACCTTCATAATGAACATGAAGGACCCTTCAAAAAAAGAACAAGAAAATTGTGTAAAACTCATTTGTGGATGTGTCTCTGGGTTGTCCTCATGCCTGCAGGTCCTCCAGTTGCTGGGGATTTGGTCCCAGGTGGGTTTTCCATTGCAAATGTGGTCTTGGGACGGACACAGGTGTCCTGAAAGATGGATCTTTATTTGCAGGTGGTCCTGGGTCCTCCAGTCATTACCCAGCCCTGTAGGAACAATGTTTCCTTTTGAATCAGGAGGCAAACTTAATAAGTATTTCCAGCCCTATCCTTTCCCAGGCTGTACTTGTGGAGAAAAAGCTTCTCCTGGTGCTTTCTTGGCCTGTTTTTCCTGAGCTGCTGGATATTTACTCAATGTAATCATCCCTCAGGCAGTCTGAAAACTAAGCTCAAACTTCTGATGTTCATCAAAGACCTTCTAGATCTGTGGTGCCTTCCCTGCAGTAGCACCTGGAAGCTCCAAGACCTCTTTCTTCCTCCTCACGCCAGGAAAGCCAAGCATTTAAGATAAGTCCTAACAAGACTTGTTGTGTTTTACAAGAGCGGGAAGTGAGGCACGGTGGAGCAGCCAGCGATACATCCTGACCACATGTGCAGTGCTTGGTCACTTGGGTCCGTGATGGTTGGAACACTTGGGTCCACGATGTGTGGAACACTCGGACACAAGGAACAGCTCAAGGACATTTTAGGACCAACTTGAAGTTCTTGTTCCCAGCACCCCAGCAGCAATACTGGGGCTCCTCAAGACATCCGAGACCTGGGGTTTGTGGAAGGGACTGATGTCAAGGACGCTGACAACAGGGCACGTGAGGACATGGGGTTGGTGGATTCCGTGGCTGAACATCAGCTGTTTTGATCTGGGACAGTTCATCTAGGGTGTCATTGCTGCTGGTGGAGGTAAATAAGACACTCCCCAAGCTCTCTTGATCTTGTGTTCATCTCGAAATAGGTCAGGTATCGTGTCCTGGAAGGACCTGTTTCTCCATTTGTTTTGTATTAATGAAAACTTCCCTGTCGTCCTCCTGCTTGCCAGGGCTCAGCCGACTGGAGCTGCTTCATTTACCTCTTATTAATCAAACCCTGCGATCCCCTGGGCGATAAATGTAGCTGCGCAAACTCTTGCAGCATCTTTACCCTCCTGGGGTTCGTCAGGCTGGTTTTCTTCCTGTCACTGGCTTCTTATCACCCCTCAATTGCTACGATTTAGGGAGGAGTAACCAAATAGGGAGTGGGGTTGCCCAAAGAATATTTCTGGGGAGATGTACAGCTGTGTTTGCTGCTGCAGAACATCCAGCGAGCAGAGCGATAGTTTGGGAGTGATTGCAAAAAAATGCACTTCAAACTTCAAAAAGGAATCTGGTGGCTGGGCGGTAACTCCTGAAAATTCCTGTCTGGGGAGACACTTTGCTGGTTATTTGTGCGGCTTATTCATGAAGGAAAGTTTTATCTTGGTGAATTGGTTCAAGCTGTCTTGCGAGTTGCTGGAAGGAGCTAAAAGCTGGACACGTGTCCTGGTTTTGTTAAAAAACAAGTTTCTCTTTTACTGAATTTGCCTGTCAGCTAAAGCTTCATATTAACTGCATTTTCCTGGAGAACCAGACACATGTTTTGGTAAACATAGCAATGGAATGCAAACTTATTGATAAGTATGGATGGACATCTTGGGAGAGGGGCAACGAGAAACAAGTGACCAAGAAACTGACCAACAGTGTATAACATTCCATTCACATCAATACTTCATATAAAAGTGGGAGATCACGAGGATCTCGTTCCTTTTTGCCCTTCTTTTCCCTTTTGCTTATGGCTGACGTTAGGAGAGGACCTTGCTAGTCGTCCCTGCGAACTGAGGCCTAGTGACAGACTGAATCCAGCTCCGGTTGGCTGCAGAATCCAGTCCAGGACTTTGGGTGCCGGCTCTGCAGTTGCTGAGACTTTCAGGATTGGTTTTGTATATTTTGTATTGTTTTCTCTATTCTTATGAGTAGCATTAGTAAAACATCGTTAATTTCTCCAACTCTCTTCTCTCTCTCCTTCTTTCCCTCCTGATCACCTGTGGGAAGTGGGAAGGGGGGAGAGGGAGGGGCAAAAGGGAGAAGTGGGGGAGAGAGGAGGTTAACAATATGTCTGCCAGGGTTTTATTGTCACCCCACAATCTAAACCCTCAACAACATGGATTCGAGAGGAAAGTTAAACTCATGGGCTTGGTCCATGGTGCTTCGGCAAAGCAAAGCTTGGGGAGGTTCTGATCCTCACCTGTTCAGAAAGGCCTTGAGGTGCTGGAGCGAGTGGAGAGAAGGGAACGGAGCTGGGGAAGGGGCTGGAGCACAAGTGTGATGGGAGCGGCTGAGGGACGTGGGCGGTTCAGCTGGAGAACAGGAGCTGAGGGGACACAGGGACACAAAGAAACGGCCTCAAGTTGCGCCAGGGGAGGTTGAGGTTGGATGTGGGGAACAATTTCTTCCCCAAAGGGCTGTGGGGCATTGGAACAGGCTGCCCAGGGCAGTGCTGGAGTCACCATCCCTGGAGGGTTGAACAGATGTGGAGATGAGGTTCTCACGGACATGGGGCAGTGCCAGGGGTGGGATAACGGTTGCACTCGATGATCTTGAGGGTCTTTTCCAACCAAATTAATTCTGTGATTCTCTGTCCTTTCCCAGGGCAGCTACTGGGAGCCCAGTGCAAAGCCTCACTGGATATCGCATTTTCTCTCTTAATTTCTTTGGGAAACCGTGTGGGAGAACATGCAGGAGGCCCTTATAGGCTGAAAAAATGGATTTAAAGTCTGCGGAGGCATCTTGCCAAGCTGTGAGAGCTGTCTTAGATGATTCCCTTTGCCCACAGTGGTCTCAGGGAGACAGTTTTAATTCAAATGGTCCCTCTGTTTGGTGTGAGAATTGCTTCTCCATAACGCAGTCCCTTTGCTGGATGGAAACTGTGTCTGGACCACATCCAGTCCACAGAGCAGGAGCTGAGAAGGACACCTTGTCCAGCCCCAGGTGAAGGGAAAGCTTTGATAACCAACTCAGTCCTGGGTCAAAAACCTGTCCTTAAATGTGTGTGGGTTGGAAGCCTTGCTGGGGTCTGTATTGGGCTCCATCCTTTCTGAAGCAGAAGGTTCAAAAAGTACATAGTACATGGGGGTTGATGCTTTTTCTGTGTCTTTGCAAGTGGCTGCAGCTCTTACATGTGTGTATTTAAATGTGGAAGAAGCCAGTTTCCGAAATTCTAGTTATTTTCCACTAGATTATTAGAAGATCTCATTGGTGGTGGTGCCGTGACTTCTGCTTGTATGGGAACTGGTACGATCCATGCCTGATGCTCCTGGGATGACTGTGGTGGATAATAAAAGTCAATCTGCTGCTTATTTTATAACTTGATCGTTTGAATGCGGTGGAGGAGCTCAGGTCCAGGATCCAAGGACAGGTTTTGTAATTTTGTTTGTGGGTGTTGCTGAGTGGGGATATTTTAGTTTTTGTGGAGTTTTTTTAGCACTGAGGGTAATTAAAGATTCAGCAAATCTCTGAATATACTTAATCTGTGCATGGAGTCTTTCAGATGAGTTTAACTAGCTCAGAGAGGGGCATGGTAAGTTATTTTCCCTTTCCTCTGCAAAGTAGCAAGAGATTCATGGGATGGTTTTTCTTTCCAGTTCCAGTTGAGCAGCTCACCTTAGACAGAATTCAGAGATCATCTGAGAGTGAACCAGCCTTGGGTTGGAGGGAATTCTCTCTCCTTGAAATCTGCTCCTTGCTTTGCTCATGTAACCAAGCCCAAAACCACTGGATTTGTGGCCAGGAAGGATTGTTCTGCTTGGTGTGAGCAACAGAAACCCAGGGATAATTTGCTTTTCTCCACCCCTGATGGTACAGGAGGTGGCCGATGCTGGAAAAAAAAACTTGCTTCTTCATTCCCATTTCATCTTTTGAAGCCCTTGAACATGGGAGACACCTGTGGCTCTCATATCCCCAGCCTATTTGCACATAAGAGTTTCATTTTGAAAAAGGAGAAAAACTGTGATGAAGGGAAGCAATCGGTGGGGCTGGAGGCAAGATTTCATGGTGTGAACCTCATGAGGTTCAGCAAAGCCAGGTGCAAAGTCCTGCACCTGGGTTGACGTGACCCCCGGTATCAGCACAGGGTGGGGGTAAAGGGATGGAGAGCAGCCCCCAGGAGAAGGGCTTGGGGGTGCTGGGGGATGAGAGATGGGACATGAGCCGGCAATGTGCGCTTGCAGCCCTGAAGCCAATTGTGTCTTGGGCTGCATCACCAGGAGCGTGGGCAGCAGGTCAGGGAGGTGACTCTGCCCCTCTGCCCCGCTCTGGTGAGACCCCCCTGCAGTGCTGGTCCAGCTCTGGGTGCTCAGCACAGGACACACATGGACCTGCTGGAGAGGGGCCAGAGGAGCCACAGGAATGATCCGAGGCTGGAACAGCTCTGCTGGGAGGACAGGCTGAGAGAGCTGGGGTGTTCAGCTGGAGAAGGGAAGCTCCGGGGAGACCTTAGTGCACCTTTCCGGACTTAAAAGGGGCCTGTGAGAAAGATGGGGACAGACTTTTGAGCAGGGCCTGTTGTGAAAGGACAAGGGGTGATGGTTTTAAACTAAAGGAGGGAGATCCAGGCTGGACATGAGGAAGGAATTGTTGTCCCTGAGGGTGGTGAGAGCCTGTCCCAGGTTGGCCAGAGAGGTGGTAGATGAACCATCCCTGGAGACATCCCAGGCCAGGCTGGACGGGGCTCTGAGCAACCTGAGCTGGTGAAGATGTCCCTGCTCATGGCAGGGGGGGCACTGGGGGACCTGGGAAGGTCCCTGCAACCCAAACTATTCTATGATTCTATTTAGAGAGGACCAACTGGCTCCTCCTCACATTAAAACTTTCTCCATCCATCTATCCAGAGCAGCAGCTCCAGTGTTTTGGCCGGTGGCCCAGCTCTGTCCTCTGAACGCTGCTAAAAGCCAGCGTACGTGTGCAAAAATGCTCTTTGCCAGCAAACTACAGGCATGATTTAATAGGGATTAAGCACCCTGCGCGCCTGCCCCACTGCTGACCGGGTGATGCTGCTCCCACTGCATCCCTCCTGACCCGCAGGATGAATTACTTCAGCAGGTTGACATCTCAACTCAAAGTTTGTTGTGTCTTTTGGGATTACAGGGCTTTTCACAGCCCAAGTGCCCATTATATTGCCTGGGTGCCTGGAAAGAAAAGATTTCCTTTCTGAGAATGGTTTTTCCCTTCGGTTATTTGCAAAAGACGGAATGCAGCGGCACGAGCTCGCGGTCGAAACGTGCGGTTGCAAAGCGTGTGGATCAGCTTGTTATTCTAGTGCTTTTACTAAGGACGTGGGCTGCTGCTTCCGTGGGATCAGGGCTCATCCCCTGGATTGCGGAAAAACTGGGCAAAATCCACATGTTTTTTTCCTTAGGATTGCTACCCGCTGCGTGCATTGTACGGAGGCACCTGTGTTTGCGTGGTGTACGTGTGCAAGGCAGGAGAACACTCTTAATTGTGTCTTTTAGCGTTTTTGCAACCATCATGTCTGACCCAGCCTGCCCGTGTGATGCCGTGTGCTCTTGGAGGAGGAACTGTGCAGCTCCGAAGAGAAGATCGAGGAGCATGTGTGAAATCTGCATTTTTATTTCTTTTTTGCTATTTCTTCACATATTTTTATTTGGCGACATTTCAGAAAGGTGAAAAATCACAAGGATGAGATGTAACGTGGGCTCTCGTGCCGTTAGCTTTTAGTAGAAGCAGGGGAATGTGAGAATGGATTCTGCTGACTGAAGTCACAGTTTGTAGTATCAGCTGCTGTATAAATAGGTTATAAAACCTGTTCTTGATTCAGGGGTTGATGGTTGGAGGATTTTTTATGGTTGGTTTCATGTTTTATTTCTAAAAATGCTGATCTATTTCCATATATTAGATTTATATAAAAAATTAAGTGATGGGGAGCGTGCCTACTGTTGTTCTGCAGCTGGAGTGATGCTCCTTTGCCCTGGCATCCTGTAGGACTGATGTCCATCAGATAAGCCATAAACCCACCCCCGCACACCTCCTGAAGTTGAGACAGTGGTTTTCTTAGTTGTATTCTCGTTTTTCCTTTCTTTTTCTTGGCAACATGCATCACACACCAAAGGTAACATCTTCCCCCCCGGCAAGGAAGCCCATCTGTTGGGAAACTGCTACAACCCCATGCACGGATTTGACACACTGAAAGAATTTGTGTTTCTAAAGGTGGTTTTGTTGAAAAAGAAAAAAAACAAATCCACCTCCCAACTGCAAAAAAATCCTTATAACAGTGAAGCAAGCTATGTAGTAAATTGTTGTCTGACTGATAACGAGGGATTTCTAGCTTTCTGGTTATTCGTCTGCCTTCCTTGCTGGGTAAATGTGTCAAGGCAGCTGGTTTGGGTCTGATTCTGTGGCCTTTTGCACTTGGTTGTCTCCTGGTTCTCTCCTTGTTTTTCCTTCCCTCATTCATTTTTGTGTTTCTTTTAATGGCTCTGTTTTGATGCAGAGTGGCGTTTGCCCGCTCTGTGGCATGTCAGGCTCGTGGATGGCACCACGACGTGGCAGCTGTTAGGCTCCTGTCCTGTCACTTGGGCTTTTCTGCATCACCAGCAACCAGACCTGAGACTGGAAACGCTATGAAACGTATAAAATGTTCGGCCAGCCGTGGATGCATCAGTATCTGAAAAGCCTGAGGCTAAATCCAGCAGCAGTCACTTTTCAAAGGTGTTTACATTTTAATCAGAAAATGGTCAGACCCACGATATAATAATTTACGTTTCTGTGCTTGGCATTGTTTGGAATCTGGAAAAATACCAGTTATAGAGCAGCAAATCCAAATGGTAGACGTGATGTGTGTGCTCACAGTAATACCTGGATGGGGGGAGTCATGGTTCATCTGGATTGCTTTCATTTTTCTGTAGTTACTGTTCATACAGTTTTCTGGGTACAAAAGGTGGCCGCCGGCAATAAACTGCTCCTTTCATTCTCTGCTTTAGAAAGACACATCGCTAATTACTTGTTGTTGGAAATGGGCTGGGCCGGGAGAGAGAAAATATTGCTGCTGCAGTAGCTCATTAAAAGGAGATGCAGGGAAGTGGCCGCACTGATTGGCAGGAGTTCAAACCCCAAATGTAGGTGGTCAAAGGTCCTTCTGCCAGTTCTGCTGCCAAAGTGTCAGCTTGCAGACGGTTATTTGCAGAATTAAAACACACGGAAGGTTTCACCTGACCTGGAGGTGCTGAGAAGCAGATAAGAAATAGGAGAGTTGTCCTACATCTGTGTGGTCCAATCATTCCTCACCTCTCAGGTGTGGGGCTGAAGGAACCTCCTTCTCCATGGCTTTGGAAAGGTGATGATGGAGGGTTTGACCAGGCTGCCCAGGGCAGTGGTGGAGTCACCATCCCTGGACATGTCTAAAACACATAGAGATGAGGTTCTTAAGGCCATGATTTAGTGCTGGAGTTGGGTTAGTGGTTGAACTCGTTGATTTTGAGGCTCCATCCAACCAAAACGATTCTATGACCATGTTTTGTTCCTCTCTGCCCAGCCCCAGAAGGCACAAAGCAGAAGGTGCCATCTCACTGGGATGTGATGTCCAACAGGTCTTCACTGATGGGAGTAGAGAGCAATGGGGTGGGTTTTGGAGGCTGGGCAAGAGATGTGAAAACTGATGATGGTTCCTCACGGGACCAGGCTGGAGCCTCTCCTTGGATCTCCTAGAGGTCTTTTTGGTTTGATTTTGCCATCATCCCATGCAGGCACAAATAAATAAATCTGTGGGCTGCTCAGGTGGTTCTCAATTTGTGTCCTGGGTGTCTCAGAGCAGAAGGGGCCTGCTGGATCACAGCAGTATTTAACATTTATTTATTATAAACTCCCTGGGGAGAGTGAATGCGAGAGGGATGCTGGACAACCCACCACAGAAGGAGGTGGCCTCATCGGTACGTGAAGTATTTGTGCCGTGGCCGCCTTTTATAGGAAGCATCCCTTGTTCTCAGCAAAACACGGGATCGTAAATCCCGTATGGTGAGAAAAATGTTTACAAGGATCTGTCAGGGTAACTCTGGAGCCTGTCACAGCCTTTATTTCTGGGGAACAAATCTGCAGAGAGGGGCTGCTCTGCGTTCCTCCTGCCCTACGTTGGAATTACAGAGGAATGTATGGGAGGATTGGCATGGGAACTTTTTCAGCGTTTATCTAGAGTATAAATAAGGGAGAGACTCAGGATTACCAACCGGGATGCCTTAAGTGAGTTATTTAAGTCCGTATTTAAACGATGGAGGCCAAGTGGTTGGAAAGGTTGGCTTGGGCGTGGGCGTTTGCCATTTATTGGAATTTGATGGGTGTTGGACCTTTTGACCACTGAATTTTGATACAGGTGCCTAAAACTGGAGAAGCCTGATGCTGAGTGCTGCATTTCTGCCTGAACTCTGTATTTTAGAGATCTTTTCCAATCATCTTACCTAGGTGTTAGCATTGAGTGTTAGCTCCTGGCAATGTATTTGTCAATTAAATCCACTTCCAACTTTTGATATTCGAGTGGTTCTCCTGTCTTTGATGGCCACAACCTTCAAAGAAACTTGTTGCGTGCGGGAAAGCATTTTCACCTTTCAGCATCCATCCAGTGGAAGTGAAAACATGGCAAAAGCGACCTCTTGATTTTGTTTCCTTTGCTGATGCCCGAACAGGTTGAACCTTGGGTGGGAGTGAGAAGTTGTGTGGTCATTGGCTAATGATATGTTAGAACATTGGTTTGTCTTGCTGAGTTGGGGCAAGAATTATTTTAGGAAGATCACTTCGTGGACCAGCAGTCTTGCTGACAAGGTTGTCGTATCGGCATATTTTCCACCAAAAACTCCCGTTCTTCACTTCAGGGAATGATATTTGTGTGAGGCTGGAGTCTCTGCCCCCTTGGGATGGTTGTGGGTCCCACCCTGGCATGGCTGGGCTGCTCAGTCCAGGTTTTGGAGAAGTTCTGTCTTGGGGTGATGGAGAGAAGACGATTGGAGCATCTTCCCTGTGGGAAGGGCATAGGGATGGGGTCCTCTCACCCGGGCTTCAATGAGCTGATGGAAATACATTCCTGTTCCTACATATCTCTCTTCTCCTCATCATGAGCTCATGTTTTCTTCCATTCTTTTGGTTCCAAGTTCCCCTGTGCTGTTGCCTCCTACCCATCTTGCCCCAAATGGGTTCCTTCTCTATTGCTGCTCTTCACGTATCAGACTCGCCACTCGGTTCCACAAGTTCGACAAGCCTGGAGCATCTTTGGGAGAAGGTGAAGAAACAGAAATGTCATTAAAAATGCTTATTCTTATTGAATTTATTTGCTGATTGAAGTTAAACTGTATAATTGCCATAAACTGTATAACCTTACTAGAGCAAGAACCCCATTTAGATCACTGTTTAAAATAACAACTATTAATAATAATTATACATTACAGTAATGCTGATAATAATTAAGTTATAATAAGCACTTTGCACTTCTGTCAGCTTTTCTGCTGCCGATTCTTTGTTTTGTGGTCATAGTAATGAGCACAGCATGGGCTTCATAGGAAAGGTTTGGAAGGTGATTTTCAGACCCCAGAGACTTGGAGGCTTCGTGCTTTGATGAAACAGGGGGAAGAGGAGGGAACAGCAAAAAAAATACATATTTGAGGTTGATCTCTTTTAATTATCATTAAGGAATGTATCTGGGGTCTGGGAATCCTTGGTGGTAGATTTTGTGCCAACACGGATCCAAGGGTTGGTCACTCCCTGAAGAGTTCTCAAGAACATGTGTTTGCTCAGTTTGGGAAGACATTCAACTGCTTTGATGCTCAGTTTTGGAGTTTTCTTGGGAAACCTCTTGTTTGTAGATGTTTTGGGGTCAAGGTGAGATGGGAAACCTTCTCCAGGCATGAAGACACCACACATGACACCAAAAAGAGCAGGACCCATCCAGCCCATGCTGCCTTCCCATCAGAGAGTGTTAATTTTGTTAAAGGAGAGAAGGTGTATTATTAGTGTGGAGAGTAAACCTTTGGTCTGGATCTAGGTGACTTCTTCCCTTCCCAAGATCACAGTATCACAGTATGTTTGGGATTGGAAGGGACCTCAAAAGATCATCTAGTCCAATCCCCCTGCTGGAGCAGGAACACCCAGGTGAGGTCGCACAGGAACATGTCCAGGTGGGTTTTGAATGTCTGCAGAGAAGGAGACTCCACAACCTCCCTGGGCAGCCTGGGCCAGGCTCTGCCACCCTCACTGAGAAGTTGTTTTTTCTCAAATTTAAGTGGAACCTCTTGTGTTCCAGCTTGATCCCATTACCCCTTGTCCTGTCATTGTTTGCCACCGAGAAGAGCCTGGCTCCATCCTCATGGCACTCACCCTGTATATATTTATAAACATTAATAAGGTCACCCCTCGGTTTCTTCTCCAAACTAAAGAGCCCCAGCTCCCTCAGCCTTTCTTCATAATGGAGGTGCTCCACTCCCTTAATCATCTTCGTTGCCCTACGCTGGACCCTCTCCAGCAGTTCCCTGTCCTTCTGGAACTCAGGGGCCCAGAACTGGACACAATATTCCAGATGTGGTCTCACCAGGGCGGAGTAGAGGGGAAGGAGAACCTCTCTCGATCTACTGACCACCCCCTTGTAATACACCCCAGGATGCCATTGGCCTTCCTGGCCACAAGGGCACAGTGCTGGCTCATGGTCATCCTGTTGTCCACCAGGACCCCCAGGTCCCTTTCCCCTCCACTGCTCTCTAATATGTAATTTCCCAACCTATACTGGAGCCTGGGGTTGTTCCTGCCCAGATGCAGGACTCTACACTTGCCCTTGTTAAATTTCATCAGGTTATTCCCCGCCCAGCTCTCCAGCCTGTCCAGGTCTCTGATGGCAGCACAGCCTCTGGCATGTCAGCCACTCCTCCCAGCTTGGTGTCATCAGCAAACTTGCTGATAGTACACTCTATTCCCCCTCCAAGATGGCTCCTGTCGAGGATGAAGGGCCACCATTTTTGATCCAAAATCTGCTTCTCTTAATGGACCAGGCACTTGAACCAGGAACCAGCTTGCAGGACCCAGCCAATGGACCTCTGTAAACCTGTGATGGTTTTGGTTGGTCAAGCATGTGCGTCTCACACTTGGTAGAATTAAGTAGAGCCCAGGAATCAATGGGTAACAACTCAAAATTTTGGCTTGAAAAAGCTTCTAGAGGACGTTGGCCCAAACAACCCTCATCTGATCTTTGGGACATCTCTGGGCAGGATGGTGGAATTGGAGAAGGCACTTGTATGATGATTGGGAGAGACTCATCTAAAATGGGTGAAACTCCTCAGGAATAAGTACAAAAAGTCAACTGAGAGAGCAGAGGAGGCTTTTTTTAAGTGATGAAGTGCTTGAACGTCATCTCATGGAACCCTAAAACCATTCAGGTTGGAGAAGTTTTCCAGCCACTTGCCCAAAGCAGTGTCAGCATCAAGTTTGGACATCACCTTGCTGCTGTAGCGATCGGGCATGTGTGGTTCTAACTGTGAGCCCCAATATCGGAAGGGAACATGGTCAGAAAGGGGAGTTCAAAGGACAAACTCAGAAAACCCAGAGCTGGTCACTACCAGGAGATGCCCCAAAGTCGAGATTTTTCTTGTTGAGCCTCTTTCTTGATGCTCTGGTTTGGGTGACAGTGACCCCTGCACAGATGTGTTGTCCAGTCTCTGTGTCATTACATGATTCACACCGACAAAACATATAAAGAAGATTACAGACCATAACTTGTTCGTTTTTTATATTATTATGGGGGCTGGATGTCAACCAACTTGTTGTCCATGCTTGGACATCTGCTCTGGAGATCATTGTATCCAGTGATGATCCTATCTCAGGTGGTAACTCATCACCCTTAAAAATAGAGGTTTGCCTTCCTGTGGGGAGAGGTGAAGGTAATACACGACGACTTGGGTTTAGAATTTCCTACTGGAGATCCATAAATATCTCAAATAGATGGTTTGTGGTAATTTGGTGAACCTGGTGACTTCTGACAAACCCATTCTGTCCCAGTCCACCATCTGTCCTGTTGCTAGTCATCAGATGCTCCTTGGGCATAGGGTGAGCACCCCAAAAATTGCCCTGGCCTTGATTTCCTCTTAAAAAAAAGGGGGGGGGGCAGAAAAGACTTTACATTGTATTGTTTGGCCCCAAGGGATGGATGATGCTTGAAATGCTTGATCCAGCTGTATCACTTTCCCCCTTCCTCACGTGGTCCAGGACTTACTGCAACCACCTATTCTCCCCACTCTTTCTTTAGCGCTTTTTGTTTAGTAATTAGTGCTTTCCATTTGCTAATTGGCACTAATTAACAAAAAAGCCAGAAGCATGCCCTCCTCCAGGGCTTCATGCTCTCTGGGGCTCCTCTTTTTTATTTCTTCTCTGTAATTTTTTTCTCTTTTTTAATACGCCACATGATTTTTTGTTCAGGAGCTAATGTGTGATATTGATCTAAATAATGAGCCTTTTTGACAGTCTGGGCACATTTGGGAATAAATCCTTGAGCAGATGAAATCCTGAGGCCAGAACTGCTCGTTCTTGGCAGTTCCCAAACGAAGCCACAATTGTTCAGAAGTGACAGATGAGAAATAGTTTGGGAGCTGGAAATTACACGAGCTGGGAACAGATTTTTTTGTTTCTTTTTTCTCCTTCCCTTCGGAATTCGCTTGGTAATTTTATACTCGTCTCAAAACAGACTGTAAATACAATTTTCCTGGTGAAGGATGAAATCTTGGTGTCCTGCAACGCGGTGGGAGGTCTCATGTCTTCCCCCACCGAGGTGCAGGGAAGGAGGAGTATGAGTTTTACCACAAAACACTGAATCCAAAGCTTAATTCATGCTCAAACCTGTCCAGCTACAGGAGCTTATGGTTTATTTTCTTTAAGGTGTGATTGACACTCAACCATGGAGAAATAAGGAGGAGAAGATCGTCATAAAGCCTCTAAATCTTCTGTAGAACCATTCTGCAGAGAGAGAGAGGTTCTAAAAATAGGTTTTCGGTTTCACCCCCATGTGCAGACCTCGCTGGGCCATTTACAGCTGCGCCGTTGACTCATCATCATTTATTGCTGCCGTCCTAGAGAAGATTTTCAACTATCATCCTCTTCCTTGCACCCTTGTCAATCATCTCAAGCTTATCACTCTTTACCCAGCACATCTAATGCCTTGGGCTTTTTAAATTCAGCTTTTTTAATGTTTTTTTCTTGCACAAGTGTCTGGTGGTTTTCAGTAGTTTGGTTTTTAACAAGGAAGATAAGCAAAATGTCTGGTGTTATCAGAATATTACTGAAATGTGACTTTTTTTGTTTGTCCATGAATGGAAACTCTAAATGTGACCATCTAAGTTTAGTATAAATGTTACTAGATGTACAGCGAAAACATTCCAGCTATGATAACCAACAGGCTTTGGCTACTGGTATTTTACTCTCTTTATAATTTCTGGGAATTAATTTCTTGCCTTTGTTTTTAAATTTTACTCTTCAGGCCCCCTCTGTTCTCAGTGTCTCTCCTGAAGGGATGGAGAACTCATCGGTGGCGTCGGCCTCCTCGGAGGCGGGGAGCAGCCGCTCTCAGGAGATTGAGGAGCTGGAGCGTTTCATCGACAGCTATGTCCTGGAGTACCAGGTGCAGGGGCTGCTGACAGATAAAACGGAGGGGGACGGAGAGAGCGAGAAGACACAGTCCCACATCTCGCAGGTGGGTGAAGGGTGGGAAAGGGGCTGAGTTGGGGATGCGCATCCAGCCGAAACAGCCTTTTGAGTGTTGGGTTGTAAAGCAGGACATAAAAAAAGGGTGAATTTGGGGCAGCTTGCTTGTTCAACCAGGCATGAGGTTGGTGGAGGTCTCCTGACAACTGGGTTTTGTTTTTTCGTGATCTCAAGGTGCATGCCCTGAAGCTTTTTGAATTCTCCAAGGTTCCTATTTATGGAAGCACAAGTTGTATGAGGAGCAGCTGAGGGAACTGGGGCTGTTTATCCTGGAGAAAAGGAGGCTGAGGGGAGACCTTATCACTCTCTACAACTACCTGGAAGGAGGTTGTAGCATAGAGAGAGTTGGTCTCTTCTCCCAAGTAGCAAGTGATAGGACAAGAGAAAACGGCCTCAAGTTGCACCAGGGTAGGTTGAGGTTGGATCTTGGGCACAATTTCTTCCCCAAAGGGCTGTGGGGCATTGGAACAGGCTGCCCAGGGCAGTGCTGGAGTCACCAGCCCTGGAGGGGTTGAACGGATGTGGAGATGATTTTATTTGTGCTGTATTTCAGAGGATGTGAACAGCCAGCAAACAGAGAGATAGTTATAGGGAGGATGTGGTTTGGTGTTGTCGTTAAGAATGATATGGTCGGTCCTAGTTAGTTTTGTTCCTAAAAATTGACATTTTAGGTCCAACACAAGGAGAAATGTCGTTGTTCCTCCAAGGGAAATGGTTTGTGTTCTGGTGCTATGGTGTGCTGAAGACGTGAACTGTCAAAGGGATAAGGAGCCCATGGTTCAGGAAACAGGGAGCTCCGGTCTGTGCCCTTGGGCTTGTAAGGCTGCCGTGATCTTCCGTTTGTGACAGAAGTGCTTTCCTACCCCATGGCATTCCTGGTAGGATAAAATATTTAGGTTAGAGCCTAGTTATGAGGATGCAATAAGAATAATAAGAGTATTAATTGCTTACAAATGAGGCCCCGCTTCCACAGGGCTTTGTTTTTACCTTTAAATTAGGAGGAGTGGTTGAGGTAGGAGGAAAAGGTGCTCTCCAACTAGTTCCTGAGGTCCTCTGCCCTGTGCACCCCAGTGTGGAAAAGCCAGTGTCCCCAAGTCCAGCAGAGCGGAGTTTGTGCTCCAACCTGAACCTCATGAAGCTCAACAAGGCCAAGTCCAAGGTCCTGGGGTGCATGAGGAAGAATGACCAGCAGGTCACGGCAGGTTGTTCCTCCCTCTCTGCTCTGCCCTGGTGAGGCCACATCTGCAGTTCTGTGTCCAGTTCTGGGCTCCCCAGTTTAAGAAGGACAAGAATTACTGGAGAGAGTCCAGCGGAGGAACACAAAGATGCTGAGGGGTCTGGAGCACCTTTCTGATGAGGAGAGACTGAGAGAGCTGGGGCTGTTCAGTTGGAGAACAGGAGCTGAGAGGGATCTTATCAATGTGATAAATATCTCCAGGGTGGGTGTCAAGAGGATGGACCAGACACTGTTCAGTGGTGCCCAATGACAGGGTGAGGGGCAATGGGCACAGACTGAAGCACAGGAGGTTCCATCTGAATATGAGGAGAAACTTCTTTCCTTTGAGGTGCCAGAGCCTGGCCCAGGCTGCCCAGAGAGGTTGTGGAGTCTCCTTCTCTGAGACATTCAAACCTGCCTGGACACGATCCTGTGTGACCTGCTCTGGTGAACCTGCTTGAGCAGGTGGGTTGGACTGGATGATCTACAGAGGTCCCTTCCAACCACAACCGGTCTGTGATTCCTGCACCCAGGTTGTGGCAGCCCCTAGTATCGTTACAGACTGGGGGATGAATGAGTTCAGAGCAGCCTTGGAAAAAAGGGCTTGGGGACACTGGGGGGTGACAAATTGGACAAACCTGTTAGTCCAGAGGAGGTGACTGAAATGATCCGAGGCTGGAACAGCTCTGCTGGGAGGACAGGCTGAGAGAGCTGGGGTGTTCAGCTGGAGAAGAGAAGCTCTGGGGAGACCTTATTGCACCTTTCTGGACTTAAAAGGGGCCTGTGAGAAAGATGGGGACAGACTTTTGAGCAGGGCCTGTTGTGATAGGACAAGGGGTGATGGGTTTAAACTAAAGGAGGGAGATCCAGGCTGGACATGAGGAAGAAATTGTTGTCCCTGAGGGTGGTGAGAGCCTGTCCCAGGTTGGGCAGAGAGGTGGTGGATGAACCATCCCTGGAGACATCCCAGGCCAGGCTGGACGGGGCTCTGAGCAACCTGAGCTGGTGAAGATGTCCCTGCAATAGAAATACTATTGAAATGGGAATAAATTACAAGTCAGAGTTTTGCAACCACTTGCAGCCTGTCCACACCTCTGCCCATCTTCGGGACAAAATCTGCCAATTCCCATGGTAGCCCATGTACAATTTTTGCCTTAAGATCCTTGGTTGCAACAACCAAATCCATCTTCCACTTGTGGAAATGGTATTTCATCTCTCCTGGCTGGCCTACCCTGAAAAAAAAGGAGCTGCTGGGTTTTTTATGTCAGTTCTGGGGATGCTGCCTCTAAAGATGGTTAGGTTGTATTTTAAAAGAAAAAGGAATAATAATGAAAGATCTGAACATTGAAACGTCTTAGAGGCATCTCAAGATAAGCAGCTAAATGTGGTTTTACCACAGACCATAGGTGTCTAAGTTTAATTAGGATTTCTATGTGAAACTCCAACAGAATGCAATATTTTAGATTTTTAGGGCTGTATGTGGGACAAAAAGTGAGGACGGGCTTTTAGATAGGGCACCCACTTATCGAGTCATGTCTTAAAGAATGTGTTAAGAAGAAATTATCTGTTGTCTCCCACAGATATTAATTGTCCCACCTCATTCCTGAAATTTGTAGAAACATAAACACACATGTACCTTGCAGCTCGCTGGAGTAACCCTGATGGAAATGAGCCCGATCCAAGGTGGAATGTTCCCTTTTAATGAGAAATGAAGGAAAAAGGATGAGTTTGTGGTGAAGGCACTAGACTGAGACCAAGAAAATTGTTTTTAACTGTGAGGTTCTCCTGGCAACATATTCTTTAACTTTGGCCAGGTTACTTTGTTTCCTTGTGGCTGTAATAATGTTTTTGGATTTTCTTACCTGAATCCATCATCAGGCTAGAAAATCCCAAAGTGCAGGTGTTCCCATGGTGGAGGTGTCTCCAGTCTTGCTCCCAACAGAAAAAAAGAGGGAAATTGCAATTTTCTTTGGCTGTGGCTGTAAGAACAGGTGAGATTTACCTTGGGAGACCTTTCCAAGCACGTGGTCTGCACTCAAAATTGTTAAAGGAGACATGGAAAGTTCTAGCAGAAGGTTTTCAAGCATGATAGAACCATAAGCTTGTCCAGCTAGGTCAGCAGAGGTGGCAGAAGAACAACGGGCAGCTCGTTAAAGAATTAATTAAAGGTGAGGCTGAGGTTTCCCATCTGTTTGAGCTACATAGAGATGGTGAACAGTTCTAGTGGTGGCTCTTCCTCTTATTTTTTATCTTCATCCTTCCAAGAAGTTCTCAGGTAGTCGTTGTTTGTATGGAATTGACTTTTCATTCTCTCGAAACATCAGTCTTGGTGGTGGAATCCAAATGGTGGATTGGATTGCTCCATGGAGCAACCAAACACTTCCAGCGTGAAAATCCTCAGCATTGGGGCTGGTGACCAAGGTTCTGGTTCAACCTTTTTGCGGGGGTGACAAAATTACTTTAGGATTAAACAGCATCTTTCACATTTGTCTAGTGAAAGTTGCTTTTTCCTTTTTTTCTTTTTTTTTCCCCAGTATGATGTAGCCCTTCCTTTTTTTGATGGGGGGAAATAACCCAACAAATGACTCCAAATTGAATTGTTTTCTGGAAGCACCTTGCTGTCAAACGCTGGGGGGAGCTGACTGAAGCAGCTTGTGATCCCCCAAGTCTGG
This sequence comes from Columba livia, assembly GCF_036013475.1. Classification (NCBI taxonomy): domain Eukaryota; kingdom Metazoa; phylum Chordata; class Aves; order Columbiformes; family Columbidae; genus Columba; species Columba livia. Next base: position 2,443,715 of record NC_088642.1, on the reverse strand, counting down.
GAAGACCTCTGATGCCCTTCACCATGGGGTGACAGCAGGGCTACCCTCAGGCTGCATATCACAGCTGTGGCAATGGCCAGACCTGTAGCTCTAAGCTCTTTTTTATGTTTTCTTTACAATAAAAACAGTTTTTTTGGCAGCTCAGGAGTCCTGTCTGTCCCTGAAGTGAACAGAGGTGGGAAAGGCATAAAATTCCCAACTTTTCTTGGAGAACTACATGGAAAAGAGTAATCAATTTGAGCTGCCGTGGTGCCCACCACACGCCTGAGATACCCAACACCCTTGGAGTCTGTAAGGAAATAGTGGAGACGTTTTTATTGCAAAGCATCATTTCAGCTGCCTTCCAGAGATTATTCCCCCTGCTCACCATCAGCGGGTGCAACATTTCCAAGCCAAAGCCTTTGAGATTGTCACTAAAAGGGGGTGACCCGCATGCGTACGCTGATGCTGGCGCCCACACAGTGTTTTCTGTGCGATGTGGACTGACGCAGCAGTTTTCCCCGGCTCGGTTGTTATTCTAAACAGTCCTTTCTTTTTTATCCCTTTTGCAGTGGACGGCAGATTGTAGTGAGCAGCTTGATGGCAGCTGTTCCCCATCCCGAGGGAAGGGCTTGTCGTCTCACGAACACAATCAGGTAAGGGTTGTTTTTAGCTCTTTCTTACCTAAAACTTTGCCTTTATTCTGTGTGGCCTCAGTTTTAACTTTCCCTCTCCCACCGAAACCATGGGAGATGGACAACATCCCGATGTGCGGGTAGATGATCTGACCAGGAGTTTTTTGCTCTGCGATAAAAGGGAAATAAATATGGCGTGTCCAGTTTATTCCTGAAGAGCTTCTTATTGTCACCTGTGTGAGGAACATCTTTGGAGCATCAAAACTGTCTTGGAAGTATGATGTATAGATGAGGTGAGGGATCCAGGACAAGGGCAAACGGCCTCAAGTTGCGCCAGGGGAGGTTGAGGTTGGGTCTTGGGAACAATTTCTTCCCCAAAGGGCTGTTGGGCATTGGAACAGGCTGCCCAGGGCAGTGCTGGAGTCACCATCCCTGGAGGGTTGGACAGACACAGAGATGAGGTTCTCAGGGACATGGGGCAGTGCCGGGGGTGGGTTAATGGTTGGACTTGATGATCTTGAGCGTCTTTTCCAACCAAAATGATTCTGTGGTCTTAGGTAGCTGTGCTTCTCAGTTATGTGCTGCAGGACGAGGATGGTATTGGAGGGAAGAGGATTAAATGGGTGAGAGGGTGAACTGGGAGAAGAAGCCAGATTGCACATGCTGAGAGCCCATGTTGGGTTTGCAATGACAAAAAACAGGTGTGAGTTGGTTTTGGTGGTTGTATGCAGGGTGAACATCAGTGAAGAGTTGTTGGAATCTCTGGACGTGACTGTCCCTCCTCTGTGCGAGCACTGACGTGGGAGAAGGTTGGAAGGGTGAAGGTATGGTTTGGACTGTTGTCACCTGGTCGAGGAGCTACTGTGCCACCGTGAGACCATCAGCCCTGTGACAGCAACATTGTCCCAAGGAGATATGAGACTGAGCCAGCTGCAGGAAAGGGTGTAAAGTGGCATTTACAGTTGCTGCGGCTGATGGGCATTCCACCTGGAGAAGAAGCTTCAGGCTGATGGTTTTGGTGCTCTTGCCCTGCTTGATGTCCTCCAGGCTTCAGTCCCACGTGTGTGATCTATGAGAAGAAGCCTGGAAGCCCCTTAAAGGGTGGCACAAGAATCCATGCCAGTCTGAGTGGTGTGTGTTGCAACTCCCACATCCCATTTTGGACACGGCTTTGTGCTAGGAGCTGGTGGACTGTGGGATGGGGACTCACATGTCCCCTTCCACCATGTGCCTGTCCATGCAGGTCCAGGGCAGTGACTGTCCCCTGGTTCTGGGCACTGCTGAGGCCAAACCTTGATTCGTGGAGTCAGTTTTGGGCCCCTCACACCAAGAAAGGCCTTGAGGTTCTGGAGCGAGTTGAGAGAAGGGAACGGAGCTGGTGAAGGGCCTGGAGCACAAGTGTGATGGGAGCAGCTGAGGGACCTGGGGGGTTCAGCTGGAGAACAGGAGCTGAGGGGACACAGGGACACAAAGAAACGGCCTCAAGTTGCACCAGGGGAGGTTGAGGTTGGATCTGGGCAACAATTTCTTCCCCAAAGGGCTGTGGGGCATTGGAACAGGCTGCCCAGGGCAGTGCTGGAGTCACCAGCCCTGGAGGGGTTGAACAGATGTGAAGATGAGGTTCTCAGGGATGTGGGGCAGTGCCAGGGGTGGGGAAATAGTTGGACTCTGTGATCTTGAGGGTCTTTTCCAACCAAAATGATACTGTGATTCTATGCAGAGGTGCTAGGATCATCTGTGCAAACAACTGCACACAGTAAAGACAGGATCTTGTTGTGTAGCAAGGTTCGTGCTGTGCAGAGACGCGGCTTTGGATGAGCTTCTGACGGTGCCAGATGGGTTTGGGAATTTAATTTCTTCTAGTTTTGATCTGCTCTGAAATATTCGGCAGCAAAACCCCAACTGGGCTCCTTCCCACCATCCCAGCCACCTGCTTGAAATTCATCTGGGTGGCTGGTCGTTCCCATGGAGGCTCCTTGGCTGGCTCGGTGTATTTGCAGGACCTTCCCTGGGGGAGAAGGTCCCTGGTTCTTCACCCAGGGGCTCAGCGGATGGGCCCGTCCGTCTCTGGTGGGTACCACAGGAGGATGCAGAAGTCACCTACAGGTGATACTTTCCTGGCTCAAATCAGAGCAGCCCTGACAGCTTCCACCTACCCTGTGCCGTGCTCTCTTTTGTTTCAACTTCTGGGGGTTTTGTTTTTAATTCTTATTTTTATTTTTTTCTCTTTTCTTTCTTTTTAATCTTCCCTCTTCTTCCCTCTTCTTCCCTCTTCTTCCCTCTTCTTCCCTCTTCTTCCCTCTTCTTCCCTCTTCTTCCCTCTTCTTCCCTCTTCTTCCCTCTTCTTCCCTCTTCTTCCCTCTTCTTCCCTCTTCTTCCCTCTTCTTCCCTCTTCTTCCCTCTTCTCTATTCTTCTTCTCTTCTTCCTCTTTTTCTTTTTCCTCTCCTTTCTTCTTCTTTTTCTTCTTCTCCTTATTTTTTTCTTCTTTTTCTTCTTCTTTTTTGTTTTACTTTTACTTTTATTTTTATGTGTTTTTTATTTTCTATCTTATTTTTACTGTTTTTCCTTTTTAAAAATTTTTATTCATTTTTAAAGTTTTATTAATTTTTATTGTTCCTGCACATCAAACCCATTTGATCTCCTCCAGCACAGTGCTTGTTTTCTCTACACAAACACTCACTGATGCCCATTCTCTTTTCTCTGCATTTGTGCTCTCCCATCCTGCAGCAGAGCTCAGAATTCTCTCTCTCCATGTTGGGCTTCCTTTAACAGTGAGCAACAAATTTTCCTTGGCACCAAAGCGGAGCTGCAAGCTATTGTTCTTCTGTCTTGGCAAGCATTTCTCTTTCCGTCACTGATGTACGAGTGAAACGCCGTTGGTGAGAAATAGCTTCAGTTTATTACCATTTCTGGGTATTGGTTTTTCACTAGTAGCTTTAAAAATTAAAAGAAGAAAACACTTACAAGGTGTTTGTCTTGAACATGAATTATAAATCATTCTTCAAACCTGCTAAGGAGAAAACTGGCTAATTATTTCCCAAGGGATGTTAAGGCGTTTTTTTGGTTGTGATTTTTTATGGATTTTGAGGGGTTTGGTTGGAAAACCGAATTCCTCTTTTTCCCATTTTATTTCTGGCTGAGATTTCCGCCTTGCCAGTTGTGCGATACATACCGGTCTCAGTTGAAAAATACTTGGATGTGAGATTTCTGCTGGCGTCAGCCACTGTGAGAATGTGAGTTATGTATTGATAACCCTCATATGCCTCACGCAGTTCTAACCTGACGATCAGAAAAATGGAAATCCAGGTTAGTCCTGCAAATATATTGAGTGTCTGGTTCCTTTTCTGTGAAAGCAGAGTAGTCCAGGGCCACATTTTCAAAAATAATTGGTTTCCTAAAGGTTAGAAAGAGACCAAGTGAAGCTGAAAATCCCTCTCCGCATCCCTAAGTACCCGATGCCTTTGAAATTCTTGTATTTAGGATCCAGTGAGGTTAGAGCAAGTAAAAGAAATATTTTGATTTTTCTCTGTGTATCTATATAGACATTTATATGTAATATGTGTGTATATAAACATTCACGGGATGTTGTATAAGCATGGGGATGAGAACAATTCCTGGATAATGTGCAATTTAAGGGTAATAATAAGGTGTCTTGATGCAACCTGCAGTCCAGGATATTCCTACATTGCTGTTTTTCCATTTTTGTTGGCTTTTTCTGGGAAAGACCCCTCCCCCCACCGTACTTGCCCTGTTCTTACACTCCTTGGTGAGATATCCACTACTAGCAGATGTGTGCAATAAATGGGGGTCATTGCCTGTAGGTTGACACTTGTGCATCCTGTACAAAGCAGCGGCTTAAAAATTGAGAAAATTCCCCCTTTTACTCTGCTCTTTCCAGTTCTCTGGGCAGGTGGGTGTGAGAAGACACTTTGGTCATAGAAGATCTCATAATGTGTGTTTTGTGTACTCCTGGTGTGCTGAGAAAATCCCTGTTTCGTAATTATATTTGGCTCATTTATAATTCTCTTTGTTTCCTGCTGTGAACACTGAGTTTGCTCCGTGCTCCACTAAACCCTGCGGCATTTCAGTGACACCCCCCAAAAGGTCTTTTAGCACCACATGAACCTTGGGTAGAGAACACTCCATTGGTGTCCATGAGATACTCTCATATTATTGCCTCAATAAATGAGGAAAGTTTAGATAATAGAATGATTTTAAATCTTCTTCTGTTTGGATTTTTTTTTAAAAAAAAACACCCGGTGGGAAGATTTTACATAATACTTTATTTGCATTCCCCTCGTGAGGCTGTTGCAAGTAGGAAGCTCTTTGATATATTTCTGAGAGCGATTCATTAAGTAAAAGACTTTTCGTATGGTATTTATTTAGGGAGCTGTGGGAGCCCTTGGTACATGAAAAAAGAAAAACAAAGGAAGACAAAAACCAGAGCGGTTCTGCGGGTTTGTCTCATTTCTTCAGGTGGTGGGAGAGAGAGCTGAAAATCTTTTCTTCCCGGCCAAGTTCATCCCTTCCCTTTGTGGTGGCTGTCACCCCTTGTCACCAAGCAGAAGACTGCAGTGTTAGTCAACAGCAGCTGAACATGAGCCAGCATGTGCCCAGGTGGACAAGAGGCCACCAGCATCCTGGCTGGTACCAGCACTGGTGTGGCCAGCAGGCCCAGGGCAGTGACCGTCCCTGTGCTGGGACCTGGGGAGGTCAAACCGTGAATCCTGGGGGCAGTTTTGGGCCCCTCACACCAAGAAAGGCCTTGAGGTGCTGGAGCGAGTGGAGAGAAGGGAACGGAGCTGGGGAAGGGGCTGGAGCACAAGTGTGATGGGAGCGGCTGAGGGACCTGGGGGGTTCAGCTGGAGAACAGGAGCTGAGGGGACACAGGGACACAAAGAAACGGCCTCAAGTTGCACCAGGGGAGGTTGAGGTTGGATGTGGGGAACAATTTCTTCCCCAAAGGGCTGTGGGGCATTGGAACAGGCTGCCCAGGGCAGTGCTGGAGTCACCATCCCTGGAGGGGCTGGAAATACACAGAGATGAGGGTCTCAGGGACATGGGGTAGTGCCAGGGTTGGGGTTAACGTTTGGACTCGATGATCTTGAGGGTCTCTTCCAACAAAAATGATTCTATGGTTCTAAATGGGACTGCAACTTACTTTACTGCTGATTTCCATGTGTATCCATGTCCCACCAGGTGCAGAAGGAAATTGTTGCATGGTTGGGGGACCTCAGAGGCTTGTCTGGTTGATGGTCCTTGTTGCTATCCTACTGAGCAGAGAAGGACCTGGGAGTTCTGTGGGTGACAGGATGACCATGAGCCAGCAACGTGCCCTTGTGGCCAAGAAGGCCAATGGTACCTGGGGTGCGTTAGGAAAAGTGTGACCAGCAGGTCAGAGGAGGTTATTCCTCCCCCTCTGCTCTGCCCTGGTGAGGCCACATCTGCAGTTCTGTGTCCAGTTCTGGGCTCCCCAGTTCAAGAAGGACAAGGAATTATTGGAGAGAGTCCAACAGCAGGCTATGAAGATGGTAGGGGGTCTGCTTGCCAGCTTAAAAGTGCTGCCATCAGCAGGCAGCGTGTAATACCCCAAAACTTTCACTAACCAGGTCAACACTAGAGATTGGGGGGGTGATGCTTGCAAAGAGGGTGGCAGGATCTCCCCACCGAAGATGTAAGTAATTTCCCTGTGTCCGGCTTTAGATGCCCGTCCTTGGGTCCAATCTGAAACACGGTCGTTTTCATTGAATCATAGAATCATTTTGGTTGCAAAAGACCATTAAGATCATTGAGTCCAACCATTAACCCAAGTCCACCTCTAGACCATGTCCCTGAGAACCTCATCTACGTGCCTTTTAAACATCTCTGGGATTGGTGACTCTACCACTTTTCTTGCTCAGCAAAATGTGAAGGATGATCCTGGGGGCAATTTGCTGTTCTCCATCTCAGCAGCCTGTTTGTGCCATAGCCCAGGGCCAGCCTGTACACTGAATTTGGTTGAGGTTGGCCACCACAATGAAGACGCGTTGGGACAAGTGGGTGCTGACAGATGTTGCAGTCACCTTTGTCTCATTTCTGAAAGAAAAAAAGAAAGTGAAAAACAGAGGCTTACTTTGAGGCCTTGCCAATGAATACAGGTTGGTGTAGTCGTGCCTGATGGAGGATGAAATTAAATCTTTTCAAGTGGGGTGACCTGCCCACGATCAAAGAGCAGATCAGAGAAAACCAGTCACTTAATGGTTTTCTGCCTGTGAGAGCTGGGTGTCACCCCCTTCTGTTCAGTTATGGTCAGAGAGGACTGAGAAAGAAATCAAGTCCTTTAGGTAATACATAGGTTTAACTTTCTCTGGACTTCTGTTTGGGATACGTCTCATGAAGAACCACCACACCTTGTGAAGCAGACACCAGCTTTGATGTCTGAAGAACTGAGAGTGAGATGCTTCACTGCTTTGCTGCCTGATTTAGGAGAACGGTTGCTGCTCACAGAGGATGGAGGAAGGTGTCTTCTAGGTCTGGTGTCACTACTGACTCACCTGGGAGAACATCTCATCACCTGCAGTTTCCATTTGTGTAGAGTGGACAAGGAGATGCCCATCTTCCACACTCAAGTTTTGTGAAACTTGCAGTAGCCAAATTACCTTTGAGGTCTCCGTCCTTTTTTCTTCCAGATTTGTTTGAATAGGTAAACACGTGCTGAAGCTCTTGGCAGAAGAGGGGTGATGTGAACCATTCCAGGGCAGTGGTGGAGTCACCATCCCTGGAGGTATTTAAAAGATGTATAGATGAGGCTCTGAGGCACATGGTTTAGTGCTAGATTTAGGTTATGGTCAGACTCTATGACCTTAATGGTCTCCTCCAACCAAAATGATTCTGATTTCCTCCAAGGCTTGGTCAGGGATCACTGCTGGGTTTCTATGGCACATCTGAAGTTCTCATTGCCATTCTGGGTGCTTTTGGTGCCCCTTCTCCTCCCCATCCATGTGTATAAATGAGATATCTAACACATCCTTGGCTAACATGTCTCTTCTGAGGTTGTCTGAAGGGAACACAACCACAAAGGCTGGACTTTTACATGTGGAGTCCAGAAGATCTTGTAGGCTTAATCTTCTGCACTTCCAAACCCATCAAGTCTTTTGGTGCTGTATTGTCACACAGGTATGGGTCAGACCTTACTTCTCCTAGTGGGACAAGAGCTCCAATCGTAGAATCATAGAATAGTTTGGGCTAGAAAGGACCTTCGAAGCTCATTTAGTCCAACCCCCTGGATGAGCAGGGACATCTTCACCCAGCTCAGGTTGCTCAGAGCCCTGTTCGGTGTCTCTTCTGCTGTTCCTTTGCCAAAGCAGTGAGGAGATACCATCCCAGACTGGAGAAGTTTGGGGTAGGTGGACATGGACCTGGAGAGGGTAGGAACAGAGCCAAAGTTGTTGGGTTTTTTTCTGCGTGATGTTTTTATAAGGGTAAGTTTTCTGTTTTTCGTATAGCTTTATGAAATACATTGAGAAGAAAAGCTGGAATTATGCCCCTAGGGAAATGTTTAGAATATTTTTTTTTTTTTTGTACTTTGAAATCATTAAATAATTGGTTTTATAGAAATTGTTCCATAGAAAATATGGAGTGGTTGTTCTAGAATAGACTGGGTACAGCAGGAAGATTTTGCATCACATACTTGGAGTCCAGTGTCAACATTCTACATAACTAGAAGATTTAGCTGCAGCATGAAGTGGGCATGTGAAAACCACCTCTGCTGCTGAAAAACCTCAAAAAGGACTTTTTACGTGGTAGCTGTCTCCTCTTCTGACCAGGATTAAGACCCAAATGTTGGGAGTCATTTGAAGGACACTCCAGGGAACTTCTTGTAGATGCTGTGGTGGGACAGTTGTTAATGTTGGGGGATATCTCAGAGGCTTTTGTGTCCTGAGAAATCCTCTAGATTTCTGTTGACTTTCCTTTTCCTCTGCCTATGAACATTGTACATTGAATATTGAGATATTTTTTTTGTACAATCGAATGTGAATCCCGTCAAGAATCCACTGATGTTTTTGTACCACTTCAAACTTACGGTATCACCATGGTTGGTCTACACCTCTACCAACTTCATCCATACTTATCATCACTGAGAGCAACCACGTAGCAACCACGTAGGTGGTCACTGTGTTTCCATTTATTACCTGCGTGTCATGGAAAGCAATTTCCTTTTTCCACAAATCGTCTTTTTCGAGCTCACACTGAAGCAGCAGAATGTATTCGCTCCTGAGCTGGTGAAGGGAGCGGGATTAATTGGTTCACGCCGCGAAGAGGTGGTAGCTGCGAAGGTGAAAATTGCAGTGTAAGTGAAACGGATTATTATTGCTAATTAAAATGCAAATGTGTGATATGACAGCAAGTTTCCTAGTGTTAATGTGCACAAGCCTCGCTCTTCCCGGGAGGGTGAAGAGCTTGGCTGGGACGATTGGCGTGGATGAGAGGAGCTGCTAGGAATCCATCTGTGGAGGGGGTGACATTTCCATCCCAGCCGCGAAGGTCCCATCTCCTGCTGGTGAGTGTAGACCGAGAATGGTTGGTGCATGAACCCAAATAAGAGCTGGCAATAAGAGTTCAAGGGGCTTTTTTGGCGTATTGGGAGAGACTAAGAGAGTCTTGGTCTTTTGAGGACACAACAGAGTGTAGTGGGGCCAGGTGGTGGGGTTTTTATGATGATGCTGGTGGAGGGTTTTTGTTGCTGGGTTGTAGTTTTTTAAGGAATGACCGTTACCTGTGTACTCTCGCCCACTCCTCCAGCATCACCCATGAGGTTGGTGTGAGCTTCCCTGCCACGGGACATCTGCAGAGAGGGGTCATTTTAGCACAAAAAGGGCTTTATTAGATGACACAAAGGCACCACAACCACCTGGGAGAGTTTCTGGTGAAGGTATTTCTATTCCAGGGACTTGGTAGCCGTATGAAGTTGTTAATCTTCGGGAATTAGTCAGAAGTTTAGGTAAAGTGTTGAGCCTGGCTGTGCTAGTGAGTCTGAACATGCGTGTATTTAGGTTGTACTTAGTTGGGCTGTTTCAGCTTCAACAGAAGTTTCAACCGTTTTTAGTTCAGCAATTTCTATTTTAAAATAATTTAATTTTAAATATTAATAGCAATAGGGTGTGATAAAGATAAGGAACGTGAACAGGGAATGACAGAAACCGATTTAATGAAAGTGGTAGCCCTGATTTTTACCTAACCGGTTCATGCTGTACCTGTTGGCTTGTCTTGTTGAGTTTGGACGTTGATACATGGTGGTACCGATCTCCTCGTTTCTCACAATGGTTTTATTGTGGACAGCCACGTTTCTGGAACTTGCATGGCCTCAGCTTGTCTGCAGGTGACCGCAACCAAAAGTGGAGTCAACCACATATAACTGAATGGTGATATTTATTTTTAATTTCTTTTTTTTTAAAGCAAAGAGCGCAGACACTGACTTGGTCCCACAGTAGAGTTGGCACAAAAATTTTCCATGCGTAGAAGAACAAGATGTTCAGTGTGTAGAACAGAGCACACTGGTGGTTATTATAATCTTTTAAACAACTGGGTGGTGAAGGTTCGATTCTCCCAACCACCTTTTCAGTTGACGGGCGCCTTTCCCACGTCAAAGATTATTTGCACTTCTTGAGACGCCTGCAAGACTCGCTCTTCCCCAAGGCTTCCTGAAGCAACCACCTCCAACAAACTGCATCAATCAAGGTTTCTTTTCTTCCACATCAATTTAAGAGCTCCCTTAACCTTGTGCCAGTTGGTATTTCTCACCAGAAGATTCAGGTCGCAGTGTGGCAAGGAGGGAAGAAGGTGCTTTCTGCTGTCGTTGTGGGGGAATAACCTCAACCTCTCAAATCTAATCGATACACAACTTGAAAACCAGTTGACCTCCTTTTTTGAAGTCAGTACCCATTTTAGGCTGTAGGAACCGCATAATACTTGACTTTACTTGAGACTTGCTAGGTTTGAGGATGGAGAACGTAAAGCTGGAGCAATGCAGGAACCGGTACTGATGCATTTTGCTTCCAGTCCCTCCTGTTGGATGAATACTTCCATGTTTCACATATAAAATCATAAAATCATAGAACAGTTTGTGTTGAAGGGACCTTCCCAGCTCCCCCAGTGCCCCCCCTGCCATGAGCAGGGACATCTTCACCAGCTCAGGTTGCTCAGAGCCCCGTCCAGCCTGGCCTGGGATGTCTCCAGGGATGGTTCATCCACCACCTCTCTGCCCAACCTGGGACAGGCTCTCACCACCCTCAGGGACAACAATTCCTTCCTCATGTCCAGCCTGAATCTCCCTCCATTAGTTTAAACCCATCACCCCTTGTCCTATCACAACAGGCCCTGCTCAAAAGTCTGTCCCCATCTTTCTCACAGGCCCCTTTTAAGTAGGGAAAGGCCACAGTAAGTTCTCCCCAAGCCCTCTCTAGTCTATGCGTGGGGAAGAATAAAATTTACCTCCTCTATTTTTAAGGAGGATTAATATGCATATTCAGCAGTGCCACATCCTTTGAAACTGCTTGTATATCCTTAATTCCTCTCCCAAGCCCAAACCAACTTTTCAGTCAGTTTTTCCCTCTATGTAGTCCATCGTTTGGGTCCAGCTCCTCACATACCTGAAAACAATTGGAGTTGGCCAAAAGACACACTACACAAATAACTATTTTTGTGTATTATGGAGCTGTTCCCAATTTTCTCTTTTATTCTCCTAGCACTTGTTCTGCTGTCAAGCAACCTGTAGGTTTCTTGTTCCTTGCCCCTCAGGGCAAGATGAGTCATGTGAAAACCAGAATAACTCACCAAACCAGCCCTATCTACCCAAACATCCCACAAAGTGCTTGGGGAGAAAGGTGAATATTGTCAGGGTAATTGCTCCAAAAGCTTTGCTCAGAGGCTTGGGAAAGACCTTTGAAGTGACCTAAGATGATTAAAAAAACCATGAAATCACGGAGCGCGGAATATTCAACTCTTTCAAGTACTTTGAAAGTCTGGGAAATACCAAGGGGAGCAAGTGTTTCAGGACTGGCATGAGGGGTGACGCTTCAAGAGGGTTTCTCATGTCTCAGACATCCTTGTGGGACTACCCAGGTCCCTGTGGACACTGCCATGGGCTAAGACAAGGGCAGAACCACCTTGAACTTCAAGAGCGAAGTAGAACAAGGCGTGAACTCCTCTTTGCACACAATGGCCAAGTCCAGGTCACTAATCTTGGGGCGCAGACCAGGGCCCAGCTCCACCAGTGCCACATGGGTTGGATGGGGCAGGGACACGGCCGCACAGCAGACATGAAGCCACCTAAGGTGATGCTGCCCAGTGGTCCAGCACAGGCCTTAACACATGTGGGAAGATTCAGGCAAGACATGAGGAAGGAATTTTTGACACACTAGATGAGCTTTGAAGGTCCCTTCCAACCCAAACCATTCTGTGACTACAGCACTAGAGCTGAATGTTATCTTCACTGAAGGCTCCCCCAATGTCATCCCTTTGCATTGTGTAAACAGAACATGGCAGAGGTCTCCAAGAAAGCCATATGAATAGACATGGTTTTGTAGGAACTTGCACGTGTGGTTTGGGAGCTGGAGCTCTCCTGGCTCACCACGTCGGTGGTTTTTGTGGGTGTGGGATGGCGTTACCCTTGACTAAAGCCACCTGTTTGTTGTTTCTAGGAAGAGTGGGATCACAGCAGCAGCGGGAGCGCAGGATCCCGGCCGGGCTCAGGCTCCAGACGTGGGTCTGGATCCAGGTCCGGCAGCCGCGGGAGAAGCAGCCAGTTCAGGCAATCGATCAAGGTATATCTGGTAGCGACGTGCTGAAGTCATGTCCTTTGCTTGCTGTTTATCGGAGGCGTCCTCCAAACAACGTGTTCTCTGTGTGTGTCAACACGTAGGGTGTGAGTGCATGTCAATTATGAAGGACACCTCAAAGACCTACTTAATTCACGCATAATTAGTAACGTGGCTGTAGTTGTTCTTCAGCCTCAACAAGTCTCTTGAGATGTGCTGAGCGCCTTAATATTGGGAAAGAAGTCCCTAGTCAGCTGGTTTAGTGCAAAGGAAATTAGCTTTTTTTCTTCTTTTGAAGTCTTAGTATTTTAATTTTAGGAAATTAAGAGCTGTCTGTAATTGTTTTTTGGCAAGTCTTTATTACAAGTCGATAAATGAGTGAACACCACATAGGTGGTGTTAAATGTTGACCTTGAGTCCAGGTGCTTTCCGTGGGAGCCATCAGCAGGGCTAGATGGGGAATTATCTTCCCTGGCACAAAAGACTATTGGAATTTGGGTTTGGTTTGGTTTTAGATCCATTCCTTAAGCTCAGACCAGGGACCTCTTCTGCACACATGAGCGTTGGTTGGGTCACAAGTGGTGGATGCACTCTGAGAGATTTGGATCCAGTGGTCAAATTCCTGGTTGGTTCATCCATCTCATCCATCCTGGAGACTCTGAAGAAATAATTTGTCCTCCTGAGCAATGTCCTGGTGGCAGAGGACCCACAGAACCGTGTCATTGCTGAAAAGTGATGTTTTTTTTCTGGTAGGAATGAGACTAAGCGTATCTTTCTTTGTTTGAGCAGCGATAATACTGTTTTTCTCAAAACAGCTTTATTTTTCTTATAAAAACTTGCAGTTTTCAACAAGAAAACCTTTAATTGGAGCCTTTTCAGACACTTTGGTATCTATCCGTTTTGTTTTCTACCAAAGTGCAGCTGGGAGGTATAGGCAGCTGAAAAGGAGGAAAGTTGGCAGAATCTTCTCAAATGTAGAAGCAAAAAACGCTTAACAAGTAACACATGGCACAGGATTATCCATTAATTTATACCAGGGACTCAGCCAGCCACCTGGTGTTGTTCTGCATTAATGCAAAGCGCCGTGACGAGCTAACGCTCCTGCGATCGCGCGACGAAGAGCGGGATTTTGTATTCATAGCGGTTTGCCAGAGGGTGGTAATGAAGAGCGGCAAGAGGAGCCGGTGGGATGCTGAGCTGGGTTTTGCAAAGCTCTAAACGCTGCCTTGGTGGGGAATTTGCTGAAGCTGCAAACGCAGGTGAACGGTCGGGGTCCCCGCAGCTGGTGGCCTCGTCTGTCCCTCTGTTTGCGGGGGCAGCGCCAGGGGTTGGGTGACATTGTATGGAGATGACGTGGTTGGAGGACAGAGGTTACGGACGTGAATTTAAACCATATTTGCATGTAGGTTCTGCTTTACCAAATCTCTGGTCTCTCCTACACCCAGACTGTATGTTTTATTGTACTATTTGTAATCAAGCCCAGAATAAATTCAATGTATTTCCCATCTTTCCTCAATGTAACCTTTTCCTAATGGTGGTGTCTTAAAATACTTTGTATTCTCAGTATCTCCACAGTGACATAAAAAGTTGAGAGTGTCCATTCTGTGCTGAAACAATTGCTATATGTATGGAAAAGTATAAAAAAGTTACACTTTCAGAAATGGAGAAGCGTTGGTATTTATTACATTAGTTTCAACTTGAACGTACCTTCTGTAAGGCATTTAAAACAATTCATAATGTTACTGAAATTCACATATACCAGGAAATTTATATTTCATAATGTTGTCATAGCAAACTGACGCATGACACAGTGCTGTGTTTTAATATTTTCAGTAAGTTTCTTTAATGTAAGTAAATGATCCTTCCTAAGACATCCATAAAATAACCATTAATACTTAAACAAAAATGAAATGACCAGCTTAATATTTTAAACTCCTTGCTATAACAGCATAAACCATAAAACTGAACAAAAACTAAGCAAACTAAAACTAAATCTCTCATGAGTATTGCTGTTATTCTTGTCAGTGTGTCTCTTAATCATCTTTCCTAGTGGCTTAATTAATTTTCAGCAGTACTAACCCCTCCGTGGTGAAAATAATTATCTAAAGCTGAGCGCTGGTTCATCAGGAGCTTCACGTTAAAACTGGTGATGGTTATAGTTGTGGTCCTCAGGGAACAGAAACAAATCACTTCTTTTCTTAAATACATATTTTTTTTATTATTTTTTTTTTTATCCCTAAACTTGAAAATTGGCTTTTTTAAAGGTTTAGTATTAAGTTTTGGTACCATGCTGTGAGCATTTTAGCGTACACCCTGCGGCACACGTTCACTTGGGCAGCAAGTGTCCTCCTGCCTCAAGAGTCAAGACCAAAAGTGATTATAAAAACAGGTCATCAAAGACCAAAAAAAGTCTCAAAATGATCGTAGTGACTCGCAGCTTAACGACAAGGTGTGTTATTGTCTGGTCCTGATGCTGTCTTGATGGAGAAGTCCTATACCGAGCTGAATTTAGGCAACAATTTTAGGGTGCAACCTGATGCATTAAGAACCTACATTAACTTAAATTTTTGCTATTTAATATCTTTATTGCTGATTTGGCTCATCTTCATTGCAGCTGGTTACGTGTTCCTGGTCTTTCTTCCTGAACCCAAATACTTTATTCTTGGGAAATCCTATTTTAGCCGGCTCGTTGACAGATACTTAAAATATCCCATATCCATAGGAAATAGAAAGAGATGGATTTGTCTGCAAGGAGAGGTATCTCTGTTGGATTATAGCTATGAAGACCTGCACATGTTTATTTTCATTATAATACACGAGGGTCCTTCTAAAGAGTTAGAAAACTAATTTCTCTCCTTGCTGGGAGAAAATTTTCCTTCCATTTGCCTCGAAGAAAGATCTAATCTTCCGTGACTGATCATGAGAATTTCAGATATTTCTGGCAGTTTGTTTCTGTGCAGAGACATGTTGACCTCAAAGATTAAAATCCTAATCCGTAGACCCCCTGAAGGAGACAAAAAAGGATCAATGTGGTTGTGTTTGGAATATCTGGTGTCTAAGTTTGTTGTTGTGTTGGGAATGGCTGCAAAGTGTGACTATCTGTAGGGTGCAGCGAGGATGTATAATATGTCCTGCTCATTGGGAAAATATTGCTCATTTTATGGGCAGATTGGTGTTTGGGACTTCAGTAAGAAATGGTCAAATTTCCATGAGTTTTTAGCGTCTTGGTTACTATTAGTAATAGTTGAAAATAGCGGAAATTATAGGGTGGGAAATATACAGAAGCCACCTTCTTCACCACGTGTTTTGCGAGCGTGGGACCTTTTGGGTAGAAATAAATAATCTGAATATATGCAAGATTATGAATAATCTGAATATGTGTAAGAAATATTGGGGGAAAATCGGTAATACAGGACTCCCGATTTGTAATAAATTTATCTGTAATGCATTTACGTGTCCATCCCATGAGAGTCAAGTCTCCATGGGAGAATTCAAGGTACTTCACAGTTGTCTGAAAGCTTCTCTGAATTCCTACCTGATTATACCACGATGCTTTTGCTTCTCAGGGGAAGGAACCATCAGCTGCTTGTTGGTGGGACGTGTATTGGAATAATCATGTGAGCTCGTTTGTTGGTGTACATGGGCGAGGTGGCATGGTGTGGGGTTCTGATGTCTTCTGCCTTTTGTTAGAGCAAGGAGAAGTCATGCCACCGTGACTCCTTGAAGAAGCAGAATGGCTTTCCCCATCCTTTTTGGTGACAGCAGGCTCTGGGAGCTGCTGGTGAAGTCTGTCTCCATCCCTGGAGATATTCAAAAGCCATTTAGATGTGGTCTTGGGCACCTGGTTGGACCAGCTGAGCTCCAGAGGTCCCTTCCTACCTCAGCTGGTGTGTGAATCTGAAGTTGGGTGTCTTTATGGTGGGGATGTCAGCTGGCCCACTAGACCTTGGTGGGTCTTGGAGACATCCAAAAGCCATTTAAATGTGCTCTTGTGCACCTGGTTGGACCAGATGAGCTCCAGAGGTCCCTTCCCACCTCAGCTGGTCTGTAATTCATAAGTTGGGTGTCTTCTAGGCGGGGATGTCAACTTGCCCACTGGACCTTGGTGGCTCCTGGGGACATTCAAAAGCCATTTAGATGTGCTTTTGGGCACCTGGTTGGACCATATGAGCTCCAGAGGTCCCTTCCCACCTCAACTGGTCTGACTCTGAAGTTGAGTGTCTTCTAGGTGGGCATGTCAACTTGCCCACTGGACCTTGGTGGGTCTTGGAGACATTCAAAAGCCGTTTAGATGTGATCCTGGGTACCTGATTGGAACTGATGAGCTCCAGAGGTCCCTTTCCAACTCAGCTGGTCTGTGACTCTGAAGTTGGGTGTCTTCATGATGGGGATGTCAGCTTGCCTGCTGGACCTTGGTGGGTCTTGGAGGTTGTGGACCATGGGGCAGGAGGACGGGGATGGAATCAGAGCTGAGCCTACATGTTGTCTGCTCCGTGTTGTCCACAGCTTTGTGTTCCCAAGGCTGAAACTGGGTCACCCTTTGCCTTCACGAAGTGTTTTTGCAGAGGGTGAAGGGACTTTGCGTTGCAGTGAGTGTGGATTAATCAGGAGGAGCAGAGCAGAACATCTCCATGGCTGGCGGTGGGAGAGGCTGTGCCGTGGTCTGGATTGTGCCTCGTACCTTCCATGAGTAACCGCCTTTCCCTCCCTCCTAGAACGGCAACAAGGAGACCTCCCTTGACATGCTGGGCACGGACATCTGGGCTGCCAACACCTTCGACTCCTTCAGGTAAGCCGGGTTTAAAACACAATCAGTCTACTTCAAGCATCCTACACGCTTAGGATGGGTTTTGAATCCAGACATCTGAAACCAGTACCGATATTGATACCTAAAATCAGCATTTAGTAATAAGTCTATACTAATAAAGGTCCTAGATTTTAGGCATTTACTAAGTTAATAAGGTTCACAGCTGTGAGGTGTTAGGCACTTGCTAGGAGTTAAGTCACAAGGATGGTATTTGTTAAGATAAGCAGGAGAAGGTTAGAAGACAATGCCCTTGCTCTCAGAAGACAAGGTAGTGACACCAGCATGAGCAGGATACAAGCCGAATAACAAAGGGATATGTGATGCAGATGCAAACAATTTATTGGAAATGTAATGAATATGTATGATCTGTGTGGATATAGCTTGTGTCTGGGAATAGTTCATGGCCCCGACTAGGTGAGAACGATTCCCGTGGGAGTCGGTATGTCAGTAAAGGATGCTTGCTTCTAAAATTGTAAATTGATTTGATGTTAGAAGGTTGGATTTTTTTTCTTAATAAGCTGATTTACGGTACTGGTACGATTACTTGTAGCTGCCCAGACAAGACTTGAGGTAAAGCCGGGTTGGACAGAGCTTTGGGCAACCTGGTCTAGTGGAAGGTGTCCCTGACCATGGCAGGGGTGTTGGATCATTAAGATCCCTTCCAACCCAAACCATTCTGTGATTCTACCATTAATTGTCTGTGCAATCATGTATTGGCTTTGCAACTGCTGGGAAGAGCTCTCAGCTGCTGCTCTGATGTGGGGAAAGTGGTGAAATACACTTTCTGTCCAGTTTTACACATCTCTCTGTGCCTGCAAGGATCTACAGGGCTTGAGTTCCCACCTCGGACTTGCTCCAGGCCATTGGAGCAGGCAGGTTGTTCAGGACCAGAGAGAACATCTCCATGGCATGGACCAGACCTCTACCTGTTGCAATATCTGCTTGATACAGACAGCACATAGAGCTTGCTAAGTGTGTGCTACATGAGACGTAAAAACTTGAGGTTTAGTGTGAGCAGCAGGAGCTCAGCATCTCAAAAAAAAACCTGGAAGAAATGAAAAGGAACACCATGCAGCAGCATGAGGGTCAGAGGTCCGCATCCGTGTGCTCGGCAGCAGGCAGTGGTGCTTCCAGAAGCACCAGCTTTTCTTGTCTGCAGGCTCCATGTGCCCTCTGCTCTTCAGCTTGTTGCCATTTAACCACTAGTAGACTTTCTTTCTTTGTTTTTTTCCCTGTTTTTCTCTCCTAGTGGCGTGACGTGGGACTCGCAGCCTGAAAAACTTGATTTCACCCAATTTCACAGGAAGCTGCGGAACACCTCCAAACACCCATTGCCTCACATAGACAGAGAAGGGTGAGTGTCGTACGTGCGATACCGTGCTCTCCAGCAACATTTCTAACTTCTCCCTTGCTCTAGGAACACCAGATTGGTCTCATGGCTTGTGGAGGACATGGGGAAGAGGCTCTGGACCATTCTGTGGTTTGAGGATGCCACAGTCTTGCTCTTCTGTCATCTGATTTTGGGATGGAGCAGAGCTGTTCGCTGTATTTTGCATTGCTTGAGAGGGTTCAGTCTATAAACCGCATTGGCTCTAAGTCTCCTGGATCCAGGTCTCTTAGATGCACGTCTCCTGGATCCGCATCTCCTAGATCCAAGTCTCCTGGATCCACATTTCCTAGATCCAAGTCTCTTAGATCTAAATCTCCTAGATCCAAGTCTCTTAGATCCACGTCTCCTGGATCGACATCTCCTAGATCCAAGTCTCCTGGATCCACATTTCCTAGATCCAAGTCTCTTAGATCCATGTCTCCTGGATCCACATCTCCTAGATCCAAGTCTCCTGGATCCACATTTCCTAGATCCGAGTCTCTTAGATCAGTGTCTCCTGGATCCACATCTCCTAGATCCAAGTCCCTTAGATCTAAATCTCCTAGATCCAAGTCTCTTAGATCCACGTCTCCTGGATCGACATCTCCTAGATCCAAGTCTCCTGGATCCACATTTCCTAGATCCAAGTCTCTTAGATCCATGTCTCCTGGATCCACATCTCCTAGATCCAAGTCTCCTGGATCCACATTTCCTAGATCCAAGTCTCTTAGATCCGTGTCTCCTGGATCCACATCTCCTAGATCCAAGTCTCTTAGATCTAAATCTCCTAGATCCAGTCTCTTAGATCCACGTCTCCTGGATCGACATCTCCTAGATCCAAGTCTCCTGGATCCACATTTCCTAGATCCAAGTTTCCTGGATACAAGTCTCCCAGATCCACATCTCCTACATCCAAGTCTCTTAGATCCAAGTCCTCTAGATTTAAATATCTCTGAATATGGGAGGAAAGATCCTGGCATTGTGCCGATCCCAGTTACAGTTCCCACAAGTTCTCTCCAGCAAGACTTCAGGGAAGGAGAGGACATCAATGTGATCCATGTAGATCCAGGTGTTCAATCCCCATCTGCTACCCAGAAATCGTGAAAATATTTAACAGCTTCTTTTGGTGGTGACAGCTGGAGATTCCTCTTTGGTTGTTGCTTGATCAAGCCAAGTAAACGCATATTGGGAGCAAGAGCTTCACCGGTGTTGTTTAGATGGACATCACCATTTCTCTGCAGGTTGAGAATCAACCATAATACATTTCTGTCTTCTCTTTATTATTCAATCCTGATGGTTAATGCACTGGCAGTGCCTATTCAGGGCTGCAGGAAAGTATTACCTGTCCTGTTATGCCAAGTTATGACGAGGCTTCAATTCAGTCCTGATGTAACTCACTCCAAATCTCTGCTAAAAAAAACAGAGTAAGAACTTCATATTTTACCCCATCAAATTTTTGTCATTTTTGCCTGATTGTTAATCATTTGCTGCCCGTGGAGGATGGAAAAATGAATGAGAACAGCTCTAAAAGATGAGGTTGAGAATATTGTGGGTAACTTCTTGTCCCGTGTTGTATGTAGGGATGGAAATCTTCTGCCATAGAAGTTCTTTTCTCTTGGTAAGTTGTTTTTTTCCAAAGCTTCAGCATCTGGTGGAGGCTCCTGGACCACACAGGGACAGGCAGAGCCGCTCAACTGGATTAGGCTTTTTTTTCTGACTATAAGTATTTACTGCAGGTACATAAGCAGCAATTTTCAGGCTATTTGGAGCAATGTAACACTAAATTTTCAAGTCTCTTAAGTGCCTTAATCATGTTTACTCGCATTTCTACTGATGGTTTTGAAAAATGAGATGAAAGGCTCTCTGTAAAACAAGATAAATTGTGCTCCATGGTTGATGGCACTTGCCAGGTGATCCTACCAGCAACACCTGCTGTGTATAGGGAGGATACAGCAGGGTCTGCTTTATGTATAGATTGAATATAAGGAAAAGTTTCATCTTGGAAAGGACTGTGGGGCATTGGAACAGGCTGCCCAGGGCAGTGGTGCAGTCACCATCCCTGGAGGGGTTGAATAGACACATATATGAGGTTCTCAGGGACATTATAGTGACAGTAAGTGTTGGATTTTATGATCTTGAGGGCCTTTTCCAGCCAAAATGATACTATTATTCTGTGTTCTGCCTCTGGTTCTTGGGTACTATGAATGCCCAGGGTGCAAACAGGTAGAAAAAGCAGAATGGAGAGGAAATACTTAATCACTCCTAGATATTACATCTGTAAAAATCCAATATTAATTAGTGTATGTGCAGAAAAGTTAAATAGATGTCATGAGAACAAGCGATGCATCTTCCCAGATGCAGGTCGTATAAGTAACTTACACTAGAATAGAGGGACCACAACCAAAATTGTTATTTTTCAACTTTTCAAGTTATCTCTGGTGTTTTTTAACATGCTGGCTATGCAAGGAAAAATTTAATAGGGAAAAAAAAGGGAAAGATGCTGTTCAGAGCACGTTTCTACCCTTCAAACAGCAGAGACCATTTTGTTCCTGATTGCTTGCCCAAGGTTGGCCAGTAATTGCATCCGGTTGATTCACCTCAGGTGTCTTTTGCTGGGCTGAAGCATTTTCCTCCAGAAAAAACAGCAGATTTTATTTGCAGATGCTGAGTTTGGCGCTATGAAGTGGTTGAGGAAAACAAGACAACTTCACCTCGTTTCTGACTTGAATTTATCTGCCTCTCATTTCCAGCATTAGCACTTGCTGTGATTTACCTTTTCCAGTTCAAACCAGCTTTTGTAGCAGATGTTTTTCTCTTCGTTCCAGGTATCTCCCAAGCCCCATTTATCACTTTAGTTTTTCCACAGACTCTAAGATTGAATTTCTCAAACACCTCTTTTGAGTTCAGGCTCAGCTGTGCCTCCTCATCCCCACCATATATATCTATTTTTTTCCTTTATACATATATATATATACAGACATTTTTGCCTTTGCAAATCAAAGGCACTATTTCATCTGTGGGGGCTAGTCCACCATTGAACACCTCTGATTTCCAATAAATCAATTGGAGTACTAATGAAATTAAGTGTTTCCATTCAGCTTGGTGGTTTTTCAAGCCTGGTACCTCAGCACGTTCCATTTTTCTGCCTTTTTTATTACTCCAGTTGCTGTAATACCACCAATATCTGTTGTTCTCTGACTTCAAGGCACTAATTACCTGGAATTGCTGCTATCAAAGTTTCTGTATAATATATGTTATTTAATACATCACTAATTGACCAAAAAATACATTAACATTCTTGCATTGTAAAAATAGTTTATAAATGTAGAAGGATATTTACTGACTGTTTTATCTTCTGTATCATTACAAGCTCCCTGCATCCAACTAGTAATTATCTTTGGATTTTTTTTTTCCTTGTTACGAGAAAATCCTTTATCTACCAAGTACATGTTTGGTATGTCAGTGCTTGGCTTCTCACCCCTTTTTTCTTCACATTTCAGACTGTATGTTTGTATTTATATCGATCGCTGTTTGCTGTCTGCAATGTATGTTTGTGCTTTTTTGCCGACACCTTTCTCAGCAGGGGAACAGGAGCACCTGTGGAGACCAACAAATGAGCAGCTCTTCAAAGGAAACAGTTTTTATTACATTTTCGTATTCTCATTTGTTTCGCTGTTTTTTTCCAGGCTTTCAGTTTTACTTCATCTGAGAATCAAATCCCCCAACGCTTCTGCTCGGAATGGCCTTTGATTTTCTCACTGTTGCTGTTACCCAAAGCATTTGAACGCTGTGGTGGATGGTGCAGGTGGAGAGGACTGGGAAAAGCATTTAATTTTGTATTAATGGCTTTACACCCACGTGGGAGTGTTTTAAAGACACAGCTCACTCGCTTCTGAGAGCTGCTTTGTTTTCATGAGGGTCCTTTGCGGGGTGAACCGATCTCCCCCATGTGCCATAATAGAAAATGAACTTTGCTTCCAGCGAGGTTTCACTCAATTTTCTTTTTGTTTTCTTCCTGCCACAGGCTTGGAAAAGGGAAATACGAGGATGGCGACAGCATCAACTTGAACGACATAGAGAAAGTCCTTCCGGTGTGGCAGGTAGGTGACGAGGATATCTCTTCGCGATACAGTGGAGACCAGAAGCTTTTCTGCCTTACTTTTCTTTAGGAAACCTTTCCCAGAAGTGGAAAAAACTTTCCCCGAGGTGGGAAACCCTCCCAAAAAGTGGTAAAACCCGAGCTGGATGCTCTGAGCTGTGGTACTTTGGGCTTTGTGATGGATAATTCTGCGGTGATTTCAGCAAGTGTTGCCATTGATTTTAGTGCTGGGCAAGGGGTAGTTACCGCAGAGACTTCATTGGGAGGCAAAACGTTGAAGGCAGTATATATATACAGACAAATATACATATATTTATACCCGTACATGGACACAGGGCTCATATATTTTAGGAAAGGAGGTTCTGAAAGGCTTCAAGGCTCCTGAAAGCTCCAAAATAAATTGCGGCCAGGAAGCCAGCGGTGATGATGTGCTGATCCAGATGTTTCCTCTTTGGGGTGTGCGTATGTTTATATGCAATGCTCGTCGACTTGTACTTTTCTTTATCCTGTTTCTTCTCCAAATCTGTCTCTACAACCCGATTTTAGTAATTCTGCTTAAATGACATTTGGTGCTTGGGTGCTGGGGAATGACAGGGTGAGGCTTTGAGTTAGAAAATTCTGTTGAATAGGTCAGTTTGTCAGAATTGTATAATTATTCACTTTCCAGAGCCCTAGTCCTTTAAGTAGCCGATGGACAAGTTTCTGAGGGTGCTCGGCGTGATTTTGCTGAATTCTCCCCTTTGCCCGCAGAGGGAAAGGACCGAGACATCTCACGTGCTGCGGCAGCGTCGCCCTTTTCCGCACTGAGCAAAGAGCTCGCTGGGCTTCTTGCTCATGCACCATGTGAAGGAAAAGCTTTGCTCATCCTGCAAACCATGTGATGATCCGCTTTAATGTTTCTTTTGGGTGAGGTAGCTGGCACTAAATACACAAACCAGCGGAAGGAGTGGAGAATAGCTGCTGATTTTGGCAGCATCCTTGGTATGTCTGGACTTTAGGTCACAGGGAGAAAACATCAGTCAGCTGATACAGACCCCAGTAATTCTGCAAAATAAGGTTATTTCCCCTGAGGAATAATTAGAAACAGCCTCAGGTTGCGCCAGGGGAGGCTGAGGTTGGATCTGGGGAACAATTTCTTCCCCAAAGGGCTGTGGGGCATTGGAACAGGCTGCCCAGGGCAGTGCTGGAGTCACCATCCCTGGAGGGGTTGAACAGACACAGAGATGAGGTTCTCAGGGACATGGGGCAGTGCCAGAGGTGGGTTATGGTTGGACTTGATGATCTTGAAGGTCTTTTCCAACCAAAATTATGCTATGATTCTGTAATTCTATGATTCTATGAAGTGAGGAGTCAAACCGTCTTTGGTGTGAGGAGCTGACATTCTCCTCTAGGGTTTATCTTTTATAATTGACAGCTATAAAATACACCAGGTCCTCTTGGTTTGTTTGTCTCCTCGTCCTCCTCGTTGTAACACCAGGTTGAGTCCATTGACTCTAGTGAATTAATTCCAAAATACACCTTAATATCTAGCTTAATTCTTAGTGTGGCAGCTCTAAGCTGGAAGACCTGGTGGGAGTGCTGGATTTGGTGTTTCATTTGTGCTTTTACTATGTTATTTTGCGTGTAGGAAAGATGAACTGAGCAGTTCTGGGTGAGGATTTATCTCGTTCAGCATTGACAAGTGGAATTCTTGCAGACAGCTGTTTTAATCCTGACATATAATTGTTAACTGGATTTAAACACAGTCGTGCAATGCCGACAGTGATTTTCCTGGTCTTTATCACTCGGTTTAAATGTCTCAGCAGAGCACAGTGCGTGGGGGCGTAAGGGAAAATATTCATCTGAGCGTACAGAAGGACAAATCACCTTCCATGGGGCTTTCTCACATTGGAGTTATGTTTGTGGCATATCCTGAGGAAGAGGCTTTTTGGGTTCAGACCACCAGATTTGCAAGATTTAGTGAGTCTTACCTGCAGGCTGCTTTGGAAATACGGGTTCCTTTGATGGCGTGATGGACACAGGACATGAATTTAGCACTAATTTCTGTGTGTGTGTCTCTACAGAGAGATACAGTGACCCCCCCTAATGGGTTAAGCAGAATATTCTGGATATCTGAACATTAATATATATACTTCAGTTTTGCTGCTGGAATCTATCAATAGGATTTTAACAAAATATTGCAAGGAAAGCCTGTGACTATTTGGCAATGAAAAGGTTAAAAAAAAAGAACAGAAACCAAAACCAACTTCCCCCAAATCCCTTTTTCTTTATAAATGAGGGAAAAATGCTCGTTAACAGCCTTTTATTTTGAAATTGGAGAATGTGTGCATCACTCTGGAGATCCGCGGCACGGCGTGTTCTGCCACCTCCTGGACACAGACAGAATCCGGCTCCGCTTCAGCGCTGGACACAATTCCTTTGGGACAACTGGTGTTTTGAAGATTCCTCCTGCCCCATCTTTTCAAATCTTACCTGGGGTGCTGTTTTTACTGGTAAATAGGCTTTTTTGTTGAAATCTTCGTGCCTCGGAGCTCATGAGGTCATTGCTTTGGCTCAGCTCGTGAGCCGTAACCTCTTCGTCTCTCCTCACTCATAGGAGCCTGTAGTTGGATTTGGACGCTAATTCACCTAAATGCTGCCAAAAAAAGTGGCTTTGGAAAAAAAATAATCTTTTGAAGATAAGTATTCCCCGTTCATAAGATCCGATTTATTGCTCGCCGGGGAGGATCAGTTGTCTGCCACGTTAGAGAGACGCAGCTCGGGTGCAGAGCCCGTCTTCATCATCCTCACCTCAGCTGGGTTGTTGGAGACCACGTAACCATCTTGGTGTCGTGAAGACGTCACGGGGAGGGCTGAGTCAGTGCGTTTTGCTTTTGCTCCCTTTGGCAAACGCTTGGAAAGATTTTCAGGCTTGAATGTGTCACAGCCAAATACCCCATATGGTCTTCAGACTACGAGCCCCTGGCAAACTCCTTAATAGAGAAGACAACCCAAAGGTTGATGTCCTACAAGATATCCCCCATCCTCCCTGTGAAGCTGCTATAGCTCACAAAGGGCACAGGAGGCTGCGTTTCACACCGTGAACGCTGCTCAACACCAGCGGAGAGTTTTGGGACACATCCCAAGAGGTTTCTCAGCTAACATTTTGCAGTTTGTGCCTTTCAGTTTGCTGGATTTATGCCTTCAGGGAGAGTCCATCCTCCTCTGAACGGTGTGGCCGTGGCTTCGCTGGCCAACTGCTCCTTGTCTTGTGCTTTAGGAGACAGAAATTACATGGCACTTTTAAAAGGTGTACTGGGGTTTACTGGTGCGGTGGGATAAACTTGGAAGACTGTATCGATATCATTTGGTTTGACGTCTTAAAATTAGCTGCTCATCTCCTTCTGTTTCCGTACTCATTTTTGACCCTTTTTGTCATATGCTCGGAGTTACAATAAAGCGCTTGTTTCTCTTCTGGCTACAGTTGTCATCCAGCTTCCTCGTTGGATGAGAAACAAGGGAGCAGCTCCTTAGGAGAAAGGCAGACTCTGTAAATCGTTTGTGTTCCTCTTAGCACCGTTGTCCTTCTGACTTCGTTCAAACAGGTTTGAAGCACCAGGATTCCTGACTATGCTGGCATCCCACCTGAATTTAGGCATCTAACAGGTGTCCTCACCCACTCTCTTTGCAACCTCTCCTCATTGACAAGTGTGTGCAAGTCAGACGTTAAAATTCAGTGCCGAGATTGAGTAAAAGTGGGATCTGTACATGGGCTGGTTGCTTGACGTAGGAAAGCTGTGACCTGGTT
The DNA here is from genome assembly GCF_036013475.1 of Columba livia. Taxonomy (NCBI): domain Eukaryota; kingdom Metazoa; phylum Chordata; class Aves; order Columbiformes; family Columbidae; genus Columba; species Columba livia. The sequence goes on along the minus strand of NC_088642.1, from coordinate 2,417,243 downwards.
GGGGTGTTATTTGTTGTGTCTTGAGGTCTAGAGAAGATTGAGTAATTCCCATCGGAATCATTATTTCCCCTGGAAATAAAGGCCAAACCTCAAATCGTGGGGTCAGTTTGGGGCCTCTCACTCCAAGAAAGGCCTTGAGGTGCTGGAGCGAGTCAAGAGAAGGGAACGGAGCTGGTGAGGGGCTGGAGCACAAGTGTGATGGGAGCGGCTGAGGGACCTGGGGGGTTCAGCTGGAGAACAGGAGCTGAGGGGACACAGGGACACAAAGAAACGGCCTCAAGTTGCGCCAGGGGAGGTTGAGGTTGGATGTGGGGAACAATTTCTTCCCCAAAGGGCTGTGGGGCATTGGAACAGGCTGCCCAGGGCAGTGCTGGAGTCACCATCCCTGGAGAGGTTGGAAATACACAGAGATGAGGTTCTCAGGGACATGGGACAGTGCCAGGGGTGGGTTAATGGTTGGACCTGGTGATCTTGGAGTTCTTTTCTAACCAAAATGACTGTATGATTCTATGAGAACACCCATGTCTTCTCCCTGTTGGCTCTGCAAGGAGCCCAGAGGGATCAGCTCACACATGGATTATTCAGACATGGGAGGTGCCTAAAGAGAGATGAAACCAACCCAGGTGTCCAGAGGAGAAAGGTGGATTGTGGGTGAGCATCACAGTATCACACAGTATCACAGTATGTTTGGGATTGGAAGGGACCTCAAAATATCATCCAGTCCAATCCCCCTGCTGGAGCAGGAACACCCAGATGAGGTCGCACAGGAACATGTCCAGGTGGGTTTTGAATGTCTGCAGAGAAGGAGACTCCACAACCTCCCTGGGCAGCCTGGGCCAGGCTCTGTCACCCTCACTGAGAAGAAGTTTTTTCTCAAATTTAAGCGGAACCTCTTGTGTTCCAGCTTGATCCCATTACCCCTTGTCCTATCATTGTTTGCCACCGAGAAGAGCCTGGCTCCATCCTCATGGCACTCACCCTTTATATATTTATAAACATTAATGAGGTCCCCCCTTAGTCTCCTCTTCTCCAAACTAAAGAGCCCCAGCTCCCCTCTGCTGTCACTCTGCATGCAAGGAGAAGTCAGTGTCCAGCGCTGATGTGAGGCCTGGATCCTACTGACCCTTCCAGAGTAGCGGTGGCAGCGGGACAGGTCTCTTTGGAGCTCAGGGACAGCTCTTTGGTGGGGTAGCGTTATTTACCATCACCATACAGACTCCTAATTGTCTCCACATCCACTCTTGCCTTTGCTTCACTACAAAGTTGGATAGTTCTTGTTTTAGCCACCTCAGATCCCTCCTCTCTCACAGTGGCATCACAACCCTGACATCCTTTACGTGTCCACCAAACACTTCTGAACAGGTTGGGATGACTCCTGGGAGTCCCAGACTATGGGGATTTCTTCTCCTCTCCCACAGATCCTGCTGGATTCCATCCAGAGCGTGTAAGCGTTGCTTTCAGAGAAGGTTTCTCATCTAACAAGCCAGCTTCCCATATCCCAAGGGTCTTTCCAATCCTGTAACTGCTAAAACCACTGCGGAAAGTCCCTGTCGAAGAGCCAAGCTTTACTTGAGTATAGGTCACAAAGTATTGCGAGTCAGATCTCCACCGCTGAGTAAAAAGCTTTTGTTTTGCTACGACTTTCAGTAAAATATGGTCTTGCTGTGGCCTGTTTTTTGTTGCATTTAACCCAACTGACAATGACCTTGGGCTGAGAGGGTAAATTGCTGTGGTCACCTGTGACCCCTTCAGCATCACTCCCATATTAGAGTTAAGGCCACTGTTGACCAGTGCAGGTGGGACCATTGCCATCTCCAAAGCACTGGAGAGGAGAGGTCTGGACTAAGTCTGCCTCATCTTCCATGCAGGTCGCCAGCTCACAGGTTTTTATAAAGTCCAAGCCTGGGCTCTGGCAGTAGAGCACAGTCGCTGTGAGCCCCAAACCAGGTTACAAACCCCATGGTTTTTATGAGACATACAGAAAAGCAGAGATCTTCCAGTGCTTTTTCCAGATTATAATGGTCTTCCAGATCATAGGATCGACATCACTGCACAAAAAAAACACCAGGGAATTGGCAAAAAGCTTTGACATTTCCACTATTATTATTATTATTATTACTGTTCAAAGTTGCTTTCTGATTGTAAAATGAGAGAGACTCTCCCTTCTCAGAGCTGGTTTTATTTTTCTGGCTGTCACCCAATTCAAGCAAACTTAGTGATGTTGGCCTGTAATTTATGGGGTTGTCTTCTCAACCCGGTGGGCACAGAGATGCCTTTTTAATTGCGGTTCCTGGAGCTGGTACCGGTCAGCTGGGCAAGGTTAGGGCCAGACTGCCCTGTTGTTTGGAGTATGATGAGCTTTTGGTGGGATGGGAGGTGTTGGGGTTCTCTTGCACCCCGGTTGGGTCAGCTGGGTTCAGAGACATGGTTTTGGGATGTCCAAGAAGAGTTGGTGGAAAGGACAAGGGTGACTTAACATTGTGGCTCTCAAGGTTGGCTTGACGTTTAGTGACACAGGGAACAGGGCTGGTGGCAGAGAGGACTCCAACAGCACTAGAGGGCACTGCGGCCTCACCGCACAGCCCCAAAAACACGGCTCTGCGACAAGGAAGCTTTTTCCAAAGGCTTTTTTCCAAGCAGAAATCTCACTCGTCTCACACCCTCCTTCATGCCGCTCTCTGTCCCACTGCACCCATCTCAGGGTGCACGTCGAGTGTGGGAGATGTTGGGGCTTACGGAGGGGGAAGGTGTTTCTCTGCACCCAGGGCTGGATTTATTTAGCACCGCACTTTGTTGTGAGCCTCAGAGCAGATGGACACGCTGAGCAGAGCGGGGTTGAAACTGAAGGTGTCTGTGAAGCTCCCGTCATCATCATTGTTGTGTTGTCTGCACAACCCTGAGGGGAGCTGGTTCCCAGAGGTTGGACAAGACCCACAGCCCAAGTCTTCCTTACATCTTGAAACCTCCCTGACTCCTCTTGGAAATCCCACCTTTGCACAATTAATCCTTAACTCTGCATCCTACGGGGTGCTCCGGCAGGGCTCAGGCTGAAGAGTTGCTCCTCACCCCAAGGAGCGGTGCCAGATGTACTGAGGGGTCCTTCCTTTCTCCAGAAGATGTTGCTGCCCCATCAAATGTAGGATATTCCTCTGAACACCCCCGTTTCCATTTGTCCATCTGTCCCCTATCTACCCTGTTGTCCCCACCCCATGTAGAAGGACACACCAACCTCAGCAGGACTGAGATGAAGACTGTGGTGGTGTCCACCACTGGACCATCTCTGTTCCTTAGACTCCAGTTTGCCAGAAACTGGTTTGTGCTACCAAAACAAAAAAAAAGTCTGAATAATGGAATTTTAGCTGCTTTGCAGCTTTTGCTTGAGCCAAGCTGATGGAGGGATGGACACAAAGCAGCTGAGTGGCCGGACTAGGCTGGGCTTACCCTTAGGAGGTGGTTGATTTTGGGCTTATGACCCGGGACCACAAGGAGATGAGACAAAGAGGATGGGAGAGCAGGATATGTAAGACAGTTCCTGGAAGGATGATGAAGAAAGATCCTCTGTTTTGCTTTTAAGGAGTTCACGAGTAGTTTTAGACCAGAGAAGAGCAGTTTTCTGGAGAATTAACTGATTTGGGTATAGGGTATAAATAATAACTCGATAGGTATTTGAGTCTCAAAAATGTCACCGTGTTGAGCTCTGGCTTAAACACACCAGAGAACAACACCGGCTTTTCTCAGCCTTATAATTGACTTCCCTTTGAAAAAAAAGTTGCTTTTGTGTAGCTAAAACAAGCCTTGAAAGGTTTTGTTTTGTTTTGTTTTATATTCCTAGTCCTTTCTATAGACTGTAACGCACAGACACCCCAAATTCTGCCTGAATTTTAACTTCTGAAGAGTGTTACATCCTTTTCTCCCTTATTATCCCAAAGGATTCATTAGAAATCTGAGAGGGCTTTTGCTGCGCACCCTTGAATTTGCTGAATATTTCCCTGAAGCCGGTTGCGAGGTAATGATTAAGTTGAAAAATAAAAGTTATTAAAAGTAGCAGAGGAAAAAAAAGATCCAGATTTCTAAAGATCCTGAATAAAAACTCTGTGTCTCTTTGGTCAAGCAGCTATTTCTGCTGGCTTGGCTATTTCCACATCCTAATCCCCTTCCCTGCTCTCCCTGAAAGACCTGAATTTTTAATAAAATCAGGGGAAGGAAGGTATTTTCTCTCTAAAAAAAAATAGACGTACCACAGGACCAGAGAAGAGAGACGTGCAAACGTCCTCGTGGATGGACGGACCTACACACATTGCTCTAAAAATCCTGTGAAGGGGGGTTGTCCTCATCCCTTGTCTGACAAAATATAAGGTTAGTGTTTCCTGTCGCATTTAAAAATCTCTTTTTAAACAGAAGATGCTCCCCCCCTCCCTTTCTCCTGCCTTTCCTCTGATGTTATGGGAATAGAAACCAATACAATAAATGAGACCAGAAGTTCTTAAAATGCGAATTTCCTGCCTGGAGGCAGCAGGTAAGTCAATCCCGTCCAGCCTGGGGAGATGTATATATAGCTATGGGTGTAAATATAGGTATTTAGTGACAGGGTAAGTGTTTATTGTAATCCAAGGTGGTTCGGTCAAAGATCATCCTTTATAGTGGGAAGTTTATTGCTGTGTGCGATGCCTGGACGTCTCTTCCACGGGGAAAATAAAGGCTGTTTATGAAGGGAATTAAATGATGTTCTCATCTGCGGTAGCTCTGTTACCCAGAGATCCTTTCCAGTCCCACTTTCGTATCGTCCCTCATTTTATGCTTTGTTTTAACCTTTGGGGTTTGTTCGGGTTTTTGTGAAGATACTCCATGAACTTCTCCACCGGCTGTAAAAATGTCAAGCGCTCAGCTGTACACGTGCTGGTCAGTGAAAAGAAAACTCTCTTCCACCCCCAAAATGCCTTTGCTGGATGGTGGGGTTGAAGTTTTTAATCGGGTTTAATAGAAATAGCGAGAGGAATGTGGTGTTCATGACTTGGGCCACACGATGCTGCCCTGGTGTCCTTGTCTCCCAGGGTTATTCTGCCCTTCACCTGCTGGAAATTCCTCATTGTTGGCATGCTTTCTTTTTAATTTTCATTTTTTCGTGGAGGTTTTTGTTGTTTTTGTCTTTAATTCCTGTAACGTATGAACAGAGAACCCACTGGAGAATGATAAAGCTTCATTTCTTCCTGCTTTTGTGACCCGCTTGATTATTTCTTTTCTCATTGTATATTCTTTCGAGGCGCCTTGTCTGAACGGAAAGAAAATATGTATGCTTATAGGAGCTGCTTGTTGCCCTTTGCCTGGGCAAAATAAGACCCCTTGGCTGGGCAAAATAAGTAGATATCTCATAAAATATAAATTGCTTCTGCGTGCCATTCCTGGGAAGGGAATCGCCAACGCTTACATCACGCACTGGTGAGCTACATTATTCCTTAAAGCTGCGTATGCCGTAATTTCTCCAGCCTTCCTCTTGGGTCTATGAATAAACACAGCACAAAAATACGTATTCTTCAAGTTTGGGTTGCTGCATGCTTAATAGATAAGAATGAAAAGGTTTGTGCTTGGCAGTTGCATGGACATGGTTTGAAAAAGAAGCGGGAGAGACACCTCAGCCTGTTGTTTTATGGTTGCTCTGTGACGATGATCTGGACCTACACCAGCTTTTAAGACTCAGATCTTAAGCATAAATCTGTATTTGTCATCGTTTAAAAGCAGGGAAAAATTTAATGAAATGTAACGAGGGCAAGTGTAGAGTCTTGAATCTGGGCAGAACAACCCCAGGTTCCAGTGTAAGTTGGGGAATGACCTATTAGAGAGCAGCGTAGGGGAAAGGGACCTGGGGGTGCTGGGGACAGCAGGGTGACCATGAGCCAGCACTGGGCCCTTGTGGCCAGGAAGCCAATGGTACCTGGGGTGGGTTAGAAGGGGGTGGTCAGTAGGTCCGAGAGGTTCTCCTGCCCCTCTGCTCTGCCCTGGGGAGACCACACCTGGAATCTTGTGTCCAGTTGTGGCCCCTCAGTTCCAGCAGGACAGGGAACTGCTGGAGAGAGTCCAGCGCAGCCACCAAGATGCTGGAGGGAGTGGAGCATCTCCCGTGTGAGGAAAGGCTGAGGGAGCTGGGGCTCTGGAGCTGGACAAGAGGACACTGAGGGGGGACTCATTCATGTTTACAGATATATAAAGGGTGAGTGTCATGAGGATGGAGCCAGGCTCTTCTGGGTGACAACCAGTGACAGGACAAGGGGCAATGGGTTCAAACTGGAACACAAAAGGTTCCACTTAAATTTGAGAAGAAACTTGTTCCCATTGAGGGTGGCAGAGCCTGGCCCAGGCTGCCCAGGGAGGTTGTGGAGTCTCCTTCTGTGCAGACATTCCAACCCGCCTGGACACCTTCCTGTGTAACCTCATCTGGGTGTTCCTGCTCCATGGGGGGATTGCACTGCATGAGCTTTCCAGGGCCCTTCAACCCCTGACATTCTGGGATCCTGTGATTCTGTGTGAAAATGTGAGCCCAGGATGATCTCCAGGTCTCCAGCCTGATGGTACCAGCAGGTCCCATCACTGCTGCTCGACCTTCTGGTCACGCTGTGGCGTGGTGGTGATGGCCAGTGTGCTCCAGCGGTTGGGTCTGTGGTCAATGAAAGCTTGGCTTTCCAAAAGCAGAGTGCTAGGCTGGGCTTTTTTAAAGCTTTCTTCTCGTTTGGGTTGTTTGTGTCCACACCACTGTGGCCATGGAGTTTGTTCAGCCCTGCAGCTAAGATCTCTGGTGTAGACAGTGCTGGGAGATGTCAAGGATGGAGGAGTCATAGGATGACCCAAGTTGGAAGGGATCCACAAGCATCATCGAGTCCAACTCCTGTCCCTGCACAGGACAACCCCACAGTTCACGCTGTGTGTCTGAGGACGTTGTCCAGTCTCTTAACACTGTTGGTCTTGGGGCTGTGACACCTCCCTGGAGAGCCTGTTCAGTGTCCAGCACCTCTGGGTGAAGAACCTTTCCGTAATGTCCAACCTGAACCTCTCCAGGCAGAGGTTGGCCTGTGGTTGCACAACCAACTCAGCCCAAAGGCTGTGGAGAGCCTGCGGTCAAGGTGGGTCCCCATGGATCACGGTTTGACTTGTAGATGCAGCTGGCATGCTGAAAAAATCATCTCTCTGCATGCAGATTTTGATCTGGAAACCAAGCAATGGGTTCTGATTGCTGGGGAAATGTTCCCACTTGGGCTTTATTTTGCTTTCGGTGCAAATCACTCCGTGTGCATTAAGGTTTCGGGAGCCGGTGTGGTCCCCGTGCTCCCTGTGGCATCGCTGCCCGGTGACAACAACGTGCCCACAAAACAGATCTCCATTCCAACAGGCAGAGAGGCAAGGGGTCAAAATCACACTAGAACGGGATTTCAGCCAGAAAGAGCGAAGGGGGTAAAAAAAATACCCCAAGCATTAGTGTGCGAGCTGCCACCTTGTCGCACAATCACAACATTGCTTTTTCCATTTTATTTCTTTTCCTTTTTTATTTCATGGTTAGCTTAACAATTAAAAGGCTACACTGCGCTTTGGTTTTTCCAGTCTGCTGCGTCGTGTGACCCCGGTGACTCCAAGTTAAGCCTCATTATATAATGGCGGGGTGTTTTTTTGGAAAACCTCCATTTAATCCTTTCGGAGCAGAATTCGCTGGTTTTGTTTTCTTTCATATCGTTGTTTTGTTCCCCCCCCCCCCGCCTACCCCTTCCCTGGCGGGCGCGCGCTGGAGGCGTCAGTCTGGGAGCGGGGTTCTTTCTTCCTTTCTATTTTATTTTCGTTTATTTTCGTTTGCTTGGGTTACAGCGCCTTTCCCCGCCGTCAAGGGGAAGGACTACGTGATGTGCGGCAGGTATTTTGTGAATGGAGCGCAACCCTGTGACTCCCCGTTGCTTGACCGAAGGGGGAGGCAGGGGAAGGAGAAAGAAAAAAAATAATTAAAAAAAAAATAGAAAAACCACCACCCAGTGACTCCATCTGACTCGTTTTGGCTGGAAAACGTTTTCAGCGCCGCGGTTCTTAAGCCAGGAGGAAGCTTTCTTCTGGCCCAAGAACAATAAAGGGGTCAGCAGCCTGATCCTCCCTCCTACACCCTCTTCCTTCCATTGTGAGGGGTCTGTGCAAATATCCCAAGGCTGCTTCTGCTGGGGCCTGAGGGACCTGAGCCACACGTGTGACGTTAAAGAGAGACTTTGCGAACTCAGGAATCCTGAGCTGCTGAAAGAAATGAAAAAATAGGGAAAGAAAAAAGAAAATGAAGTCTCCAGGGTGCTCTGTTTCTGGTGTAGTATTGCGCTTGGAGAACGTACCGATGGGTGTTTCACATAGAATCACGTTGGTTGGAAAAGACCCTCAAGATCATCGAGTCCAACTGTTACCCACCCCTGGCACTGCCCCATGTCCCCAAGAACCTCATCTGTGTGTCTGTTCAACCCACATGGCCAAGTACTTTACCAAAAGTGGTTTGAGATATCCTCACCGGCATATTGCTGTTTGCGCACTGTATGTAGAATCACAGAATTACAGAATCATAGAATCATTTTGGTTGGAAAAGACCCTCAAGATCATTGAGTCCAACTGTTAACCCACCCCCCGGCACTGCCCCATGTCCCTGAGAACCTCATCTGTGTGTATTTTCAACCCCTCCAGGGATGGTGACTCCAGCACTGCCCTGGGCAGCCTGTTCCAATGCCCCACAGCCCTTTGGGGAAGAAATTGTTCCAAATATCCAATCTAAACCATCATGGGGGCAAATCCACCCCCTTGTCATGCGTAGGGGCTCCTCCATGATGCCACCACAGCATCTTCCCCAGTGTCTGCTCAACAAGTGGCCAAATCTCCGCAGAGGGTTGGCGAGTCCTTGCCTCACCAGCCCTTGCCCTCTTCCATTTCTCCAGTTGTCCAAGATGGGGGATTTCATAGTATCATAGAACAATACAGGTTGGGTCCTTCAAAGGTCATCTCCTGCTCTTGTACTGCACGTGCAAAGCCTATGTGCTGGTGGGTTATGGTCTCCAGCAAGGATGGGGTTGAACGATGCACAGCTGCTTGCTGTGTTGTGCATGCTCCAAGGGCTGACCACCATCTGGCAGCACCCAGGTTTTCAAGCCGTCACCTTTAATGATGTCCCTCACACTCTTCAGATGTGTATCACAGACCATGGAAGTCTGAGCCAGCAATTCCTGGAGTAAAATGTCCTGGGAGAAGTTCTGTGGGGTCTGATCTACGGTGGTTTGCCCACCAGTCATGTCCAGGTTGAACATGGATCAGAGGCCTGCTGTAATTTCAGTGATATTTCTTGTGAATCTGGTCACTGAACGTGCAGACCGCTCTGGTTTCTGCCACCATGAACAGTCACGCTTTTTCCAGGTGTCAAGTTGCCAGCCATGGCATTTGCATGTCTCCCAAAGGAGAAGGTGGGACCTGTGGCCTTCTATGAGAACGTGAGTTCAACGCAATAAACCGTACAGTGCACTGAAGACCTGATTCATTTGCCAGAGGGAGAGTGGATGATACTCATCGAATTGTAGGAACCCACCTCTTTTTTTTTCTTTGGACAATAACCAGCTAATAACATGTGTGGCCTCCCCTCTCTGCGTTCCAGCTTGTCGGACCTTGGCACCAAGCAGTCGCATGAATCACGATGGTGATTTTTGCCGTAAGGCAGTTCCTGTCGTTATTATCTCCTTGCTGTGTCGATAACACTTTGGTGGTGATGGTCAGGATTTCCTCGCGCTGCAGAGCTTTCCTGAAGATCAGCTCCGCGAGCGGTGGAGGAAGTCGCCGTTACGAGATTGCTCCTGGATGCTTAGAACTGGGTGGCCAACTTCAAACGTACGTGCGACCTGACATGATCCGAAGAGCGCGGGGGCGGCTCCTCTGTCCCTTATCTGCTTTGTCGGCGCAGGCAGACGTCTACGTGGACATTCACCTACACACACACGTATGGGAGCTCCTCTTCTTCTGCCAGTGCTCTGAGGGCTGAAGTAAAACCAAACCTGGGTATGGAAAACTGCCAAGAGACCGGGACCCCAGCAAGGGAGGAGAAAGGAAGGGAGATTGAGGCTGGACACGAGGAAGAAATTGTTGTCCCTGAGGGTGGTGAGAGCCTGTCCCAGGTTGGCCAGAGAGGTGGTAGATGAACCATCCCTGGAGACATCCCAGGCCAGGCTGGACGGGGCTCTGAGCAACCTGAGCTGGTGAAGATGTCCCTGCTCATGGCAGGGGGGGCACTGGGGGAGCTCAGAAGGTCCCTTCAACTCAAACTATTCTATGATTCTAAAGGAGATGGAGGAGAATGGTCTCATGTCTTCCTTTAAATCCCAAGGATGTGGTGGGAACACTTGTGGCCAGGGAGAAACTCAGGGTCTCACACCCACCCCTCTTGCAGTGCCACAGTGTTGGGACTTCACACACTACGGGTTCCTTCCAGCTAAAGGAAAACTATGTTTAGTTCAATTTATAAATGCTTAGGCAAACAGATTTGTTATTTAAACTCTCTTTTCTTTTTTTTTTTTTTTTTTTTTTTGTATCAATAACCTTGTTTGAAGGTAAAAGCCAGCACGCTGCATTCTTTCAGCCTTGGTATTCTTGGTGTTATGCTGCTTTTCTCCTGCTGTTGGAAGAGCTTTCAGATCTTTGCATACAACATCTAGGTCCATGATTTTGGTGGTGTTTCCAAGCAAGAGACTTCCAAAATACAGCTCCTTGGCTTCTCTTCCTCATCTAGAAGAGGCCAGCAAGGCCACAAAAATATATGACTAGGGCTTCCAAGAGCTGCAGTTGTACACAAGACTGGGAACTGCTGTGTTCAAGGTGGAGTTCGTTCACTACTCGACCATCCTGCCATTCCTCTCTGAAGTGGAAGAGATCGCCTTGGTTGGCTTCCTGCTTGCCACGTCTTTTCATGGTGGGGTTTGCATACAAGCCAGAACTCAGATTTATTCTGCCAGTGTTCATCTTCTAAGAGTCGTTGGTTCAGGAACTGATGGCCATGTTCTTCTTCTGGGAGGTCTAAGGTAGCTTTCCTGATGTGAGGTTGGATCAAAATGTAAAATCGATGACCTAGTGGTCTCCTGGAGTAGTTTGCGGTTTGGATGGAATAATCCAGGCATCTTTTACAAGCGGTTTTCCAAAGGTAGTTGTTTATTTAGCACCTTTGCTGTGCTGCTCGTGACCTGGTGAGAAGGACCAGCAGAGTTCATGAGCAGATAATCCAGCTCAGGATGGTTAGAAACGAGTTAAATGCAGATAGGTGAGGGATGGGAGTGGGACTTGGTGACATTCCTTAAGTCCAGTCTGGGCAAGTCACTGCTCCTTGATGAGAACAGTCCTGTTTCGGGAGAAATCAACAGCAAATCTTCATCTTCTGTGTTCACGTTTCCCATCTTCTGTTCATTTCTGCTGTCCGCATCTCCAAGTCTTGCCTGTGCTGCCTGTTTGGAGTGGTTGCCTCCTCATACCAAGAATAGTTTTGCTCTGCCAGACCTGCACATGTGCCCATAGCCACCAAGGTCCTACCATGGGTAGATGAAATTGGAATAAAGTAGGATAAAGACGTACGGAAGGCAAAAAAAGAGAAGTCGCAGAAGTGACTTCCAGCCTTTCCAGAAGCTGTGTGGCCTTTTAGAAGATTCCCCATTGGGTGCTGCACTTTGCTATGGGGGCAAATGTGGGGGTTTCACAGATTTTGTGTTGCATCTGTCTCTTCTTCCCCTACATGTCCACCAAAAGGCTTTTCAGAGCTTAACACATGCAGAGAGCTGCATCCAGGAGCCACGTTCAAGGAGGTTCCTGCCCTGGGAGATGAGGACTGTCGTAGAATCAGAATGGTTTGGGTTGAAGGGACCTTCAAAGCTCATCCAGTCCAACCCCTGCCATGAGCAGGGACATCTTCACCAGATCAGGTTTCTCCTGGAGTTTTAAGTATTCTCGCGGGGTTGGGAGCCGTGTACAGTAGGAACAGTCATCAGCCTCGTCTTACGTGCGCCTCGTCTCACTGGTTAGGATCATTTCCCTCCCCGTGGAAACCATCAGGAATTTCCGTTATTTCCTTTCCTGAGGCTTTGTTTGGGTGGGGATTTCTGGAAGGTATTTCACAGGCAGGTATAATTAAAGAAAGACATGCTTCTCCTGGAGGCCAGACAAGGCTTCTTTAAAGCCAAGCCTTTCGCGTGGTGGGGGCAAAACAGAAACCGTTCGTTGCCTGGTCCGATGGAGTTGGGGAAAGGGGGGAGCTAATCGGCTGGGAATTATCCCAGTTAAACGCCGCACACTGGGGTTAAAGCCCTTATCCAGCAAATCCTTGAAATATGTGCTTAATTTTAAGTCTCCCTGACTTCAATCTGTTTACTCTTGCGCTTAACTTTAAGCACGTGCCTAAGTGCTTGGCTGGCCGGGGGCCAAGGCAAATAGCACACTTAGGAGTAGATTCCACATAAAATTAATGCTTTAGCGGACTGAAGTCCCGTGGGATAGAGGATGCTCTAGCAGGTCTGGGATGGTGGAAGGGGACGATGCTGCAAACCTGTGCATATCCCAGCTCCACAAGGTGATTCAGTGCTGGGTACCATGGACCTTATGGGGAGCATCTTAGCAGCGTAATCTCTCAAATTTCAGCATCTGTATAATATTTCGCTGTTCCGAAGGCGTCAGACTCACGGGTAGCCTTGCTTATACCACCAACATAGTATTGGAAAGAAAAATATGATTACTTTTTTTCCTCTTAATTGGGAGAGAGTGAAGTTTTAGCGGAGGAAAATAGCCTTGATGTTGTCATCAGAAGAGGAAGGGGAGCAGATCATATGAGCTGACTGATAAATCTTCATAGGAATTTGCGTGGCTGCATTAACACTTACAACAGAAAGGACTCCTGTCTTAGCACAAGCTTTTGTAATGGCTTTATCTTTTTCTTTCCTGTTCCAAGCTAATTCCTGAAAGCTTGGAATTTAATTTAATTTAATCCGTCTTTTGCTCATCCAGCCTGGACTTCTTAGAATGCCAAAGTTTGCATTTATTTTTCTTTATTTTTTACCTATGAATGACAACATTATAAGCTAATAACCACAACCGTGGCATGAAAATAAAAAGCCACCGTCAGAAAACGAGATCTTAACCCACTACCAGGGGTTAAGGGAAATGTGTAGCTGGAACAAATACAGCGCTCGTCTGACTTCCTCAATAACTCTGCTGGGGGAGCAGGCAGTTGCCAGACGAAGGAAGCGTGGTTAGCCATCGAGTCTTTGAATGCGGCTCCGTTTCCCCCTCGAAGCCATGGAATTTATATTAACCTCCAGCTTTTCTTAGCTGGTGGGAATTGTTTTTTTTCTTGGTGCATGAGGAAGAGCTTTGCTTTTGTTGCTTCGCTTTGTCGCGGGAGCGGAGGAGACGGTTCTCCTCGCGTGGTGTTCTTGCTGGCAAATCGCCATGGGTGTTAGGTGATTAGTTTTTGGCGTTGATAAGGGGACAAAAGCTGAGGCTGCCAAGCACAGGAACGCAGGCATCTGATGACTTGGTTTGGAAGGGCAGATTTAAGTCATCCCGGCTGACCGGGTTGTCTCCGATCCCCCTGGACTGGGCACTGCTGAGGCCCAACCTCGAATCCTGGGTTCAATTTTGGACTCCTCACACCAAGAAAGGCCTTGAGGTGCTGGAGCGAGTGGAGAGAAGGGAACGGAGCTGGGGAAGGGGCTGGAGCACAAGTGTGATGGGAGCGGCTGAGGGACCTGGGGGGTTCAGCTGGAGAACAGGAGCTGAGGGGACACAGGGACACAAAGAAACGGCCTCAAGTTGCACCAGGGGAGGTTGAGGTTGGATCTGGGGAACAATTTCTTCCCCAAAGAGCTGTGGGGCATTGGAACAGGCTGCCCAGGGCAGTGCTGGAGTCACCATCCCTGGAGGGGTTGGAAATACACACAGATGAGGTTCTCAGGGACATGGGGTAGTGCCAGGGGTGGGGGGCGGTTAATGCTTGGACTTCATGATCTTGAGCGTCTTTTCCAACCAAAATGATTCTATGATTCTATAATTCTGTGATTCTACATACAGTGGGCAAACAGCAATATGCCAGTGAGGATATCTCAAACCACTTTTGGTAAAGTACTTGGCCATGTAATTTAACCTCTAGTTAGATCATTAGGAGGACTACACGGGTGAGCCTGGAGTGTAGCATGGGAGACCTCATATAGTGTCCCAAGGCTGCCGTATTGTCCCTGCATGACTTCAGAGCCACCTTGAAGGTGTCATTGTTGGCATTTAGTGTCTGAGTTAGGATATGGTTGGACTCGATGATCCTGAGGGTCTCTTCCAACCAAAATGTTTGTATGATTCTATGATCTGTAGGATGCTTATGGCTGCGGTGCTGACAGTGGTGGGCAGAGATCCTGGATGGAGAAGGGAACCAGCTGAATGGACATGAGGGATGTGCTGGTTGCCGTAATTCCCATTTCTCTTTGGTCGTGAGCAGTTCGACAGCCACTTCTGAGTTGCTCACAATACATTAATGATTAATCTACGTTTTTTCCATCATGCCTCTTTCTTCTCATTGGTGACCACTGTCCTAGACCCTTACCAGCTTCTAGAGCTGAGCCCAACACATGGTCACAACCCTGCCAGGAAGGAGGGCACCAAGGAAAGGAGAAAAGAGCTAATGATGCCCAAGCAAGGAGGGACAACGTGATTCGAGATATCCCAGTAAGCAAAGTCTTCAGTGCCGGTCGCTTGGCACATGAAAATATCCAGGAGTTGGGTTGTTTTGTTGAGTTTTGATGCTGGTTCTTCTTTGACCCTGCTTGGTTTTGATGAAATACCTGAAGGTTTGTCCTCTTGGCCAACGTGGAATGAAATGAAGGGGCTTCACCCAGCTCCTGGCAGTCAGCACAGAAGCAGCTTTAACACATGATGTTTTGAGCGATGTCTGGAGAACGTGTGGTTTCCTTCTGTCTTTAACATTGTCATCGTTGGCGCTTAGCATTTCCAAGACACAGGAGAGCAGATATAGGTGTCTTGCTGCCTGTCCTGTAGCAAATTTTGTATAAAAACCCATTTCTCAGGACTTTTTTTTTTTGGGTGGAAGTGCCAGATCCATTTCCAAATGTCACGTTTGGAAACTGCAGTAAAGCAGCTACAAACCTGCTTTTCTTACTTGTCCTCGTTTTACTGTTAATAGTACTCCACAGCTCCCCAAGGTCTGCAAAACACCCGTGAAAAACCACCAGCATAATGGATATATAGTGTGATGTGTTTAATACTCTGTGGCAAGTGCATAACGTTTTATGTGCTTGTCCCTGCTTTAAAAGCCATCACAGCAGGAGGAATTTTAGTCCTCGATGCATAAAAGGAAAATCCTGTGAGGGCGCAGACGGACGCTCAAGAAACGGCTTCTTCCACCCAGGTGCCGGTACCCTGGCAAGGAGAAAGTCGAGCCCTTGTGTTGTGCCGCCCACGCTCCTGCAAAGGAATGGCACTTTTTGAAGGGAAGAATGAGGCTTTTATGAGATTTAATTGACATTTACACATTGGGGTATTTTCCAAGCTGGGGTGTCTGCGACATGGGATCCTCGCTTGTTCTCTCTGGGCTGAGCTAGAAAAAGCAGACTTGGGAAAGGAGATCAGCTGTTTATTTGTGGTATAGTCCTGGGGAAAATGTGTTGGCTGCATCTTCAGCCAACTGCAAGCAGCAATATCTGTTGTGGGAAAGTGTTTCCAACACAATACAAAGGGCTTGGAGAAGGAAAGGATGGTGATATTCTGCGCAGCTTGCTTCAGCAGTGAAGGTCTATGAGGAAGGTCTACCAGTGGACCAAGAGGGCCAGCCACCACCGTGACCCCATTAAAGGTGACAGCAAAATTCCCTTGGACTTTGGTGACGCAATGTATGGATCACAATTACAGGGATCACAGCAAAAAATGCTCATAGAATAATTTCGGTTGGAAGAGACCCTCAGGATCATTGAGTCCAACCATAACCTAACTCTAGTACTAAACCACGTACGTCCCTGAGAACCTCCTCTAAACACCTTTTCAACCCCTCCAGGGATGGTGACTCCAGCACTGCCCTGGGCAGCCTGTTCCAATGCCCCACAGCCCTTTGGGGAAGAAATTGTTCCCCACATCCAACCTCACCCTCCCCTCGTGCAACCTGAGGCCTTTTCCTCGTCCTATCACTTGTTATTTGGGAGAAGAGACCAACACCCTCCGGGCCACAACCTCCTTTTGGGTAGTTGTAGACTTACTAACTATTGCCTATGATCATAGGGTGTTGCAAAACTTTGTACACTTGGAAGGTCCACAATGGGAAGGGCCAAGGGCTGAGCGGTGAGAATGTTCTCCTAGCGCCTCTGGGTTGAAAGAAAAGAGAAGCCACCTCTTGTTTGTAAGATTATAAAGTTATCACTTGACAAATAAGGCATTTCATCACTGTTGGACTGTCCCAGCTCCTATGGGTTGGAGATCCTTTGGGCTGAAACTCTGGTCCACCCAAGAGGAGAAGATTTGTGGGGGCTTGGTTATGGGGGATTGCACAAATGACCATGAAAAACATGAAATATTTTATTAATAATAAGGGTGAAAAGAAAATAAACTTGGATACAGCCTTTACCTCCTACCAAGAGTGATGTTGTGGTTCGGGGTGGGCACACCTGGCACGACAAGGCTGCACTGACACTGGCATTGCGCAGAGGTTCAACAGACCCTCCAGCTTAGAGGGTGACCTTGTCCAAAACTCCCTGATGTCCCATGGGGTCTTTTTATATGTCACCTTAAAAATTCATCAGGGAGGTCCCTATTCTGCTTTCAGCTCTCTTTCTTGCAACGCCATCCACTACAATGGCAAGATGCAGTTCTCAGGGACATGGTTTAGAGGTGGGCTTGGCGGTGTTGGGTTAACGGTTGGACTCAATGATCTTAAAGGTCTTTTCCAACCTAAATTATTCTGGGATTCTATGATGGGAAGGTGTTGAGGGTGAACGATGAATGAAGGGTCCTCCTGCCATCTCATTTGCCCAGGTCGTCTTATCTGGAGGGACATGGGCAGATGGCACATGGAGGTTCACAAATGGGGGCTGTTGGGCTTTGAAGGATACAAGAGACAGGGAAAACCAGACTGGGGAATGTGAAAAATATAGGGGAAAAGTATGCTTTAAAGAAATTTGAGGTCCTAGAGGGACTGAAATATCTCAAGTTACAACTATTCCCATAGCAACCTCATAACACTTGAAGTCCCAGCTAAAGCGATTCCTCCCGCACCCCCAAGTTAGCACAAAGCCAAGAAAAATGTAGGAGAAGCTTTTCAGAGCAGCTCAGCCCTTTCTCAGGATCATCTCGGGCTACCTGGACAGACCACAAAAGAAATAACCGGTGTGGTACCTCTGGTCGCGAGTGATGCCAACGGTATTTATTCCCAATATTACCTCAGAAAGGCTCTGTTTTCCAAGGGAAGGCAAACCCAGGTCACCAACGCTGTTTATTTTAATGATTCTTTAAATATTCTCTATTTAAGGACCCCAAGCAGTAGTACGATTATATCTATATTTGCTGGATAAATTAATTTATTTGTGGATGGGCTTCTTGACTGCTGACAATCAGGTTTGTTTTTAAGCCTGACCGGGGTAGAGGAAACACATACAAATAAACAATAAACCTAAATAACACTAAAATAACATCAGTTGAAACAATTAGAGTTAACTTCCACTCATGAAGTATTGTTCCCATTTTGCTATAACATGGGAAAAAAACTCCGTTTCCTAAGTCAGCTCGTCAACGATTTTGGATTCGCGGATTCTTGTAACAAAAGGGGATTTCTTTTGTCTGTTATTTATACTCTTCCTATGGCACCGTGTGTCCGTGTCGCTGTGTCTGGAGAACCCTGTTTCAATGCAGCAGCATTTCCATCCCCCCTGTCCCCATCTCGGTGGCTTCGCCGGGGCTTGGTGGCACCAGTTGGGCTTTTCTTCTTGCCCATCCTGGTTGCCCTGATGTGCACGCGTGTGTTTGCAGAGGCAGTTCCTCCTTGGAGACTTTGTCCTGGATTTTAAAGTTTATTATCCCTGAATTATGTATAATTCAGGGGCTTAGGGGCCGAAAGTTAAAAACAGACCCTGGAAAACTCGCTGTCAGTATTCAGAAGGCACTGAGGAAGGTTCAGGGTACGTTTCACTTGAGACACTTTGCCTAATTATTCAAATGCTTTAATTGCGTTTGCATCCTTCACCCTGCATGGGGAGTTTCTGCTGTTCTCTGTGTCTTTTGTTTCATCCCAGAAGCTGCTGAGGGCTGGGGTGGGACACTTAGCCCCACCAAATTTTTAATGCTGCCAAGTATTTAATGTCATTTTAAATACTGCCTTCTCTCTCGCTGGGTGTCCATTCTGCCAGGGGCCGATAGCAAACACCAAGGAAAGGCATTTGGAATATAAGTATCACAGTATGTTTGGGATTGGAAGGGACCTCAAAAGATCATCTAGTCCAATCCCCCCATGGAGCAGGAACGCCTGGGTGAGGTTACACAGGAAGGTGTCCAGGCGGGTTGGAATGTCTGCACAGAAGGAGACTCCACAACCCCCTGGGCAGCCTGGGCCAGGCTCTGCCACCCTCACCAGGAACAAGTTGCTTCTCAAATTTAAGTGGAACCTCTTGTGTTCCAGCTTGATCCCATTACCCCTTGTCCTGTCATTGTTTGCCACCGAGAAGAGCCTGGCTCCATCCTCATGGCACTCACCCTTTATATATTTATAAACATTAATAAGGTCAGCCCTCAGTCTCCTCTTCTCCAAACTAAAGAGCCCCAGCTCCCTCAGCCTTTCCTCACACGGGAGGTGCTCCACTCCCTAAATCATCTTGGTTGCCCTACGCTGGACCCTCTCCAGCAGTTCCCTGTCCTTCTGGAACTGAGGGGCCACAACTGGACACAATATTCTAGATGGGGTCTCAGGGTCTAAATGTAAATTCTTTGGGTGTGGGACTGCAGGTGCAGAGTCTGTAGTTGCTTAATTCCCCCAGGCTCAGGGGCTACAGGCTCAGGGAGGAGCAGCTGGAAAGTGCCCGATGGAAAAGGACCTGGGGCTGTTGGTGACAACAGCTGAACATGAGCCAGCGTGTGCCCAGGTGGCCCAGAGGCCACCAGCATCCTGGCTGGTACCAGCACTGGTGTGGCCAGCAGGCCCAGGGCAGTGACCGTCCCTGTGCGGGGACCTGGGGAGGCCAAACCATGAATCCTGGGGGCAGTTTTGGGCCCCTCACACCAAGAAAGGCCTTGAGGTGCTGGAGCAAGTTGAGAGAAGGGAACGGAGCTGGGGAAGGGGCTGGAGCACAAGTGTGATGGGAGCGTCTGAGGGACCTGGGGGGTTCAGCTGGAGAACAGGAGCTGAGGGGACACAGGGACACAAAGAAACAGCCTCAAGTTGCGCCAGGGGAGGTTGAGGTTGGATGTGGGGAACAATTTCTTCCCCAAAGGGCTGTGGGGCATTGGAACAGGCTGCCCAGGGCAGTGCTGGAGTCACCATCCCTGGAGGGGCTGGAAATACACACAGATGAGGTTCTCAGGGACATGGGTTACTACCCGGGGTGGGGTAACAGTTGAACTCAGTGATCTTAAGGATTCCTTCCAACCAAAATGATTCTATAATTCTATTCCATGACTGAAACACCCACCATTTTGTGAGAGGGTACGTATAAACCAGTATTAATGCTCAACAAGTGAAAATCCAGGAGGCTGCGTCCTTGGGGCAACATGGGAGGGCAGAGGGATATTCCCTGTAGGGAAATGTTTTTAATGATGACTGAAGAGTGGTGTTTAGCTGTGAAAGTCCTGATCGCTGTCACAGACATCCCGTCTCCGTGCTTGCACCCTTTTTTTGGGAAACGAGTCTTCTCTGAGATGCTCATCACCGAGGCACACGTGCTGCAGCTACATGTCCAGCCTTTGCTGCCCATCTGCGATTTCTGGTGTGCTCCCTAAAGATGCAGTTAATCAGGAAATCCTCCAAACCAGGACATCTCCCAAGAAGCAGCTTCCCATGCCTCCCGTTTGAGGCTTGTATTATGCCATGATTCATCAACAAGCACGTCCTACCATCAAGATCCCACAGAACATCTGCCGTGGGGCTTGTTGGATCAGCGCTGGCAAAGCCAGAGGAGTTTTGTTCCTATTCCAGCTCCTGGGTGCCTGGAAACTACGTCCTTCTTGCCAACCCTGTAGTTTAATTGAGCCCTGATGCCGATTATTGAGGTTGAAGAAAGTATCTCCTTGGAGGTGGCCAGGACCTACAAGTGCTTTGTTGTGGGTGAGGAGTGATGGGAGAGCCACAACCATGAGGTGCTGTAAGGATTTACCTGCTTTTTATCTTGTGTGACAAGTATGTTTTAAAATCCCTGCACTTTCTATTCCTTTAACATCGAGCACCAATTGATTCCTTGTACAGAAGCAACTATTTTTATAAGCACCTTCCAGGAAAAATGAAGAGCTTGCAATTTGAAGGAACAGATTTATCATTTAAATTTTAACAGAGCGGAAATCATTTCCAGGCGGCTTCCTGACATTGTTTGGTATTCTTCCATGGCTTCCAAAGCAGGTCAAGGCTTTGGTTTGTGCTTCAGCCCTCTCCTTTCAAGAGGTAAAAAATTCCCCTCGGGTAAGAGAGGACAAGTAGGTGCCAGGACAACACTGAGGGTGTTCCTGGAAGTGGAAGAGACAACAGCAAGTGGCCTCCGAGGAGATGGTTCTACTGGAAGTGCCTACAGGGTTTATGTGTGTCAATGAATCATAGAATCACAGAACAGTTTGTGTTGAAGGGACCTTCCCAGCTCCCCCAGTGCCCCCCCTGCCATGAGCAGGGACATCTTCACCAGCTCAAGTTGCTCAGAGCCCCGTCCAGCCTGCCCTGGGATGTCTCCAGGGATGGTTCATCCACCACCTCTCTGGCCAACCTGGGACAGGCTCTCACCACCCTCAGGGACAACAATTTCTTCCTCATGTCCAGCTGAATCTCCCTTCTTTAGTTTAAAACCATCACCCCTTGTCCTATCACAACAGCTCCTGCTCAAAAGTCTGTCCCCATCTTTCTCACAGGCCCCTTTTAGGACCAGAAAGGTGCAATAAGGTCTCGCCGGAGCTTCTCTTCTCCAGTTGAACACCCCAACTCTCTCAGCCTGTCCTCCCAGCAGAGCTGTTCCAGCCTCTGATCATTCCTGTGGCTCCTCTGGCCCCTCTCCAGCAGGTCCATGTGTGTCCTGTGCTGAGCACCCAGAGCTGGAACAGCACTGCAGGGGGGTCTCACCAGAGCCAAGTAGAAGGACAAAATCGTGTCCCTCAATCTGCTGCCCACGTTCGTTTTGCTGCAGCCCAAGATACGATTGGCCTTGGGTGGGTAGAGGTGATGGGGATGGGGCTGGCAGGGAAGTAATACCAACTTTACCATTTTTTTCGAGTGCAATTGCACATTTCTACTGAGCACTGGCACATTTAACCCTGTAGGCATCAGGTATGTGGAACCGGCACAACAGAAGTTAAATATATCCGCAGCTCTGTGCTGTCCCGAACTTTCCTGCCACTGATAGTCCATCCTATAGGGAGATGAAAGTGCATTGCACGTGACTGGGTTGGTTTCTGTGGATCATTCCTAGAACCTCAATATATATATATTTTTTACACTCCCTCCAATCTCGGTATTTCTATTGTCTCCTTTGTGCAGGAACATGGGGCGTCTTCAGGGCTGCCATGAACTCAGCGTCACCTCACCCTTCCCACCTCCCCAGAAAATCAATCCCGCCCTGAACTTTGTGTGCAATAAAACCCACTGAAACTCCCAGTGCCTTCTGCAGGCCTAGTAACCTGTTTGTTCAGTTTGGGCCTTCTGCAACCATTTGTTTAAGATAAGCAAGGGCGGAGATGTTTCTTGAGGGCACAAAAGGTTCTTGAGATAAAGCTGGTGTGGACCGATCCTGTGATATGGCCGAATCGTTCCTTTTCCTTCTCTCATCACCACAGCACTGGGTTTTTCTGTTGGTCCAGTTGATTTTCTCCACTTTTTGTTCACTCTAAGGCTTTCAGTGTTGCTGTTTCTCATTCAGGCATCTTCTGCTTGACCATGATGGTCTGGGAGTGTTTCTGTTGCATGGGGAACATCTGTGGAAGAGACTGGAGGAGAGTTGAGTGAAGACAGTCACACGGCTGAGGGACCTGGGGGGTTCAGCTGGAGAACAGGAGCTGAGGGGACACAGGGACACAAAGAAACGGCCTCAAGTTGCGCCAGGGGAGGTTGAGGTTGGATGTGGGGAACAATTTCTTCCCCAAAGGGCTGTGGGGCATTGGAACAGGCTGCCCAGGGCAGTGCTGGAGTCACCATCCCTGGAGGTGTTTAAAAGATGTATAGACGAGATTCTTAGGGATATGGGTTAGTGCTAGAGTTAGGTTATGGTTGGACCTGATGATCTTGAGGGTCTTCTGCAACCAAAATGATTCTGTGCCAAAGGAGACTCTGGGGTTTGCTACCTATGGGTGGTCACAGAAGGACCACCAGCAGGAACAAGTCCTGCCTCGTTTCTGCTTATCTCCTTGTGATTTACCATCACCAGTAAAAGGACCAAAGCTGGTGCGTCTTTCTTCATCTTCAGCTGATCCTGCTGCAGAGGAGGGATGAGAAAATGATGGCAAAGCTCCTGCTCGTAGCACAGTAGTTCTAAAATAACCATGTCCCTCTTCCTCATGTCCCTGTTCCTCATGTCTCTTCCAGACCAGTATCCCTCAGGTTACTGGGGTGGGTGGCTCAGAAGAAGGATGTTGCTGGGGAGGAGCAGGTATCAGTGGGAGGAGAAGCGGGTGCTCTTGCATTGCTGCATATTGCCAGTGAGATCTTTAAAGCTTTTAACCTGTTCTTTCTTTAAACTTCGATGCAGATGGTTCTGGGGCAGCAGAGTGGCAGCTCTCTGGATTCCCTGGGCAGGTGGACAGGATTGAGGGTGAGATAGACACCTTCATTAGGAAGGGAAAGCACAGAAAGAGTGCACGTGGGTATCAGACCTGCTCCCATGTGCCGTCTGTTTGCAGCAATTTCAGTAGATGCCAGATTTCCCTTGGCGTGTGCTAACTGGCCATGTGACAGTCACCTAAGCCTGTGAGATATCACCTTCTATGCTCCAAGAGCTGCTTTCCCCAATCATCTAAAAATCACTGAATCATAGAATCATTTTGGTTGGAAAAGACACTCAAGATCATTGGGTCCAACTGTTAACCCAACCCGGGCAATACTCCGTGTCCCTGAGAACCTCATTTCTGTGTCTGTTCAACCCCTCCAGGGATGGTGACTCCAGCACTGCCCTGGGCAGCCTGTTCCAATGCCCCACAGCCCTTTGGGGAAGAAATTGTTCCCCAGATCCAACCTCAACCTCCCCTGGCGCAACTTGAGACCATTTCATCTTGTTCTAGCACTTGTTACTTGGGAGAAGAATGAACGTAGCTGATCATCACAACGTAGCTGATCTTTAGGAGACGGGCCGGTAGAGCAGTCCAGTCCTCAATGCTCCATCTCTTTCAGGGCTGTTGGCCTTTCTTGTTCCAGCACGCATGTTAATAATTGAAACTTGACATGCATCAGAAGTCCCATGGGCTTCTCAGGTTCTGCTCCAAGCTTCGCACCATGTCAACCACAGAGTGTTTTGCTCCAAAATTGAAAATGACTCCTATTAATGGTCCTTCCTAAGACCACGGGCTCCTTGTTCTTTGCTTTTCCCACATGCCTCACTTCCAGAACCAGCAGCACTGAAATGTTGTTTCATTACGTTTTTACTTGAGCCACCTGTGAATAAATATCAAAATAAAACCGAGATTGGAGAGACAGCAAAGGCAATTTTGCTACCCACTCAGAAGTTGCAAACCTCCATATGAAAACCATGCGCACCTGGGCTTGATGTTGTCCTCTAGCCCACAGAGGAGCAAAAACCAGCCTTCTTCTTGTAGACCCATAGCCAAGCATGGTCTTCTGCCTTGTGAGGTATTTCCCTTTGGCTCTGTTCAGGGAATTCAGCTTCGTGAAGGGTTTATCACTGAATAATGGAAGAGCTGCCTTTCAGATCCAAATTGTCCTCAGCAAGCCACCTCTGCTTGCCCCTGAGGGTGGTGAGAGCCTGTCCCAGGTTGGCCAGAGAGGTGGTGGCTGAACCATCCCTGGAGACATCCCAGGCCAGGCTGGACGGGGCTCTGAGCAACCTGAGCTGGTGAAGATGTCCCTGCTCATGGCAGGGGGGGCACTGGGGAGCTGGGAAAATCCCTCCGACACAAACCATTCTAGGATTCTATAACACAGCCCATCTTTGACTAAGAAGGAATAGTCAGAAGCAGAGAAATCTGGCAACCTGCTCTCCAAGGTCTTGTGGTTATTACCAAGTTAACTTAATTCAATCTGGGCTGCTCCTGCAGCCAAACACCTCATGGTTAGTTCTTTGTGGAATCTTTGATGTCTAGTTGCTTAAAATCATACTGAACTTTCTTCATTAGTTGGTATTTGAACCTTCCTCATCCACTTGCTCTCTGAATGCAAAGGGGGATCTTAATATCTATGAGATCTCTGAAAATTTGCTTGAAATTGGCCAATGGATACCAAAGAGAAAAGGAGGGGAGGGAGGGAGCAGATGCGCACACAACCCAATCGCATCAACTGTGCTGGGTTAGGAAGTCAATATTCGGTGAGGTTGTTTCCGAATGTTGTGTGACCACAGCAGCCTAAAGCTCAGGGTATTTTTAAGAATTTAAGCTGCATTGCAGACACAGGTGGAAATACAATTACCCTGGAGAAATGAAACTACTTCTGCAGAACACAAAGACCTAAAGCACCAATTTCCTCAATGCGAAGTGTTCATTGAAGTCTCAGGAGCTGCCTTTTAGAATCATAGAATCATTATGTTTGGAAGAGACCTTCAAGTTCATCAAGTCCGACCATAACCTAACTCTGGCACTGACCCATGTCCCTGAGAACCTCATCTCCGCATCTGTTCAGCCCCTCCAGGGATGGTGACTCCACCAGAAGCATCGGGGTGAGAGATGATTTCATTACACGTGAATAAGGTTCCTAATCCAAGGAGCACGACGGTGCCTGAACAGAGGAGAACTTGGTGTCCCCATTAGGAAAATCAAGCATCTCCCTTCTCCAGCTGAGCAGTTCCCTTCCTTAGTCGTAGTCATGAAACAATGTTTTGGAAAAAAACAGTCACCAGTCCCTAATCTTATGTGGGTTGTTTTGGTGCCTAAACAGCTAAATTTGGAAGGGAGAAAAGTCAACCTTTTTTTTTTTTTTTTTCCCAGTAAGCTGATGTAAAAGGAAATATCAGCAACTTCAAGAAGGGTGGAGTGGCTGATGAAAACCAAGGGTGCTGGGTGGGTGGGGACAGGCCAGAGTCCCAAGGGCACAGTGAACATCTTGATGGCTCTTGGGTTTGTCTGGAGGCTGCTCCCCACCATGGGTCATGCAGGATGGCAATGGAAGTACCTTCAGTCATAGAACCATAGAATAGTTTGGGTTGAAGGGACCTTCCAAGCTCATCCAGTCCAACCCCTGCCATGAGTGGATCCTCTGGCCCCTGTCCAACAGGTCCATGTCTGTCATGTGCTGAGGACCTCAGCTGGACCCAGCATTGTATTGGGATCCCACCAGAGCCAAGTAGAAGGTCAGAATCATGTCCCTTGACCTGCTGGCCACGCTCCTTTTGCTTCAGCCCAAGATAACATTGGCCTTTTCTCTAGAAGAGTTATAAGAGAAGAAAGTTAAAAAGGAAACTACTTTCTCAGGGAACACACTTGAGGACCGTGACCAAAGCAACGTTCAAATGGGGACGTGCAGCAGGACTTACCTGGGGACTTCTTGAGTTCTTCATTGCTTGACATCTTAAAGAGCAAAGGTCTTTGAAGTGGAAGGTTCCAGCTGCCATGGGAACTCCAGAGTTGCTGCAGTAGCAGGTTCTCCAGGCTCTTTGCAGATGGCCAAGGTGGATGGTCATAATAAACCAAATTCATCTAGGACTTGGAGATGCCTCCTCTGGTGTACAAGCCTAAATTCATTACTATCCCCAGCAACCTTTCTTCCACCAGAGAAACTCCAAATACTATTATCTCAGTAACCGCTACTAAAATTAACTGTCATTTTTAAGGCTCTTCACGCAGAGAGGGACTTTATTTTCTTTAAGCCGGTGTGTTATGTTGTCATGCCAATGTGACAAAGCTGCTGCTCCATGAGATGGTTTCCCACCCAGCCCTTGGCCAGGCTGCTGCCTCGTGGCTCGTGCTGATTCACCAGCAGCGGCTGGAGCTCAGATGCTGAGATAGATTGTGATGGAAATAAAAGGAGCGACTTTTACAGGGCTTTTATGGCCAGCCGGGGACGTACAATACTGCATAAATAAAATTCGTTATGGTTATGATAGCTCTGTAGTCCCTGGAAAATAAATAACACTTTGCACTTATATAGTGCCTGTCATCCAGGAGCCTCAGAGCTCTTTGCTGACATTAATGAAGCCTCGTGATGACCATAGTAGGATGGTAAATACAGCATCTCCCTTATCAGATGAACATACCAAGTCAGAGTCGGCACCTTCAGTGGAGAGAGGCCGAGGCAGCAGCTTGAGTTACACGCAGCTCTTCTACTGATGTCGCTGCTGCAAATTGCTCAATGTCCTGGTCATCACAGTTGTTTCCAGTAGGTAGATGCCACCTGTCCCTTCCCCAGGGGTGTTATGGGTTGGTCAGTGTATAGATCATATAATCATTTTGGTTGGAAAAGACACTGAAGATCATCGAGTCCAACCATTACCCCACCCCTGGCACTACCCATGTCCCTGAGAACCTCATCTATACGTCTGTTCAACCGCTCCAGGGATGGTGACTCCAGCACTGCCCTGGCAGCCTGTTCCAATGCCCCACAGCCCTTTGGGGAAGAAATTGTTCCCCAGATCCAACCTCAACCTCCCCTGGTGCAACTTGAGGCCATTTCTATGTCCCTGTGTCCCCTCAGCTCCTGTTCTCCAGCTGAACCCCCCAGGTCCCTCAGCCGCTCCCATCACACTTGTGCTCCAGCCCCTTCCCCAGCTCCGTTCCCTTCTCTCAACTCGCTCTAACTCCTCAGTGTTTGACCAGCTCATGGTGGTCACGCTCAGTGAGGTTTTCATGATGTGATTGTTGAGTTGCTAATGGCATGGGGGCACAACCCCAACCCATCTGCCAGCTATGGCTCGTGTTCCCTTATTTCAGTATCCTCAGAATCATGGAATAGTTTGGGCTGAAGGGACCTTCCCAGCTCCCCCAGTGCCCCCCCTGCCATGAGCAGGGACATCTTCACCAGCTCAGGTTGCTCAGAGCCCCGTCCAGCCTGGTCTGGGATGTATCACAGTATCACAGTATGTTTGGGATTGGAAGGGACCTCAAAAGATGATCTAGTCCAATCCCCCTGCTGGAGCAGGAACGCCTGGGTGAGGTTGCACAGGAACATGTCCAGGCGGGTTTTGAATGTCTGCAGAGAAGGAGACTCCACAACCTCCCTGGGCAGCCTGGGCCAGGCTCTGCCACCCCCACGGAGAAGAAGTTTTTTCTCAAATTTAATGTCTTGAGAAGTTTTTTGTCAGATATAATGTCTCCAGGAATGGTTCATCCACCACCTTTCTGGGCTGCTTACAGACATTTTTACAGCTGGGTTTTAGATAAATAAATAAATATGAAGGAAACAACCCAATGAAAATGAATGGCTTAAGTGCAGCAGTGTGGTGTGTGACGTGGGTGAATTCCCTATAGATAGTGTATATTGGGATCCACCAATATTTGCTCTATATGGCTTGTCCCATCCAGAAATCACAGATAAATCCATTGCCTGCTCTTTGCACCATCTTTGAGCAGGTACAGGTCTGTGGATTTCCAGACCCACATTGATAAAGTCTGAGATGTTGTGAGGATGTTTGGATGTGAACTGTTTCTTTTCTCATGCTCACATGGAGGGTGTCCATCTCTGTCTCTCTCTGACCCCTTCCATATACGTGTCTCCTGTATCCTGGAGTTGATCGCTGCTTTTCTCTCTGTTTTACAGGGTTACCATCCGTTGCCTCATGAAGCTGAAATCGCACACACCAAAAAACTCTTCAGAAGGAGGAGAAATGACCGGAGGTAGGTGAAGCATATTAATGGTTTGTTTTTTTCAATCTTCTCTTCTTCACTGCACATCCCCCCACACTGTCTCATGGAGTGTCTTTGCACAATACGGCTGTTTGGCAGCTGCCAGCATTGGTTTAATTAAAAAACCTTTATTTGAGCAGTAACATCCTGAAAATACAGAGTCTGTCCATCCCTTTCATTTGTCTTTTAAATCTGTGGTATGTCCTGTATTGCTCCAGGACTATCTTAAGGACCTTCTCTTCCTCTTGTTCCAGCATAGCCTGATACCCCATTTCTATTAGAAGTGGCAGCTGGCAAGGTATTATCTGTAAAATCTTTGAGTCCTTGTGATTTGCTTCCTCTCTTTCTATCGAAAAGCAAAATTTGCTGACTTCCAGGGTCGCCTGCAAAGGGGGGATGGTTGAGAGGGGGTTACAGCGAGCGTCGGATGCCTATAAAGGCAGCTGAGTTCCTGTGATTCCAGTCCATCGGAGTTAATTGAATTGGGTCAACTGGATATTTAATTGTGTCAATTGCATATTTAATTATATGGGGGCATTTAGAGTCCTTGGTAGGAACCGTGACTATGGTTAAATGTGAAAATAAGAGGGGAATGAGGGAGCTTGGTTTCTGCCAGCGTGTTCTGCTGTGGCTGAGAGAACACAACCGGGGCAGTGAAGCTTTACTAAAAGCAGGAGTTTGCAAGGACGGTGTTACTGAACAGGAGAAGAAATGGCCAGTGATCTGAAATCTGGGTCTGAGCTGTGATGCCTCTGGGTGGGATTTTTGGGGGAGTCCTACAGACACTTGTAAAAGGAGTTGGAGTGTCCTCAAATCTCCACATTGCTTCTCGACTCGAGAACAGCTGTGACGCAGTTAACTCTCTGCTCGGTTTGGTTTTCCTAAATTTTACCAAGCAACCAAAAAACAGCTGCAAAGAGTTTGCTCAAGCATCCTAAAAACATTCCTATGTGGACAAGGCTTATGTCAGCAGCAAACTCTATTTTATTTCTTCTTTGGGGCTCCCTCCTTTTTTCCCATGGGCTTGGACGATCACAGGGGAAGATAAAGCTCAGATCAAGTAGCAATGGGATAATATCCCAGGAGGAGAGACAGAAACCGTAAAACTCAAGGCAATGGCAGGAAGATGCCAGGTGAGGTTCAGGTTGTACGTTAGGAGAAGGTTTTTCAACCCAGAGGGTGGTGGAGCACTGGAACAGGATGATTCTTGTGGGTCCCTTCTGACTCAGAACATCATTCTATGAGTCTATAACGCAGTTGATACAGCATCATGTGGGAGGAGATGTTAGACTACTTGATCCCGAAGCAGTCAGGAATTTAATAAAATAGAAAGAGCAGAGGGGATGCAGTTCTGCCCAAGTCCTCCACCTACACAGACATCCACGGTGGTGTCCACGCTTACACAGAAAACATAATTATTTTAATTACAAAAACATAAGTCCAGGTTGAGGGAGCTGGAGTGAAACCGCAGTCTGTTAAATAGTTACTTAAGTGGAAAAAGCATTTTCCTATCCCCTGGACTTCATCTGGGGACCTCAGCACCCTACCTGTCCCTGTGCCACATGGTTTGATGCTGGGGACTTTCAGGGTCTGCTTGGCTCTGTGGTGTTTTGGGGACCAGGAGGGGAGTTTTAGTCTTTCTAGCACTGCTTGAGATGCCCCAGGGAGCACTCACTCCTTAAAACTGATTTCTAGAAGCAAGTGAGGTCTCAGAATGGTTATTTTATGAGAAAAACGTGGTAGAAGTGGGGGGTGGGGAAAGGGTAGAAATAGGGAAGGAAGAGGGAATAGGGGAAAAGAAAAGGGAATGGGGAAAAAAAAAAGGGAACAGGAAAAAAAGTGCCACGGTATTGGAGCTCAAGCAGTTTACAATGCTGTTCACACTTAATTGTAGCACTGTTACCTTAATGTCCCAGGCATCATTCCGGGGGACAAAAGCTTCATTTCAGAGCTGGTGGAGCCACAAAGGTGGTATGAGCATCGCTCAGGATGAGATTTTGTGGTCAGCAAAACCATTGGGAGATTCGGGCTTTTTGTTTTAATCCTCATCAGGGTACGGAGAGACCCAAAATTGCGAGACCACGGATGGGGCAAGGGAGAGCGACGCTTGGGAGAGGCTGAACGGGGCCGTTTGGTGATGCAGGCGCTGGGAGGGGGTTTGGGAAGAAACTCTGGATGCCCAAACCCAAAGAGCTGGTTTCTTAGTAAGGATTTGGCAGCGGCCAAGGGTGGGAATAGGGTTGACATGCAACGGATTTGCAAGAAACATAGAATCGTGGAATTGTGGAATGGTTTGGGTTCAAGGCACCTTCCCAGCTCCCCCAGTGGCCCCCCTGCCGTGAGCAGGGACATCTTCACCAGCTCAGGTTGCTCAGAGCCCCGTCCAGCCTGGCCTGGGATGTCTCCAGGGATGGAGCATCCACCACCTCTCTGGCCAACCTGGGACAGGCTCTCACCACCCTCAGGGCCAACAATTCCTTCCTCATGTCCAGCCTGAATCTCCCTCCTTTAGTTTAAAACCATCACCCCTTGTCCTATCACAACAGGCCCTGCTCAAAAGTCTGTCCCCAACAATGCATAGGTCCAGCTCTGGTCTTATAAACGGTACCAATTCCCTTCCAGAGCACGTGTGCGCTCCGCTCCCCTCTCTGATGGTGACATTCCGAAGGGGCCATGTCTTGGGCCAGTGCAACACCTTTTGTTTCTCATGCAAAACGGCGCCGATGTTCGACCGTGCTATAAATAGCGTCCGTCCCCGCTTCCTTCCCGCCACCTTTCCTCGGGAAATGCTGTCACCACGTTGTGGAGGAGCGCGGCTCACCTACGCTGAGGTCCCCGCCGTGCGCCTTTCACTCCCATGGGGAGAAGTAACCCTATGGACTTGCAACCATAGCTCTCTCCTTGCATATATGATGTGTTTTTACATTCCGCAAGTCATATGTGCTTCATTGGTTGCATAAGATAGAAGCAAAGAGTGGATTAAAGATTTAAAAGCTTCAGCTTTCCCATTTAAGCACGGCTGTGGGTCTGTTGGACACTTTTTCAGTAACAGGGCTCAACATCAAAGCCATATCTGGTGGAGGGTTTGGTTGCACAAGTTGTTGTAAAAGCCTGCAGGAGGTGGCGAGGTCCTCGCTGCAAAGAGCTTCCAACCATGGCAGGAGACCAGGGAGAGGTGTCACCTTCCCTGTGTCACCTGTCAGAAATCCCTGATGTTTTCTCTGTTGGTTTGGCCACATGAGGTTTAGCTGCCACCCTCTGATGAAGGTGATGGAGGACACCTTTGCTTGATGGGATCATTGAAGGAGAAGAGCAAAGGCAAGTTTTTCATAGATGTCCATGTGAACCATGGGGGGTTTTATTGTCCCAAATGCTAATCTGCTCTTTGCTGCCACAGAAGAGCCACTCTACCTAGATGTCACCAATGGCAACTTGGTTTGATCTCCCATAACTCCAGTGAAGGAGGGATTTTCCCCGGATGGTAGCAGGACCTCTCCAGCCTTCACCTCACGCGAGTAGTTGGGGAAAGTAAATACTCTAGACCCATTTCTCAAGTCCTCTTCTTCTGCCCTTCCCAACCTGCTGCCTCTCTGCCGGTGGAGCACAAGCTATGCTGGGACTTGGTCTCCTTGGGCAGGTGGACTCTGAGTTTGGCCCATTGTCTTTCAGAAAGTTCCCAAAAATTCCATTTCTTAAGTATCTATCAGAGCATTGCAAGTCAGCTCAGTGCTGCACAGGGTTCCTTCATATCCCGTGGCATCGTGGGACGACGTGGTTTTGGATTAAGGTTCCAAACCCCATGGCCTGGTGATAAGTTCACAGAGGCCTTGTAGGAGTGATAAGAAATGTTGCCCAGTTTAGATGAGATCTACAAGGAATATATGGAGTTGCTGTGGGTTAAGACAGAGAAGTTTCTACTAATTTATTGGTCTTCTGGTTAACAGAGGACTGAAGTTGTTCTGTGTCGCCTAAGGAAGGGGACAGTTTTGGTGAGGAGCAAGGAAGGGTTGCTGGGGAAGTCTTAAAAAGTTTGTGCCATTGTGATTACATGGGTTCAATGACATTTTGTTGGATTCGAAAGTCAAACCAGGCTGAACACCCGACCAAAAGGAAATCCTCGTGTGTGTGTAGGTGCTGGCTGGTATCTCACAGGGCTTTTGGTGGTCCTTCTATGGGACAGGGTTACAGATGGAAGCACAGACCTGTGACTTCGAGATGGAATAAAACCCTAAGAGTTAATTAATCCTGTCTTCCCAAATGGAGTCAGAATTACTCTTTTGAGTAGAAAATATATGGATCCCTTGTGTGTCCTCCATGCTGGCAGAACGTCCATCCTTCATAAAGCCCCTGCGTGAAGATAAGGAGGTGGAGCAGAAGACTGCTTAGGCCCTCCTGGTTTGTACGTGGAGAGAATGGGTGGGAGCAAAGAATGTCATGTGCCCTCCTCACCTCCCCTCAGCGTGCCCCACATCCCTGTGGCTTTTGACAACAGGATTACAGAAACGTCCCCAAGTTTTCTCTTAGGTCGTCCCAATTTGCTTCCAACCGTTAACTTGGCTTTACACTTAAATGATCAGGAAAAAACAGTCTGGATTTTTTTTTTTTTTAATGTGTTTGTGTTGTTTTCTGGTTTTAATTAGACTCCAAGCTGGGGGGAGGCAGAAATATCGTCCTTCCCCGGAGAGCCCTGGGTGGCTGTCAGGGCCGGTTTCCTCTTCCTGAAGCAGGAGGGTTGTGTAAGCACCGCTGACCCCTCCTGCTCACACCGAAAACCGGGTCATCCGAGGTGAGCATCCCTGTCCTGCCTCCCTGCTCGGAGCACAGATCATCCCAACGGGCCACCACATTGCTGGGGGACCTCCTGCGGCTCATCTCATCTGGTCCACGTGGCCCCAGCCGGGATCTCGCACAGACACCACCGTGGTCCTGCATCGGGGTGGCCCAAAGGATGGTCACGGTGGCTCGGGGCCAGGCAATGAACATCCCAGATCCTCCGGTGGCTCCGCTGAGGAGCGTAAGCAAGCTGTGATATATTTATTTTCCCATTATATTTGATTTTACAGACCCTCGGGGACACTCAGCCACCTACAGTGATTAGTTGGACTGATTAAGCTGCTTTTCCTCTTGTGGTGAAGTCCTTTTGTGAAGGGCTTTTCAATAGCCACACTGCTTGGGACATTGTTCCTGTACAATTTCCTTTCAAAACACCATAAAGGGCACTCGACCACTTTACCCTGTCATAAAAACATCACAGGAATCAGCTTTGCCCAGCTCATTCCTCAAGGGCAAGATCTCCTCATAAGGG
Source organism: Columba livia (assembly GCF_036013475.1). Taxonomy (NCBI): domain Eukaryota; kingdom Metazoa; phylum Chordata; class Aves; order Columbiformes; family Columbidae; genus Columba; species Columba livia. The sequence continues at coordinate 2,383,759 of NC_088642.1, read as the reverse complement.
GTCAGGTGGATGTTGCGGGACCACATGAGGCTCGAGCCAGATGGAACCATTAGCAAGGGGAGGGGCTTGAGATGAGATGAGAGGTAAAGCAAAAGTTTTCTACACTCTTTTTTTTTTGCTGTTTGATAATATGAGGACCCCAGGTCACCCAGGGAACTGAAGGACACAATAAACTTGAAAGCCCCGAGAAGGAAATGCCACTTCACACATCTGTTGGTTCAGGCTTGCCCGGCAGAGGCTGGGAGCGGATGCGGATGCTCTCGAGGTACCCGGGGATGAACGGCGTAGGGGGAGAAGGGCTGTTTCTGCTGAAGAAACGCGCTGCAGCGAGCAGCAAACAGATAAAACAGGTCATTTAATCAAGACTGAAAAGCAGAGGAAGGTCTGCTTTGATTGCCACCAAGGGAGCGACAGATGGAGGAGATTGCAGAGGCACCGGGTCTTTCCTCCCCGTGTTTGTAGTTACTCCCAAACCCTCTCACGAGGTTATCGGGTAGGACCGTATGGAGACCTTGTGTCCTTAGGACCTGGTTAGTCCATCAGCTGCTCTTTGGGCAAGGCGGTGACAGAACAGGACAGAGATGGTATCAGGAGGGTCAGGCAGGAGCCCATTCGATGCGCAGAGCCGTGCTGGCCAGACGCACTGGCATTGCCCAGCCCGCTGTCCTTCCTTTCAGGCGTCGAGGAGAAGGCTCTGCCAGGGGTCACGGTGCTGGGACCCCTCTCCCAGGAGGAGGTTGTTGAGAACAAAGCTTGCACCAGGCTCCATGCTGAAGGAGTGGTCCTTCAGTGATCAAAAAGCCAGCTCCTGACGACCCGTGGGCATCTGGCTGCGGGTGACTCAGCTGCGGGTGGAGCTGCTGGGCAGCACTGCAGCTTCTCGTCAAGAGGAATGTCTTGGAGATGAGATCAGGAGGTGGTTTGGCTCCATCAAGACCATTCTGGGCTCAGTGGTTGGCCCAGAAGGCAAATGGTATCTTGGGCTGAGTCACAAGTAGCATGACCAGCAGGTGCAGGGAGATGCTTCTGCCCCTCTGCTCCCATCTGGTGAGACCCCCCTGCAGTGCTGGTCCAGCTCTGGGTGCTCAGCACAGGACACACATGGACCTGCTGGAGAGGGGCCAGAGGAGCCACAGGAATGATCCGAGGCTGGAAAAGCTCTGCTGGGAGGACAGGCTGAGAGAGTTGGGGTGTTCAGCTGGAGAAGAGAAGCTCCGGGAGACCTTATTGCACCTTTCTGGACTTAAAATGGGCCTGTGAGAAAGATGGGGACGGACTTTTGAGCAGGGCCTGTTGTGATAGGACAAGGGGTGATGGTTTTAAACTAAAGGAGGGAGATGCAGGCTGGACATGAGGAAGAAATTGTTGTCCCTGAGGGTGGTGAGAGCCTGTCCCAGGTTGGGCAGAGAGGTGGTAGATGAACCATCCCTGGAGACATCCCAGGCCAGGCTGGACGGGGCTCTGAGCAACCTGAGCTGGTGAAGATGTCCCTGCTCATGGCAGGGGGGGCACTGAGGGAGCTGGGAACGTCCCTTCCAACCCAAACCATTCCGTGATTCTGTGCCTATGTCACAGCATGGCACAGGGCTCTAATAGTCCAATACCACCCCTGTGCGGTAATCCCAGCCCCAGAACCTACAGGACACAGATGATCAAATAGCTCTGCAGAAGCCATCTGAAATTCAACCAGGTTTGTATCTAACATCAGTCCTAGTCTGGCTCATCTAAGAGCCACTTCCATGGCCCAGCATCATCCCCAGAGCAGCACGCATAGAGTCTTCCCAGTGGCATTACCGTGAGCAGTTGGTGTTTATTGTCCATTGGGGAGTTCTGTTTTGCCTGTCGCCTGTGTCTCAATCTGTGACAGACTGAGCAGGGCTTTTCCACCCAGCTGCTCTTGTTTCTGCCGTCGTGATCAGCGCTGAGCCCTTCCACACGTGAGGGTGTCGGTGACAATATGCCCAGTTGTGAGTCACCCCGAAGGCAGATGGTGTGGCTGCGATCCCGCCAGATAAACACGCCACGGAAGGCAATGCCGTATTTACAGCTCCTCTCTCCATCACTAGCAATGACTAAAAGGACTTTACATTTCATGTAATGCAAGGAAAACATACGTCTGTAAACACCGCAGTGCTCTGTGGGCTCAGGACTAATGGAAAGAGAAAAACAAACCTTTGTGAGTCCAACAGGACACGCTCCATGTGAGCAGGACTTCAGGGGATGTGTCTCCACTACCATTCTCCATATCCACTCCATCCTCCTCGTGTGCCTAGCTAAAGGATGGCACAGAAGGGTTAAAAGATACTCATTTAAGCAAATTTAATCCTTTCCTTTCATTGTTCCTTTTTTTAATGCCAGGAGGCAGCGACAGGAGAGCCGGGTGCGTTTCCCAGCTGCAGGGTTGCCACCTCTCTATTGAGAGCGGCTTTGTCATTACATAAAATCTCTACAACATGAGAGTTTTTATTCTTTTATTTTTTATGATCTTGGCGACTGAGGTGACCCCTGTCCTGCAGACTAAATTTAAACCTGAATTGCCAAGCTGCCAGTAGACTTTATGGCATCAGGAGGCTTTTGCAGGTTGTTTTTCTCCATCTCTGCAGCTGATTGAAAGGCTTTCTGTACCACCCGGCAAAACATTTCCCTGTTATAAAACCTCAATAGAAACGTAATAGCCTGCTGGATAAGCTCAGGGTCTTATGATGTTACTTCACGGAAAGCAAAATAATTGCTCCAGCAAAAGAAAGATCCAGAACTGCAGCGTGTGTCTGGGGTGTAAGGATTTCACCGGATTTCTTAGGGATCTTGTTCCTGTGTGGCAGCAGGGACTGGTCTGAAGGACAGTGAGTTCTTCATACCAACGGCTCTTTACTCCTTTCTGCGCTGCCTGTTCTGTTAAGGAATGGGGAGCAGGAGCTCACGGTGGCTCTACAACCAGGGAGAAGGTTACAAAGCAACCATTCTTGTGTCCGAGGTCTTGGGGGGACGTGGGAGACCTCATTTTTGTTCTCACCTTCATCAGAGACTTCTGGGCTCTACCTCCATCATCACGGGATGCCTTGGTATATCATGAGATCCATGCAGGGAGCCAGCAGACACCAGACCTTGTGAAACCTGCACCAAAAATGGGGTGGGAGCCAGACAAGACACCATAGAGTCACAGAATGGTTTGTGTTGAAGGAACCTTCCCAGCTCCCCAGTGCCCCCCCTGCCATGAGCAGGGACATCTTCACCAGCTCAGGTTGCTCAGAGCCCCGTCCAGCCTGGCCTGGGATGTCTCCAGGGATGGTTCATCTACCACCTCTCTGGCCAACCTGGAACAGGCTCTCACCACCCTCAGGGACAACAATTCCTTCCTCATGTCCAGCCTGGATCTCCCTCCTTTAGTTTCAAACCATCACCCCTTCTCCTGTCACAACAGGCCCTGCTCAAAAGTCTGTCTCCAGATATGTGTACGTATATAACCATTGTAAATACATATATAACCAAGTTATCCCACAATTTTGTCTTGAAAAATGTTTCTCTCAGTGGGACTTCACCAAAAGAAAACTCCACGTTTGTTCTTACAAGCATTGCGTGGGCAAGTCAAGAGGTTGGGACGGCAATGACTCTTTGGGCCAGGTAGTTTTTGTGCTGGAAAGATCACTAAGAAAATCCTGACCACCAATCAGGAGCATGATGTGCAAGGTATTTACCTGAAAACTCTTTACAATAATCTGACAGCCCGTATTCATGCAATTTTCACACTGTCTTGAAGGGTTGCACTGTTTCCAGAGCCGCTCCCATGCCGATCTACGCATTCACATCCAGCGCGGGGGCTCCTTTCGCAAATAAAAATAGTCACAGCAATGGCCCTGACCATGGATTTTAAGATTGCAAGTTATTTTGGTTGAAGGCGAATGTGTTTTATGGCTGACACAAACGTGGTGTTTTTAAGGCTGTGAAATTCTGGAAGAGCCTTGGAAATCTGTTCCCAAAGGTCATGGGGACAAACCTCTCCCGCTGAGCGAGTGAATAGAAATGAGTTCATAATTACAGAGTATAGTAGGGACACGTTTGCTTTTTCACCGTTTTAATTGAGGTTTTTCAGAAAGGAAGAGAACTTAAAACAATACAGAAATGTCTTTTGTTCTTGCAGGGTCATTTGCTGAGAGCTCTGCAGTGAGAGGAGAGGATGTTTATGAAAAAAAAAGCAACAATATTGAGATGTTATTTTAGTGCCAAAGCGCCGTTCCGAATTGGAACAAAACGAAATGCTTCGGGTGGCCTGGGCGCTTGCTGAGAACTAACACTGAGCTAAACGGTTTGCGGTGCTTTTAGTGAACTCAATAAGTGGTTTTGAAACAGAAGAAAAAGAGAGGAAGGGAAGGAATTGAAACAGTTGAAACACCCTTTTCCTTCTCAATAGGATTTCCAAGTCAAAATAATTAGATTTAACAGCACGTGGGTCTGAAGCCCTGAAGCGCATCTGGAAATCAGGTTTTCATCCTCCTCATGCTCCTGTCTCTTCCGTGCCCACTTTGGGAACTGATGAGGGTGACTGGAGAGTCTTTTTGGGGGCACAGAGGGGACATCCCAAAGCCACCAGGGCTGTCACAGGTGTCTCCGCTGAGCAGGAGTCAAGCCGGCATAACAGTGGCTGTGAAAAGCTGCCGTTCACGAGAGAGTTTTCACCTGAGAAAACTCCTCAGGACCAAGATTGTATTTTTTTAAGGACAAAAGTAAGTCTCTGCTTTTGTCCCTGATAAGCAGCAATATGAGCATCTAGTTAAATCGTATTGTAACAATGCAAAAAGCTCTCGAGGCAGCTGAAAGCACATGAGCAGAGATGCTGTTAAAATAATAGTCGCTGTGTTGCTTCAGATTTAGAAACTTCGAGCCAGTGGTGGAGGACAGGCCACTTTTTCATGAACAACCGCACTGAAGGTGCATCTCAGAAAGGAATCATAAAATACCTGGAGTTGGAAGGGTCCCATAAGGATCGAGTCCAGCTCCCTGCTCCTCGCAGGACTGCCTAAAACTAAAAGGTAGGACTAAGAAAGCTGCGCCAGCTCGAACTGAGCATCCCGGAGAACAAGGTGAAGAGCTCCTTGTTGGAGCGATGGTCCTTCACAAGGAGGTGCCTCAAGGATTAAGTGTTCAGATGCAGGAAAGTCCCGAATAAACAGCATTTGCCCCTCCTGAGCGGAGCCAGCAGACGCCGACGAGCAGGACGTCGGCCCAGGGGTTGGTTCCAGGCAATTTAGAGACAAATAATTTTTTTTCTTTCGGTTTGTCCACAACATCACTGGGAGTTATTACACTAAATTAATTCTCCGAACTGCAGGTCCCCGGAGGACAATATTGTCTCGGCGGTTTGTTCCTAAAAGGGCTCAGCTGAGTGATTGCGTTACTGCGGCTTAATGAATTACTGCACGTGAGCTGGGCGGCGGTAATTGCCTCTGAGTGCAAAGTGCCTTGCACTGCCACCCCTCCGCCCAGCTGGGAGATAACGCGCCTTATCTTATGGTTGCCATGCTGTCCTGCATCAACAGAGAGGCGGGATTTTTGCAATTAAATGTGCTACTGGTGTGCTGGAGCTCATGAGGACATCAGGATGGGTCAATGGACACCAGGAGAACAAGGTGTGCGTGTAATGCTGCTTCCCAGCAGTGGTCTCGTCTTCTTCATGGCTGGACTCAATGATCTTAGGGCTCTTTTCCAACTGAAATGATTCTATGATTTTCTAGGAATTTAGAGGCGTTAAATCATGGAATAGTTTGGGTTGGAAGGGACCTTCCCAGCTCCCCAGTGCCCCCCCTGCCATGAGCAGGGACATCTTCACCAGCTCAGGTTGCTCAGAGCCCCGTCCAGCCTGGCCTGGGATGTCTCCAGGGATGGTTCATCTACCACCTCTCTGGCCAACCTGGGACAGGCTCTCACCACCCTCAGGGACAACAATTCCTTCCTCATGTCCAGCCTGAACCTCCCTCCTTTAGTTTAAAACCATCACCCCTTGTCCTATCACAACAGGCCCTGCTAAAATGTCCGTCCCCATCTTTCTCACAGGCCCATTTTAAGTCCAGAAAGGTGCAATAAGGTCTCCCCGGAGCTTCTCTTCTCCAGCTGAACACCCCAGCTCTCTCAGCCTGTCCTCCCAGCAGAGCTGTTCCAGCCTCGGATCATTTTTGTGACACCCAAGGCACCTCAATCGTCTTGGTTGTACTGCTGTTGCTTTGGTAGCTAAAGACGTATTTTATTGATTTTTAACCAACCTGGCAGGAAAGTCTGCATCGCATGGGCGAGCGTAGGGACTTTTGGGTCAATCAGCTGTCGGAAGAATCACGGGGAAGCAATGAAGAGCTGTCCCCAGGGAAGACAACCAGAGATGAAACAACACTGGTGTTCTGTTGTCTGTCAACCGCCAAGTGCTTTTTTGCAGATGGCTGCTCTCAGCATCTCCCCTTCCCTGCAAGGAAACTGAGGCAGAAAGGAGAAGATGCTGTGGTTGAACCTTTCCCCACTGCAGACCTTGCAGTGAACCCTTGGCCACCAGATCCTCGTATTTGCGAACCCCGTCACCCATGACCCTGTCCCTCAAAGCCACTCTTCTAGTGTCACAAAAAAGGACCGTCTACGTGATGCTGTTTCAGCCGTCCAGAATTGAGGGAAGGAAATCTACCGGCAGGTTCCTCTGCGCTAGGAAACCGATCTGTTTTTGAAATGGTTTTCTTTTTGGTGGAGCATTTCCGCCCCAGCTCCTCAGTCCTGGAGATGGGTTTATCCATCTACATCGTTGTTTTCCAGCAAGAGTTCATGGAGTTGTTGTCAGCAGTGAAATAACTTGGTTTTTTTCTCCTGCTTTCAATCCTCAAATATAAATGTGCCATTGCTGGTGATGGCTTGGTATGAGCACTGAGGGCTTTTTGCCACCAGGTTCCTCTCCAAAGTTATCCAGAAGCCAAACTAGGAGGTAAGGGCAAGAAGTCGATGCTTTTGATAGGTAAAACAAGGCTTTGTGACATCCCCTGTGTCACACGAGGTCTTTCTGTGAGACCTGGCCCATTCGAATAAGCCCAGCAGCACTTCAGCGGTGTGGCCGTGCCGTTTCATGGGTGACTTCCAGTTTTTGGCCACAGCAGGAGAGCGTTTACCACCCACTCCTTCTCTCTACAAGCCCAAGCTGGGGATATTGGCCCCAAAAACCTGGGAGGGAGCAACATGCTGAAGCTCTGCAGGGCCTCCTGGCATGGTTAGAGTGCAAAGAACTTGCCAGCGCGAGTTGTTTGGGCTCTTGTTGCAGAAACAATATTTCTGTCTGACCCCTGTTAGCAACTGATGTTTGCAAAATAAAGAAGTCAAGGCACTGGAAATACTTTCCATTCCCTCTCTTGTCTCAGCCCAAAATATTAGTATTAAAAATATTGCATCTATTATACGCAGCTAATATCTCTGCTGGCATGTAAATCACCCAGGGATTTTTCATCTCCATATTAAAAAAAAAGAAGTTAACTACGCTCTATTTTTGGATATTTGTTAACTGTTTTGTTTCCGTTTATTCCTTCTAAAGCCACAGCAGTCTGTCTCCAAGGGACCATCTGTGGGAAAGAAAGTCCCTGGATTGATTCGGAAGGTGCCGGGGTCATTAACAGGCATGAAGGCGCTGAGTATCTGCTCTTTCTCTGATAATGTCTTTATTTAGCGTGACAGCCTCCAGGGCATGAGTGGACAACAGGCTTCTTTATTTCATTTAAACTAACATTGCTCTAGCCGTTCCCAGCATTGTGCAGATGCTGCAGTTCATCCCAATTTCCAATTTAAAGCTGGGGCTGCTGGTCCGCAAATAACAAGAACCAGGAGCTATGTGGAGATGCAGAAGGTGACCCAGCTCCGTGTCTGGGCAGCGTGTTCCTCTCCAAAACAGTGAGCCAAAACTCATCTGAGAGAAAGTAGATTTTTGGAGTGGATCAGACCCTGGGACGGCTCAGGATGCATGAAAGAGGAGGAATAAGGTCAAGAGAAGACAGGAATGGGGTCAAGAGAGCACAAGTCTTCTTTTGACAGTGGGTCAAGCTTAGGTAAAGATTTGGATTAGGATTGTCGCTTGGATTGCAAGAAGTCAATGTCCAGGTTGATCTACAGTAAATGCTATCCCATAATTTTTCAATAAGTTTATTTAATGTACTTGATAAAGGCTCCTGACACACATAGATCCAAAGCATCTCTGCTCCATTGGGTTGATGTTTTACCAGATCCTTGCGTCGGAAGTCATTGTTTGTTGTGGATTTTGGGTGAAGCTCATGTGTCTGGACAGCTGTTAGGAGATCCTGTCAAATCTTGCCTTAGCGTCGACAGGAAAAACATTTGTTTCTTCATTAGAAAGCACTGGTAATAGTAGGAGATGGAAAAAAAAAAGCCTAGAATGTCTCCTCGCTCGCAGGTCAAAGAGTCACAGAGGTCTAAAGGAAGACAGCTGGACCAAAAGGCAGCAGGTGGGGGCTCAAACGTACTATTTAGGATGCGACTTGAGGGATGGGGCCATGGAGGGACGGTGGTGGGCTCTGTCTGCGCATCTTGGCACGGGTTTAAAGTTTATATCTCTCAGAGGATTATCAGATCACAGGATGACTGGTCAGCCTCGGTGTATTTTTAAAGGACGCAGCCTGGAGTCTGCAGCATGAGCTCTTTTATTGCGAAGTAATAAAAAGATAAATCAATATTCATTCAACTCGCATTCTTACCACTAGTCCAGGATCCCCGTGTCATTGCGCTCAGTGGATTTTTGGGGAATATCGTGTACGTGACTGTGTCTTTCAGCTTTAAACTGTTTCGACTGGGTTCCTTGTCGCTGTATTTTCCTATGGTTTTCATGTAGTTTTTGCAATCGTGTTTACAGTATGCGAAGAATCCAAAAACATAATTCCAAGCAATGTCGTTTCTGAAGGGAACCAGTTCCAAGTGATTGCTACATGAAATCGCTGCAGTGATTTCTACACCAGTCTGGGCAATCGGCCTTGAAGTCCAGGGGGTATCTTCTTAGCTGGTTGCCCGCTCTGTGCAACAAGGACCTACATCTGAACATCCCTAATGATTTGTGGGAGATCCAGCGAAGCATTCAAGTGTTGAGCTGGTTTGGAGCTATCTCACAGGCCATCTGTACTTGGGACGTCTTTCCCAAGCTGGTGTTGCAAAACAGCTACTTAAATTTCTCCTGAAGCTTCATTTCCATGAAGCTTAGAAGAAAATTGCTGACTCGGGCAGCCTGTGCGACCAGGCGTTGCAGAATGTGAGGGCTTCTGGTGGACTTTAGCAGTAGACAAGTTTGCTCTTCAATGCTTTGCTGAGTCTGCTCTGATGGACTTTGTGTCCTATCATAGAATCATGGAATAGTTTGTGTTGGAGGGACCTTCAAAGTGCATCCAGTGCCCCCCCTGCCATGAGCAGGGACATCTTCACCAGCTCAGGTTGCTCAGAGCCCCGTCCAGCCTGGCCTGGGATGTCTCCAGGGATGGTTCATCCACCACCTCTCTGCCCAACCTGGGACAGGCTCTGACCACCCTTGGCATAAAAATTAATCCTACTCTTTTTTGTTTATACTGAGTCTAGTTGTGTTGTAAAGGCCACACAAAATCATCTCTAGCAAACAAAGACAGACATGATGTTCAGGCCCAAGGGAGGGTTGTCTTCAGCAGCTGTACCCCAGGATCAAGGATGTGACAAGAGAGGTTGTTCCCGACTCATCAGAAGGTTTCATAACACTTTTCCCAGCAGCAAGATGCTGTGAACTCATCAAAAACATCTCTACCCTCATAGTGTTGCTTTTGTTGGCTGCGCTTATCTTCTAGAGTTCACGGTATGCTTTGAAGGATGTGGATGTGTAAGACCTACAGCATACGTTACATCTCAGCTGTTCAAAGGTGATTTTAGATCCTGATCCACCACTGTTTTGACAGGTGGATTTTCTACACTTCCAAAATGTCATGTCCATCCAGACACGCAGGCTGGGTCTAGTGATTGGGACAGACTTTAATCCTGGTGACAGAAAAGCATAAAAGAAGTGTGAGTAATTTCATTTTTGTTTTCAGGAGTGAACATGACATTTTGTTCCTGTCTCATCTGAGAAAAATGCAAACAAAAATGAAACTGGAGCCAAACGAAACCAGTTTGAGAGAGAAAGCCAAAGGGAAAACACACAGAAGTACTGTGTTCTTCATCCTTGGAGCTGGTAGTTGTTGCTTTCTGGGGGGTTTTGAGGTTTTCGATTAAATTGTGTGGAACCATCAAGCTTATTTGAGTGTTTCCCACTCTTAGTCATAGCAAGGATAGAAAAAAGCTGTGGCTGGGCGGTCGTGCTCCCTACAAAACTGAGTTATCATTATACATGCACGTAAGACATGAGAGTGTTTTTGATGGACATGGGCTTGGTGAAGAGCACTTTGAGGGGAATTCAAGCCTCTAGAGTTGAAATTCAGACCTTCCCTTCTATATATTAATAGCAATATTCCCATTGACCTCCCAGGGCAGAATTAGACCTCTAGGACCAGTTTTAGATGCTATACAATTCCACCAGCTCCTAACCTGGATCCTTCAGGCCCTCCAGTTTGGACCACCATGTCCCTTAGGTGCCCAAAGCCAATGATGATGGGTGATTTTGACTTCGAGCAGTAGGTCATTGAGCAACCTGGTGTAGCAGAAGGTGTCCCTGCCCATAACAGGGTGGTTGGAACCAGATGATCTTCAAGGTCCCTTCCAACCCAAACCATTTGATGCCCCAACCCCTCCAGCAACATCAGATTGGGATTGCCTATCGTGTTATTTATGGAGTTGCATCACACAAGGGGAAGCAGCTGGTCTGGTTGGAATATTCTTAATTCAGAAAGGCTGTGCCTGGAGTAATCAGTTTGTTTAGGGGATGTTTCAGAGGACTTGACTTCTTCTTGCCCTTTCCCTTTTCGTGCTGAGTATCCTGGGCAGCTTGCTAGCACAGCCGTGAAGAACCCAGTCGCTATCGATCTCCATGAATTTAACTCTTTCAGTAGTGACTCTGAAGAGTTTTGTTTAATTTCTCTCCCTCACGATGGAAAATTACTATGGGGTTTTCAAAAAGAAGGTGGGGAAAGGTGGCCCACAGATCCAGTCCCACCAGTCCTCTGTTGGCAGGTGCAGTTGTTTTGTCCCTTAGGGATCACAGAATCACAGAATCACAGAATGGACTGGGTTGGAAGAGACCTCAGAGATCATCGAGTCCAACCCTTGGTCCAACTCTAGTCCGTTTACTAGATCATGGCACTAAGTGCCATGTCCAATCTCAGTTTAAAAACCTCCAGGGACGGCGAGTCCACTACCTCCCTGGGCAGCCATTCCAATGCCTGACCACTCTCTCTGTAAAGAATTTCTTTCTAATATCCAGCCTAAATTTCCCCTGGTAGAGTTTAAGCCCATGGCTCCTTGTCCTATTGCTGACTGCCTGGGAGAAGAGACCAATCCCCACCTGGCTAGAACTGCCCTTCAGGTAGTTCTAGAGAGTGCTGAGCTCAGCTCTAAGCCTCTTCTTCTCTAGACTAAACAAGCCCAGCTCCCTCAGCCTCTCCCCATAGGACTTGTGTTCAAGTCCCTTCCCCAGTCTTGTTGCTCTTCTCTGCACCCGCTCCAGCACTTCAATCTCTTTCCTGAGCTGAGGGGCCCAGAACTGAACACAACACTCCAGGTGTGGCCTCCCCAATGCAGAGCACAGGGGAAGGATCACTGCCCTTGTCCTGCTGACCACGCTGGTTTGGATCCAGGACAGGATCCCATTGGCCTTCTTGGCTACCTGGGCACACTGGTGGCTCATGTTGAGCTTCCTGTCAATTAGCACCCCCAGGTCCCTTTCTGCCTGACTGCTCTCCAGCCACTCTGTGCCCAGCCTGGAGCGCTGCAGGGGTTGTTGTGGCCAAAGGGCAGCACCCGCCACTTGGCCTTGTTGAACTTCATCCCATTGGAATGGGCCCATTTTTCCAGTCTCTCCAGACCCCTCTGCAGAGCCCTCCTGCCTTCCAGCAGCTCCACACTCCCTCCCAACTTGGTGTCATCAGCAAATTTGCTGATGATGGTCTCAATCCCCCCATCTAAATCATCAATGAAGATGTTGAACAGGACCGGACCCAACCCTGACCCCTGGGGACACCACTAGTGCCTGGCCGCCAGCTGGACGCAGCCCCATTCACCAGCACTCTCTGGGCCCGGTCCTCAAGCCAGTTCTTAACCCAGCGTAGAGTACACTTGTCCAAGCCATGGGCTCCCAGCTTTTGCAAGAGTATGTTATGGGAGACAGTGGCAAAGGCTTTGCTGAAGTCCAGATAGACCACATCCACGGCTTTCCCCTCATCCACCAGGTGAGTCACCTGATCATAAAAGGAGATCAGGTTGGTCAGACAGGACCTGCCCCTCCTAAACCCATGCTGGCTGGGTCTGATCCCTTGTCCATCCTGAAGGTGCTGTGTGATTCCCCTGTGTGCTCTGGTCCTCCAGCTTTGAGGGGCGTCATGGGGAAGTGAGATCTGGGGTCTTCGTGGGGTGGAAGGTACCACAGAGTCCACTCCTGCAACAGATCCTAATCTATCCCTTGTGACGGTAATTGCTAATTAATTACAGTCATAGTAATGTCAAAGTCAATGGTTAGATACTCATGAGATTTGGCATCATATTCCTGGGCGTGATCTTGGCAAAGAGATGAGATCCTGCCTTGGCAGAAGAAACTTTCTGTCTGCAACATGCAGTGATGGATGTTTTTGTTCAAGCACCAGAAGGATGGATGAGATGTGGAATGTTTGACCTTGGTCATGGCACTGCTCTTCGTTCTCAACATCTTGCCCAAGTGGCTGCAAGTCCATATTAGTTGCTCATTGCTGGGTCGCCCTGACCATGTCCACCAGGTGTGACAAGTGTGATGGGAGCGGCTGAGGGACCTGGGGGGGTTCAGCTGGAGAACAGGAGCTGAGGGGACACAGGGACACAAAGAAACGGCCTCAAGTTGCGCCAGGGGAGGTTGAGGTTGGATCTGGGGAACAATTTCTTCCCCAAAGGGCTGTGGGGCATTGGAACAGGCTGCCCAGGGCAGTGCTGGAGTCACTATCCCTGGAGAGGTTTGAAAGATGTATAGATGAGGTTCTCAGGGGCATGCGTTAGTGCTAGATTTAGGTTATGGTTGGACCTGGTGATCTTGAGGGTCTTCTGCAACCAAAATGATTCTATGCCAAAGGAGACTCTGGGATTTGCTACCTACGGGTGGTCACAGAAGGACCACCAGCAGGAACAACTCCTGCCTCGTTTCTGCTTATCTCCTTGTGATTTACCATCACCAGTAAAAGGACCAAAGCTGGTGCATCTTTCTTCATCTTCAGCTGATCCTGCTGCAGAGGAGGGATGAGAAAATGATGGCAAAGCTCCTGCTTGTAGCGCAGTAGTTCTAAAATAACCTTGTACCTGTTCCTCATGTCCCTTCCAGACCAGTATCCCTCAAGGTTACTGGGCAGCTGTGGAGTCACCATCCCTGGTGAGGTTGAGCAGATGCAGAGATGAGGTTCTCAGGGACATGGGGTAGTGCCTGGGGTGGATTAATGGTTGGACTTGATGACCTTGAGGGTCTCTTCCAACCAAAATGATTCTATGATCCCTCCCTTGTGAGGAGCTTAGTGTTCCCCAGAGGGTTTTTCCAATGGAAGAGTAGCCCAGGATTGAGGACAAGCGTGGTGCCCACCAGGTTCTTCAAAAACAAGAGTCACAGGTGGGATCTCGATCCATTTGGGATGAGATCTCGATCCATTTGGGATGAGATCTCCATCCATTTGGCCACATCGGCTGCTCTGCACCGCAGGGTAAATATTTCCAAGTGCTCTTAGAGACGTAGCTCCTCAACTCTCCGTATTTACAGGAATTGCCTGACCCAGTCTCCATGCAACCACCAGCAGAATGCCACCCGCATTCTCCTCCGGCTCTCCACGTGCCAGACAAACGGGGGCTCTCTGAGGACTTGTCTCACTCTGAGGGGCAATACGAACAGGGCTGATGGGACGGAGCAACTGTGTTTTAGACCACAGCTGTCCACGTGTCTGGAGTTATTTTCCCCAGCCTTGTGCCTTCCAGCCCTTTTCCTTGGGAGTGAGCGATGGAGTGAAAATCTGCAGGAATCCCGTATTTCTGAGCACGTAGGCTGGTAATCACCAAGACAGCTGAAGCCTCAGATTTGTTTGCGTAGGCTCCTCTAGGAGAGCAGACATTTGTCAGATCTAAATTCTGTTGAAAGGTATCTCGTTCAGTTAATTAAATTTAAAAAAAAATGGTGGAGAAACCATAGCACGAGCAATACCGTCCTATTTCCAGCTTGGCGACCCCGGCTGTCTCCCCTTGTATTTGAGTTCTGCAGTTTCTTTGTCTCTTTTAAGTTGCCACATTGACCGATGGCCAAACCCTGGTCCCGCTGAACTCGGGGAGGTTTGAGCTGAAGCAGAATTTGGCCTTTGAAGTAAAAATAGTTATTTAATGTTAAATAGAGGCAAGAGGTAAGAAACTGGTGTGTCCTCCAGATACTTGTAGCTGAAGCAGCATCGTCCAAAAGACGTTGTGTCCTCACAGAGAGGACAGAAGAAGGATTTCCCAGTAGCAGCGGCATTTTTGGGGGGTGAATTCTTCCTTTTCTCAGGGATGTTGCCATGTGATTCCTCCCTTCAGAATCACAAGCCTAAAGCACTGGAAGTGGGAAGAGCCTTTGGGTTCCTCCATGGTCTGGTTCCCTCAGCATAAGGTCACCACAAACCACCATCTCGGTTCTCCTGCCCTTGAGCAAGCACAGGGTGGTTTCCGTGATCTCAACCTGCCTGTGATGGGGTGTCCTGGTCCCCATCTTACCCTTCCTGGGACCCTCCATGTCCCCAACACCTCGATCACACCAGAAAGCGAGGATGGCTCATCCCAACCTCTCAAGCTTTGCAGTCAAAAAAGTTTTAAGATCTGGGCCTTGTTTTCCCTACTTCGGCTCTTTTTTGCTGCGGATTCCTATTTCTTCTTGGCTTTTCTTCTTCACCAGGGTGTTGAGAAGATAAAAGCACACGACGAGTCGTTGCCTGAATGCTGGATGATCCCCTAGACCCCTTCCTGCTGCCAAGTCACGGACCTTGCTTCTTGTTTGCCGTTCTCCTTCCTTTGCCTTTTATTTCTTCCAATTTAATTTTTTTTCCCCTAACTCGTTTAACTCTGGTGTTTTCCGTCCTGTGGTTAGCGACTGTAGATTTTCAGTCTGTGTTTGCTCTGCCCCTTGCCATGGGGATCTTGCTTTATAGTTTGTCCCGTAGGGAGACAGAGCTGCTCGTCCTCTCCCTGTCCTATTGCAAAACCCCAAACTGAACAATCTCCCACATTCCACATTGGCTTAAATGGGTTTTTTTAAATCTTAAACCTATTTTTTTTTTCCTTTCACAGCCCTTAAACAGAAAAGCTTTGGTTTATAACATCATTATGTCTTTAGGAAAAGAATGTCTCTGCTTGCATTTCTTGCGGGAATTTACAGCAGTGGCTGATTCCCACCTCATTTCCACACGTTTTCCTTTACCTCTGCTTAAACTAAAGCTGTGTCTGTGTCCAAATTTTGTCATTTTTGTGCAATATTTGCAACTTAAATACAGTAGCAGCCTGTCTGGCTTATAACTCAAGACTGAAAGTGCACCCAAACAGTTAAATTCAGATATTTGAGAGAAGAGCAAAACCACATAAAGCAAACGCTGAATTATGTCAGCAAAGCCTCTTGCACACTTTAACATGTGAGGACTTAGTACTAGATAAGGGTTTTAACTAACTCTTATTTTGACATTCTCCTTTTAATAAGCATTGCTCTTTACAAAGCTATTTATGAGAGGAAACAAAGAAACGCCAGGAAAACTTGATGCGGAGAATCTGTACTCATAAAATGCTTGTAAGCTCGAGAAAACAGGAAAGCTTCCCCCATCCCCTCTTATTTTTCTTTATTTTTTTAATTCCCTGCCATTCAGCTTGCAAAAAAAAATACATGTTGTATGTCTCAGAAAACCGGATCTGGTGGTCTGAGACTAAACACAAATTCCTTCCACTTCCCACCACGAACAAGCCTCTTCGTTCCGTGTTCGCCAAACACGAGCCTTCACTCTTTATGGTTGAGAGCCAGTTGGCCTCGGAAAATAGGTTTTTGACTCCTGGGGATGCCAAGGAATACAGATTTGGTGGGCAGATGGCTTTGGCAGGCAGGGCTGGAGACTGTTTAGCCGCTGACCATTGAAATGTATTTGTGAATGGCCACTTCCATCATCCAAATGTATTTAGCCGAGCCGTGTGGATGTTGAAAATAAAATTAATTGCTATGTGGCAAGTTTAAAATAAATGCTGCTATTTATCGGGATGGAAGGAAGGGTTTGGGGTAAGAGATGGGGCTGAGCAGGGGGATTGTAATGAATGTGGACCAGTGTGGTGATGGGGCTGAGCAGGGGGATTGTAATGAATGTGGACCAGTGTGGTCACCGGTCTCTCTGTTTCAGGGGATGGTGCTGGGGAGATGTCCCTTTTGAACCTCCAGCATTGCCCCAGCAGCCGTGGAAGGAGCCAGGTGTTAAAGCATCCCACGTGCTCTCAGAGCCTATATCAAGTGTTAAACTGGCAGCGATCAGGCAAAGAGCCGCTGTCATGCTCAGGACTTACCCTGCAGAGTCCCGGGCCAAGGCTGAGACCATCTCCATTTTAACTGCGTCCTTGATGATCATAGGATCGTAGAATCACAGGCTGGTTTGGGTTGAAGGGACGTTCCCAGGTCCCCCAGTGCCCCCCCTGCCATGAGCAGGGACATCTTCACCAGCTCAGGTTGCTCAGAGCCCCGTCCAGCCTGGCCTGGGATGTCTCCAGGGATGGTTCATCTACCACCTCTCTGGCCAACCTGGGACAGGCTCTCACCACCCTCAGGGCCAACAATTCCTTCCTCATGTCCAGCCTGAATCTCCCTCCTTTAGTTTAAACCCATCACCCCTTGTCCTATGGCAACAGGCCCTGCTCAAAAGTCTGTCTCCATCTTTCTCACAGGCGCCTTTTAAGTCCACAAAGGTGCAATAAGGTCTCCCTGGAGCTTCTGCAGCTGAACACCCCAACTATGATGGCTCAGCCTTCCCCGCTGGGGGCAGCCACGCTGCAGCCCAGCTGGAAATCTGAAATGTCCAAGGGTACCAAAGTGTTTATTCCATTCAACCAGTGTTGTTTTGAGGACTTGCCATCTTGACTGCCAGTTACAGCCAGCGTGCAGGGGCCTGCTCACCCCTTCTGAGCTGCTGTAGTGTCTTGAGCAAACCATTTGTGGGCAGTTCCTCATCTTTGTGCCTGTTGAATTTCTGTGTTACCTGCCTGGAGCTACATTTATCCAGCCCCCTATCTGGAGATAACGGTCCTGGCTCCCTGTGCCACTGGCTCACAGCATGGTGCGCAGCTTCTTCATAGAATCATTATGGTTGAAAGAGACCCTTAAGATCATCGAGACTAACCGTAACCTAAATGTAGCACTAACCCGTGTCCCTAAGAACCTCATCTATACGTCTTTTAAACCCCTTCAGGGACGGTGACTCCACCGCTTCATCTATGTACATGTCCTCTCCATGAGGAACATGTATGAAGAAAGGCCAAACAAAACCATTTTGTGTGAGCATCTCTTTTACTCAGTAATTTGCTTTTTAGCTTTGCGTTTTTTTTTCCACTTACAAATTCCTGATATGCGTAAAATGTTGTACAGCAAACCAACACAGCAGCGCGCCGTGCTGGGACAGCGCAGGTGGCAAACAATAGGAGCAAGCGGTGCTGCAGGCCAAGTGTATCAGGACCTCCTTAGTTCTTCAGAAGAAAATGTCTCCTGATACTTGTTTCCTGCCTGACTTCTTGCTGCTGAGCTGGGACTAACCAGGTCTTCCCTGGTTTAGTGCGAGAGCAACACAGAAAACACAAGCAATCTGGGAGAGGTTTTCTGGGGAACCAGATGGTGTCTAACTGTTCATGGAAACTTTCAGCTGAAATATGAAATAGTGAAAGATATTTAGAGGCATGAGTTGGTACCAGGTTGTGTTAGATCCCAAGAAATTGTCCTCTCTTTTGTGACAGGGACACCCACAGAGCTCACCCACCAAGGGCCGAGCTGTTTGGTGGGATAGAAGATGTGTTGACCAAGCAGGACCATGAAGGAAAGGGTGTACTAACGCCTTCCTTTGTCTTTCCAGGAGACAGCAGCGACTTCCCAGTGGGAACAAGCCTCAGCAACATGCAGATCATCAGCAAGGTGGCACCAAACACAACAGGGACCACCAGAAACTCTACCAAGGAGGCCAAGCCCCTCACTCCTCGGGCAGGACGGGCCACCATGGCTACAGCCAGAACCGGAGATGGCACCACAACCAGAAGCACTCACCCAATGACAAAGAAACGCACAGAAACGCCAAAGAGACTGAGAATTTGAAAATCGAGGACGCCTCCGTCTGCACGGTGCACATTCCGGTGGAGACGCACCGAGGCCCGGAGGCCGTGGAGAAGCCGTCTCAGCAGTTCGTCCAGGAGTCGGAGACCAAGCGGAAAGACAGTGTTCACGAGCGCATTGGGGAAAGACCCAAAATCAATTTGCTTCAGTCTTCCAAAGACAGGCTGCGGAGGAGGCTAAAAGAAAAGGTATTAATTCTTAGGGAAACGTTGAGTTTCCCGTTTTCAAAGAGTCTGGCTGTTGGCCATTCTCCATATAAAGGGTGGGGTGGGCTCAAGGGACATTTTCATGAATGCACGCAACTTATCTTAATCTCCCATTGTCAACACTTCTCTTGAAGTCTCTTCATGCTTCTTCAGGAAGCCTTTTATTGACATGATGCTAAGGCTCTTAGCTTGAACTCTTGGTTGAGGTTGCTACCAGCTTGAGTTCTCCAAGAAGGACCAGGTGCTCCTTTCCTGACTGCCTCTTGTTCTGCAGAGCTCACACGCGTTGCAAAGAGGTCCGAAAAAGGCAACTTGTCTCTCTGCAATCACAGAGCTAAATCCCAAGCTTCAGCTTTTGAGTGCTGAATAGCTGGAGTCAGCTACTTAAAAGTTGATATCGATTAATCTTGGCAATGAATTGTAACGCTCTTATCTTTCCCCCTTCCTTCCAACAACCCAACAATAACAAAACTATTGCACGCAAGTGCCGGAGGAGAAATGCTTTTTGGAAACAATATTCAGCCTCAGATTTTTGAGGAATTTGGAGATGATATCTCCATTTTGCCCGCCATAAAACTCAGATTCTTTCTTTTGTCAGACTGGAAAATGCATCCAAGTGCAAGAGATTTCCAGAATGTGTAGTAAAAATAACCTGAACATATACAATTGCATGGGAGTGCATGTTGGAAATGTACACCTTTGGCTACATGTGCATTTACTATTTATGTATGGGGCATGAGGGGGAGGAAGAGATTTTGTTAGTTATTTTTACAGTATTTATAACAATGGGAGTACAGCAGAGACTTTCAGAGTATTAATTTTAATGCTCTCCATGTGACTTTAAAGTCTTATAAGAGACACATCACATAAGCACCCACTCTTAGATGGGTGTAGTCAACACAACTGGGTCTCCAGGTGGGAGTTGTGGACACCTCCAACTACCAATTGGGATTGTCCAAAAAATTGCTGCAGGTTTGTCTTGTGTAGCACATTTTGAGACGGAACTAGAGAAGAAGGGAGCAGAGTGTCACAAGCAGGATGCATGTCTCATGGAGGCGGAAAAGGATAAATGTGTAATTAAATGTCAAAAAAGAAACAATAAATTCTGTGGCACTGACATGAAGAAAGAAGTGTAATGGTCAAGAGATAGAAAAACTAAGATTTTGTCTAACACGGGGATCATGGGACATCTTCGAGCTCAATTCAGATCATTAAATATATATTTAAAAGTAGATTTCTTGTCAAATTGTTGTCTGAGCATTTTGCAAACGTCAGTGGGCTTTCAAAATAGAGGCAAAATAAAAAATGCATTATCACTGTGTCGCAGACACCCCCAGAAACTAAGATGGCTGAGATGCAGAAGATGGTCAGGTATGGTCAGACCTTGGCATCCTTGCTCAGGGCCTTGGGAGAATGTCATCTCCCAGGGCCGAGG
The DNA here is from genome assembly GCF_036013475.1 of Columba livia. Lineage (NCBI taxonomy): Eukaryota > Metazoa > Chordata > Aves > Columbiformes > Columbidae > Columba > Columba livia. The sequence goes on along the minus strand of NC_088642.1, from coordinate 2,363,634 downwards.
GCGAGGACTTTGGGATCGTGTGCTGTGGGAAATGGGGAAAAATAACATTTCTGGGGCAGAACTTGTGGTTTTCAATGCTGACATGACACCATGGTGCCTCTAAAAGATGCTTTGTTTTTTCTGTGTCTCTTTATATGTTTCCCCAACCCCTTTCCCCCTCTGCTGTTTGTGGAAGGACAAGGGCTGATATATCTGTTTTTTCCTTGTGTAACAGACGCCTTGTCTTTCCCTTTTCACGGACCAGGACGAAGTCACGGTGGAAAACACCAATCCCGAAAAGAACAAAATGGACAAATTAATTGAAATCCTAAACAGCATGAGGAACAACAGCAGCGACGTTGACTCCAAGCTCACCACCTTCATGGAGGAAGCCCAGAACTCTACCAACTCTGAGGAGATGCTGGGGGAGATAGTCAAGACCATCTACCAGAAGGCGGTGACGGACCGCAGCTTTGCATCCACGGCAGCCAAGCTCTGTGACAAAATGGCCCTTTTCATGGTGGAAGGAACCAAATTCCGGAGCCTGCTCCTCAACATGTTGCAGGTAACGAGATAAAATTAGCTGGTTAGATGCCTGCAGCTTCACCACTCGTGGTCTTACCATGCGTTTGGCCAGGAGCTCGAGCTGTTACCAGGTTCCTTTTGAACCCCATTGGTGAGAGGAGGACAGAAGCGTACTTGTGATTTTGTCCTTGATCATTACTGTAGGTAACGTGACACTGAGGGCATTGTCAAGTTGCTCTTCATTCCCATATTATGAGCTTTACATGGAATTATAGAATCAAAGAGTCATTTTGGTTGGAAGAGAACCTAAAGGTCATGAAGTCTAACCATTAACCCAACACTGGCACTAACCCATGTCCCTCAGAACCTCATCTATGCACCTTTTAAACCCTTTGAGGGATGATGGCTCCACTGCTTCCTTGAGCAGCCTGTTCCACTGCTTCACAACCCATTCCATGAAGAATATTTTCCTAGTTATGCTATTTTTTCTTAATTATGGTATCTAACAGCAGGGCCCGACTGTGAAATGAGTAGTTTGCTTGCGGCCGCATCCCCATGGCATAAAGAGAAGTGAATTTGGAGGGTCTTACAGTGGAGGGTCATACAGTGGAAGGTCTCTGCCACTCTTTTTGTTCTGAAGACCATCTCAGCACCAGAGATACCAAGTCATGGTCCTTGAGTAGGCTGTTGGTTGCCTCGCCAGGCCAATGGGATCATTCCTGGTTTGGTTCATTTGTGTATTTGCTGATTCTTTTGGTTGACTTGTTTGTTGGTATATGCAGTGCTGCTTGATTGTCGTGCTCCAAAACCATCAGTGACAGCAAAATGCGCAGGGCACGTGTCATCAGTGGCACGTACAGAGCTCATGATTCACTTCTCTGTTCTCCACACGCGTTCAGTTCCCAACATCACTCCAGTTTTTAGTACATCTTGTCCTTCTTGCTCTTGTTGGAGATCATCCCTTGGATGCTGAGCTTGGCTGCCTGTACCTTGTGCGGGCTGAGTTGGCTTTTGAGCAACTCAGGGAGCAGGGAAATAACGTGCAAATTAAAATAATGAAAATCAATATTTAGTGTAATCTAAGGTAATCCTGCAAAGTCACCTCTCTGGTTTTGCTTCTGTCCTCTCTCCAGGCATGTATCAAACCCAACATCTCTCCCTGGAAAGCCCTTGAGTGCAACACACATCTGCCTGTTGCGTGTACCAGGTGGTGAGAGCACCATAGGGGAAAGGGACCTGGGGGTGCTGGGGACAGCAGGGTGACCATGAGCCAGCACTGGGCCCTTGTGGCCAGGAAGCCAGTGGTACCTGGGGTGGGTTAGAAGGGGGTGGTCAGTAGGTCCGAGAGGTTCTCCTGCCCCTCTGCTCTGCCCTGGGGAGACCACACCTGGAATCTTGTGTCCAGTTGTGGCCCCTCAGTTCCAGCAGGACAGGGAACTGCTGGAGAGAGTCCAGCGCAGCCACCAAGATGCTGAAGGGAGTGGAGCATCTCCCGTGTGAGGAAAGGCTGAGGGAGCTGGGGCTCTGGAGCTGGACAAGAGGACACTGAGGGGGGACTCATTCATGTTTACAGATATATAAAGGGTGAGTGTCATGAGGATGGAGCCAGGCTCTTCTCGGTGACAACCAGTGACAGGACAAGGGGTAATGGGTGCAAACTGGAACACAGGAGGTTCCACTTAAATTTGAGAAGCAACTTGTTGGGGGTGAGGGTGGCAGAGCCTGGCCCAGGCTGCCCAGGGGGTTGTGGAGTCTCCTTCTGTGCAGACATTCCAACCCGCCTGGACACCTTCCTGTGTAACCTCATCTGGGTGTTCCTGCTCCATGGGGGGATTGCACTGCATGAGCTTGCCAGGTCCCTTCCAATCCCTGACATTCCGGGATTCTGGGTTTTTTTCCTTATTGGTTGATTTATTTCTTTCCAAAGCTGTTCTAAAGCAGAAGGGTGTAAATCATGGTCAACTTCAGTCCCAGACTTAGCAGCAAAGGGCTGGATGAGGCTTTACCCCATCCAAGCATCCCACTCCTCCCATGCCAGGTCACTCTTGTGTCTTCCTTCATTGGGTTGAGCGATGCTAAGAAATTAAAAGTAAAGTCTAGGAACAACAGGAGCAAAAAGAGTTGCAGATGATGACCGTCTGTCTGGATTAGGAAGGACTCTTCCAACTTGTCTTGCCCCAGCATTTCCACCCCTACCGACAGACCCAGTAAACTGATTTGTACTAAAATGTCAGCAGTAATAACTGGCTTCATGTTCAGCTCTTCACAGCATGAATGTAGGATAAATTTTAATAATATATCTCAGATCTCCAGAGAGTCACAAAGTGCTTCCCAGGAGCATGTAGCACGACATGCGTTGTGAAAAACTGGGAAGACATGCAACATAAAGGGTGAGTGGGGTGCGCGGGTGACTGATTTCACCTGTGAGAGCATCGAAAGATATGGAAAAAGGGATTTACTCAGCCTCAAACGTGGCTCCACGGGGAGAAAGGTGACAGATCGCTACAGGTCAAAAGCCAAGTGCTATGTGAAATTAAATAATTTAACATTTCCTTTCTGATAGTGGAGGATTTTATCTTTCTCCAAGCACAGTTTCGTTTTCCAGGCACAGTAATTGAACACAGGCACACAGATTTGTAAAATACTTAAATCAGCCTAAGACTGAGATTTTTTTGTGATGTTTTTAGGCTCGATAGCCCTGGCTGGGGACAGATCCAGGTCAGAAGCACAAAGACTCGTTGCAGCTGCCTTGATGTGAAATAAGGGGCTTGATGGTATCGATATATTATCAATATTGATATGATATATTGGATAATATGTGGATATGGAATAATACAGGTATCCTATTAATGTAATGATAACATATTGATATATTATCAATATTGATATGATATATTGGATAATATATGGATAGTTGTGGTATAATACAGATATCCTGTTAATATAATTGTAACATATTGATATATTATCACTATCAATATGATATATTGGATGATAAATGGATATTATTGAATAATACTGCTATCATATTAATATAATGGTAACATATTGATATATTATCAATATCGATATGATATGTTGGAAAATACATGGATATTATGGAATAATACAGATATCATATTAATATAATGATAACATATTGATATATTATAATTTTCAATTTAACGTATTGGATAATAAATGGATATTATGGAATAATACTGCTATCATATTAGTATCATGATAACATTGATATATTATCAGTATCAATGTAATATATTGGATAATATATGGATATTACGGAATAATGCCACTATCATATTAATATCATATCAAGTTGATATATTAATATATCTATATAGTTGATGATACAATGTTGATACAGCAATATCAATATGATGTATTGGTATTTATACCAATATCAGTATAATATATCTATACATAGTTGGTGGTATAACATTACCCATTACTGGCCCCTCCACAATCAGATGTGTTCCATCAACCATCTGCAGATAATTTACCTTTAATTAAAGAAAACATTTTAAAAAATATTTTAAATTAATTTAAATTAAGTTAAAAAATAAAAACAATTTTTAAAAACTCCTTTAATAAAACGCTTACTCCGGAGCTGGATTTATGTCTCTCTAGCACCTTTCAGACTAATCCGATCCCCGGACGTAAGGAGCTCGACTCGCCGGGCACCGGCGAGCTGGGGAATTACTCTGCCGGGGTGTGATAAATCGGGATCAACGTGATCCCGCCCCGAACTGCTGGCGCCTGGGGCCGCATTGCTCCCCCCATCTGCTCCCGGCAGATGCTTCTGTTTTGTAGGGGCTTGTTTGTCCCTTTCTCTTGGGACTGTGGTGGCAACAGCTCATCCCCACCGGAGGATCTAATAAATTAATGTTGTTGTTGTTATTATTATTATTATTATTATTATTATTATTATTATTATTATTATTATTATTATTATTATTATTATTATTATTATTATTATTATTATTGAGCCGCCCTCCCAGCATCCTGGTCCCTATAACCAGCATCCCTGTGCACCGCTGGGGCTTAAAACAAGCAGAAAGGTGGATTCTTTTTCCCACAAAACAGGCAATAAACCTAATAAATTGCTATTTTAACCTGGCCCTTCTTACCTTTTCAGCTGTTGACAAGGTGCTCAGGTGCTGCGTATGTTCATGGCTTATCTCAGGGGACTTGTTTTGATCCTAAAAACAGATGCCGGCGCTGCAGGAATGCTGTCCCGTCGTCTCCCTCCTCTAAAGAGCATCCCCCCGCCTGCCACCGCACCACTTTGGGGCTCTAAGGGGGATCCATTGGGAAAACTCTGGTTTGAATTTATCCCTCACTCTGTGTTTTGATCCCAGATCTTGGCTGAGTCTTGAATCTGGGCACGGCAAACCTTCGGGGTGCAGGAAGGGGAGATGATGCTGTTTGGGGGCTCAGTACTGGTGGGGTGGAAATTTGCTTTGATTTTTCACTCATTGAATTCAATATGAGGAGTGTGTGAGCCCTCAGTGGACACATATGGTTTCTTCACCCCTCTAGAAATACCTTATTAATTAATAAATTGGAAGTAAGTCTCCTCTGAGAGGTTTTTGCTTCTCATAGTTTCACTCCCTGGCATGTCCAGGCTGTGGTGCTTTATTTTATTACTTTTTTTCGGTGAGAGGGTGTTAAGCAACGTGCCCCAGACCCTTCCCATGTAACATAAGTTGGCGTATTCCTCCGTTGAAATGACCGTGCTCTTTATAGCCGGGCTGTGTCTGCATCTGAGCTATGCAGCGCCAAGGGTATTATTAGCGTGGACATCACCGGGGCTGTAACCGTACCCTGCTCCCCTTGGCAACCGCGGCCAACAACACATCAAACAGAAGGTTGATACCTTCTTTTAATAAAAAACAACTAAAAAAGATACTCGCGGTGAAATGCGGAGCTGGGCATGGGGCGGCAGAGCCAGCTCCAGGGCACACGCCGGCGTGCAGCGTAGCCTATGGCACACCCTGAGGCGGATCTGCGATATAGCCTATGGTATATCCTGTGGTATACCCTGTCATATACCTTATCTTATACCCTGTGGTATATCCTGTGGCATACCCTATGGTATAACCTATCATAAAGCCCATGGCACACCCTAATGCATATCCTACGCTATACCCTATGGCATACGTTCTGGCATACCCTGTGGAATACCCTGTGGCATATCCTATGGCACAGCCTAATGCATACCCTGTGGTATACCCTGTCATATACCCTATGGCACACCCTGATGCGTATCCTATAGTATATCCTGCAGTGTACCCTGTGGCACATCCTGTGGCATACGCTATGGTATACCCCATGGTATACCCTATCATATACCCTATCATATACCCTGGGGCACAGCCTAATGCATATCCTGTGGTATACTCTAGGTATATACTATGGCACACCCTAATGCATGCCCTATGGTATACCATATGGTATACCCTATGGCACACCCTGCAGTATATCCTATGGTATACCCTATCATATACCCTATGACATATCCTGTGACATACCCTAAGGTATATCCTATCATATACACTATGGCACATCCTAATGCATATTCTATGGAATACCCTACAGTATACCCTATGGGATACTCTGTGGCACACCCTAATGCATATACTGTGGTATACCATGTTGCATACCCTATTACATACTTTAATGTTTTCCTTATTGCATCACCGATTACATACCTTATCGCATGCTGTAATGTATACCCTAATGCATAACCTATGGTATACCCTATGGTATACCCTATTGCATA